>NC_141088.1:34011068-34611068 GCF_041138505.1 Cibotium barometz | reverse complement strand
CTTCAATGGGGTCAGGCATTCCCTCACTAAACATTCTTTCCAGCAAGAAGGGTGTTTGCCCGGATGTCCTATCCTCACTTTCTTCCCGAATGATACTAGGTATAGCTAACGGTTTATGGTTCCTGTGAGGCTGAACTTGCGTAGGAAACACTGTATCTGGAACTTTGACTTTTCTCGGGTTTGGCTCCAGTTCTCTTTGTGTTTCTTCCACCAAACCCCTTAAGTGTTGTACTTGTTCAATCTCCTCAACTGGGTTTGGGTAAGTTCCAATCTATTTCTTGAGGGTTTTTGGCCCACGTGGCTTGTCTTGGGGAGTCTCAGTCAGTTTGGGTGGTCGAGAGGGCATTAACTGACTTGGTTGTGGGGCCGTGGAAGTTTCCTCATGTTTCCCCTTATTTATGTACTCACTTGATTCTCCTTCATTGAGCTCCCGTGTGGGTTCCTCCCTTTTAAGGTAGTGGCTTTGGTCCCCATGGTTTCTATTGAATCAGAATCATCTTCAGGATCATTCATATACACGGGGTCGTCTCCTGTCCCTATGTTAGTCTTTGAACTAGGCTTGGAGCTCGTGGCATTAAGCGATCTCTTCCGCCGTGTTTTCTTTTTCTTTACCTGAGTGATTGATGCAGTATCCCTCTCTTCAAGAATGTAGTTTTGATTTTGAAGCATTGACCGTGTAACTACATTCGCGGGTACAACAGGTGTGGTTCTTTGTGCTTGGTTGGTGACCTCAACCAAATTCAATGGCGTAATCTTGGGTGCATTAGGATTATGTGGACATTGAGCAATCAAATGATCTATGCCACAACGATTACATGTAAGTACCGGCATTCCCGATGTGCTCCCTTGATTTGGTTGCATCTGAGTAGTGATCTTCTGTAGCCTATTAGGGCACTCCGCTACACGATGCGGTCCACCACAATCGTAGCATTGAAGAGGTGGTCTCCTCGCCAAGGTATTAAGGTTTTGCCCTCTTGTGGCGAGAGCAGCCGCTTGATATACAGGCTTAACTTGCCCGAAATGATCCTCCATGTAGTACTGGGGAATCATTTCAAACGTATCAATCCTGTATGGAACAGTGGGGTCTATCTCCTCTTCATAATCCCCACATGCACTATGTGACTCACAACCCATCTGGTTTACAGGGTGGATGTGGAGGTTGTGGTCCTAGCACTGGCGGTGGTAACGGCACAGACTGGACTACATTCGGATTCCTTGGAACTATGTGCTGTGACGGTTGCTCGACAGGTTGTGCAAGCATTAGCGTGGGTACTTGAGGTGTGTTTGACCAAGCTAGTGGTGCCTGGTTTGCCAACATTCGCTTAAGTGTTAGGCAATCTTTAGATTGATGGCCATACTTACCACATGCATTGCAATTCCCATTGAATTTGACTCTAAATGTGGGACATTCACTCGTGCTATGTGGTCCTAAGCACACCGAACACCATTGTTGCTCTCTTCTTGGGTACATATGGCTATTCTGAGGAGCTCGATTACCCCTAAAGTATTCTTGGAGAGCCTTAGTAAGGTCGATCACAGACATTTCAGATATCTTGGGCTCCTTGGCAATTGGTTTTACCGTCATTGGCTCGTGCCCAGATACTTGCGAACTAACGGATTTTGTTTCTGAAGACACCTTTTTACCTGCAATCATCAAGTTGTCTTCTACCTGGATTGCATTGGCAGTGACTGCTTCCCACGTTGTAAGACCTCTAATGACTAGGCCATTGTAAATGTCCTCGTGGCGCAATCCTCGGATGAATCTATCGAGGAGTTGGTTGTTATTGAAGCGTTCATCGGGAGTGCAGCGAGAATTTAGATGCTTCAATCGACTTATAAAGTCTCTCACTGACTCCCCTTCCTCGCGTTCAGCTTTTTGGAGTTGAGATGCTACCCCCCAAAGCACACCCTCGCGTATGTATTCTTTCAAGAACAATCTCTTGAGAGTGGGGTAGTGAGTGCGCTCTTCAACCCTTAAGGTTCGATACCAATCTCCGGCCTTCCCACTTAAGGTTAAGCCTAAGGCTTTACACTTATGCAGCTCATTGTGCTCTTCCAAGGAATCACACACGTGTTCAAAGACTTCAATGTGCTTCCTAACATCCTCGTTACCACTGAAGTTTTGAGTGAGCTTAGCCACTTGTACTGCCTTGCTTCTAGGTTCTCTCTCAGGCATGCCCTGCATGTTTTCTGCAATGGATCGTCCGATCGTCTGAGCAAATGCTGCGAGATCACCTAAGTGAGCAGGCATAGTTGGTGGAGGCACTTCTGGGATAGCCTGGCTGATAGGAGTTGGCGTTGGCCTGAGTAGGTTGGCAAATGATGTAGGATATGATATGTGGCTAGGCCTAGCTCCTCTTGGATAAGGGTGGTGATAAGGCGGTCGTGGAGCATACGCCATTGGCATACTAAGAGGTGTAGGAGCTACCTGAGCATGAGTAGCGATAGGTACATAGGGTCGATAGGCACTGGCACGCACTGTTGTAGGTACTGTTCCACTAGGTAGTGGTGTCGTACTAACTACAATGGTAACAGGTGCGCTTTCTGTCATGCTCATCATTGGGGTAGGCATTGTGGAGTCCTTAATGGAAAGTTGAGCCAAGGTTGGAAAGCTAAAGTTACTACTCGTGGGCTCAACCTGCATTGAGACTCCAGGCGAAACAACATACGAAGGGTCTATGGGACTCACCGAAGGAGTCTCCAATTGTGATAGGGTTGGTTGTTTAGCCTTGCCCGTATCCAAAAACCTCATAGGGCCAGTGGAAACTAGGTCCACTCCCCTATTTTGCCTCTCAATTTGGATAATTCTATGAATAACATCACATATCATTTGCTGTTGCTCTTCTAGATTAGTGGCGCTAGATGTAGATCGTAGGACTTCTAACCAACCTACATGATATGTGTAACCCGTGTATAGGTCCGTTAGAGTCTCTGTGTGTAGATCATATTCCCAATTTTCATTGAGAAATATCCCATCCAGACTTGGTGTGCCAAACGGTTCTCTTGAAGTGGACGCAATGTCACTTCTTAGGGATTGGCTTCTAGGGACCTCTACTTTAGGAAGAGCATCGGAATGTGGTAGCTCAGTAGGACCCTCATTAGACGAAGTGGGTAGAATATCCACATGGACACTCTTTGGGAGGGTAGGGTCTACATAAGATGTGAATGGCGAATCTACTACCCCTCCTTCCTCATTTACTTCGCTTGTCGTATGTTGAGAGCGTGTAGCTCTACTAAAGGTCTCTATTAGACGACTAAACATGCTAGATCCGGGTTGTGGGGCCCACACTGGCATGTTTTGGCTTGTCTCCTCAGGGTTCTTGGTAGGGTGCCCTTCCATGGCTTCTGAGTCAGAGGATGAGTCACTATCCACTATTCGTGGATCTTGGGTTGCACTCCCTTGGGTTCCAGCCGAAGGCCAAGATGCCAACGTGGAGGGATGGTGTGAGCCTGCATAGACTGAAATGCTTTCTAGTGGCTCAGACTCCAGCACCCGACCAGAGCGTAGATGCATGTGACGTGGGTACCCTACGTGCGTTGGTAACTACCCTTGAAACTCACACAAGTGGTTTTTTAGGTGTTTCGCACCCCGTTTTTACTTGTTTTTGTGTTGTTTTTAACCCGTTTTTGACCCCCTTACTTATGGTCGAACCTGGACTAGGGCATGTGATAGCTCGAAACGAGCGTATCGTTTAAAGGGTCCTAGTGTGCTTTACAGCACCATGTTCGCCTATCTAGAGCTCCTGTAATCCTCAAAACAGTCCGTTTCCCTTGGGAGGAAGGGGCAAAAGCCTATTTGCTTGTGGAGGAAAGGGTGAGGGCTTTATCCCACATGCTCACTTTACTCCTTGGGGAGTGGGCTACATATAGGGCATGACTTCCCATAAGCTCTCACTTGAAAGAAAGCTATGGAGGCTCACTCTCCTATATATATATATCAAAAGACCGAGACCGAGGCCGGGTCCGGGGTCGTGGGTCAATTGGGGTTCTTTCTTTTCAAAATTTTTTTCTCCAATTAGAAAATCTTTCCTCTCCATTTTTTTTATTTTTTATTTTTTAATTTTTTTTAAATTTTTTATTTTCTGCTTTTTTTTTTGTGAGATAAGTTTTCTAGGGTTTCCTTAGGGTTCAGCCTTGGCCGCGGCGCAGTTCGCACACACAGCGCAGATCTGGGGATTCAGAAATCCCTCTCACACGCAGAAACCAGATAACAGAACGCACGCCCACACGCGGAGCAAAAATATAACAAAAGAAACAGAAATGCAACACAGAAACACCTTAACAACAAACACACAGTCGCTTTCCTACAGTGTAGATTAAACTTCACGCAGCAGCCGAGCTACAAACTGGAGCTTGGTGCAGGGCAACTCCCCGGCAACGGCGCCAAAAATGTGCGCTTTTGCCGCACAGGTCGTAGCTGGGGACTTGCCGAACACCGTATGCGAGCCACGAATGGCTGCAAGCATACAACCAAGGAAGGAAGCTCAAACAGAATGCCAAAGGGTGTGTCACTCACCGCTCAACCGCCACCTTGAAGGATTCCCGCGTCGCAGCCGTGAAGGAGGAGCCGCCGTCGCCGCTCTACCGCCTCTCCGCCGCCGTGCCGTTACATAGTGCTCGATCGCTCTCTCACTCTCTCTCTCTCTCTCTCACACACACAGGAGAAGGAAACCAAAGAGATAAGGCAAGAGCACTCTTGTATTCACAACACATGAGAATGAGGATTTTAGGGTTACATTTGACTCTTATAGGTGACTTGGCCGTTCACACTTGGGCGCCCATACATGGCCGGCCGACCCTAACCCTTATCCTACTGATATCCAAGGTGCGCCTCTCATCGGCGATCACCCAATCCCTTTATCCTTAACATATGGTGCCGACAAGCCCGGCCCATGACTCAGAATATTTAAATTAATGACGTAAAATATAGTACGTCTCATTGTCCGCCATGGGTTAACAGTTGTCCTTCTTTGACCCGGAGGAGCCACACACGAATAGCATGGTAGAGAGGGAAAGGCGGGAGGATTGTAGCTCCCAAGCATGCCGAACCAAGAGGAAGAAAAAAGATCTGGTAGTAAATATAGAACAGAGAGAGAGAGAGAGAGAGAGAGAGAGAGAGAGAGAGAGAGAGAGAGAGAGAGAGAGAGAGAGAGAGAGAGAGAGCCAATCCCTAGTCATTAGCGTGGTCGATTTGGGATTGGATAGGGGGAGAGAGAGAGAGAGAGAGAGTTTATTTATTACATCGCATTCTACATGTCCTACACTCTCAATCTGGAGCTATAAGAAAGTAAAACAACAAATAGATGCATCAGAAATCCTTTTGTGAAGTGGACTATGAAACACATGAAATACCGGTAATTGACACCGTGAATTACTCAAGCAATTCACGAATTTGACTTTTCTCATAAATCTCAAATATTTCTTATCACAAATTGAGGAAACAACTATGAAGAAGAATACATTCTTTACCTCAAGCATTGTTTTTTGTAGTTTGAGATATTCAAACTATGAAGTAGATTACATTCTTTATCTTAGCATTGCTTTTTGTAGTTTGAGGCAAGATATTCAAGCTAGTGAAAACCATGAAGTAGAATACATTCTTTTTCTTAACGATTGTTTTTTGTAGTATGACAAGATACTCACGCTAGTGAAAAACTCTCTACCTTCTCATGCAATGATTATAATCATCATGAGAGACATAGAGAGAGAAAGCATTGCTATTTAAAGTCCAAGACTCACCATTGTGAGATTTAAAGGAACTGAAAAGTTATGAAAGTATGTTATGATGACACTTTAACATAAATACACCATTCATTAATAGATTTGGGTTTGAAAGAAAAAAAGGAACTCTCATAGATTATGAAAAATACCATGTTAATTATATTCTCTTCCAAGCGTCTTTGGCATGCACAATAATAAGCTCAAATTAGCCAAGCTGACTAGAATATGATTGAGAGAATCGAGAATGATTCATATGGTTTAGAATGACTAGATATTCTAACGTTTCCTAATCACCATGTTTAAACCTTCTATTTAAGAGACTTGGGTCCAAATGGGACATGTCAGATTAAATGCTTTTTATTGGACTTCCCATCCTTATGCCACTACAAATGCCTTTCCACATGGCCTTGATCCAATAATCCTTGCCCAAAGTTTTGCTCATAACTTTGAGGTTGTGACATTCTCACCCCCTTTACAAAGATTCATTGTCCCTCGATAATTTAACTCACAAAAACATTACCTCCACTTTCTTTGGTTCTCATCGTTATCTTGTGGACAAATTCTCTTATGATCTAGTGGATTTCATTCTTTAACTATAACTTCTTTATCTTTACAGTCTCAATTTAATCATGTCAACGGGAAATTATTTCCATTGAACTCTCAAGACAAATGACATAGGTGCATTGTAAGATTCCTCCCCCACCCCCTTTTTGATGTCTAGTATCTTTCCCTGTAATCAATCCCTCTTCAGAAATATAAAGACCTTGTTTCTATCTGTTTTAGCCTAGAGAGAGAAAAATATTCTAGAGAGAGAATATTCAGATTTTGAATATTTTTGGATAGAAAAATATCTCTTCTAATTCAGATGAGTTCCCCTGAAACAGAAATTCAAAAAGAATTTTCCAATGTGCAATTGGAATTAATTGAAAATAGCTATAAAGAACCTTAGCCTAAGGGTCTAGATTTTCAGAAATCTTTAGACTATGGTCCAATTAAGGTTCCTATGGACCAATAGCATCAATCCATGTGTAGGGAGGAGATAAATCCAACTTGTAAAAAGAAAATACCCAAAAATGAGTAAATGCTCACATGAGGTGAAGAGTTGAAAATGTACAAGGTTTATTAGTAAAAAACTATGAGCAATATTAAAAATATGACATATGTAAGGAAGGGGAATTCTTTAAAGGAGGTGCATATTTCACATAAGATGAAGAGTTGAAAATGTACAAGGTTTATTAGTAAAAAATTATGAGCAATATTAAAAGTATGACATATGTAAGGAAGAGGAGTTCTTTAAAGGAGGTGCATATTTCACATAAGATGAAGAGTTGAAAATGTACAAGGTTTATTAGTAAAAAAATTATGAGCAATATTAAAAGTATGACATATGCAAGGAAGGGGAGTTCTTTAAAGGAGGTGCATATTTCACATAAGATGAAGAGTTGAAAATGTACAAGGTTTATTAGTAAAAAAATTATGAGCAATATTAAAAGTATGACATATGTAAGGAAGGGGAGTTCTTTAAAGGAGGTGCATATTTCACATGCTTGAATGAGTTTTAAACTCATAAAAATTGAGATATTTCATCTCTCCTCTCTCCTCATTTAAGTCTAGTTCCAAAAAGTTAGCTTAACTGACCTAAAAATGGTCAAATATTGACCAAACTGATTTAGAAAATTCTAGAATCAGTTTGTTTGGTTAGGAGCTCAATTTTTCCTATAAATAGAAGCCTCCCCCTTGTTGAAAAATATATAGTGTTTATGCATCGTTACTCTACTCCACCTAAGCCAAGAACTGTGAATTCATTTAATAATTCACTAGTTTTTGGAGCTTCCCTCTTTCTTCAATTCCCATTAGTGGCTCCATCAACATACTTAACCAATTGATTGGTTGGGGGCCTCTACCGTGAACAAAGAATCAAGCAAGTTGTAAGGTAATTAGTGAATATTGATCTTTCTATAATTTCTCAATGTTTCTCTCTTCTCAACCCCTCTCAAGCTTGAGAAGTTTAATTGGTATGGTTTTTTTTTTAAAATGCTATTGAAGTTTGAATAGTAGTGAAGAGTTACATGATTTAATAAATGCTATTGAAGTTAATTTTCATTTATGTTTAAATTCTAATGATTCTTATGTAAATTCTCTCTCTCACTCAAGAAATGGTTATATTCATGACCCATTCTCAATCCAAATCAAGCTTTTCATAAAGCTTTTCCTTAACCCAAGATTAAGCTATGCTTGAGGCCAAATTAATGGCTTTTTCTTATGCTTTTAGTTTATGTATATTAATGATTCAATCCATTATGGATTGATAATCCAATTAGAGATTATTTGAATTATTTTCTTAATGATAAGCATTATCCCTTAGAAAAATTGAGATTTATCAGTCATAGCAGCGGAGCTATGGCAAAATTTTTATAAAAATTATGCATAAAATAATCTCATTCAAAGCATAAAAAGAGGACTTCCTACCATATTCTAGGAATTATCATCCTAGATGAATTGAAAGAATTTCATTACAATCATGAAGAAATTGAATTTTAATATTAGGCATAATGGATAAATTTTTATATCAAAAGTGTTATTTTTACCATTTTTATTTCATGCATAGAAGTATGCATAATGGATAAATTTTTATATCAAAAGTGTTATTTTTACCATTTTTATTTCATGCATAGAAGTATGCATAATGGAAAAATTTTTATATCAAAAGTGTTACTTTTATCATATTGGATTTCATGCATAGAGGTATGCATAAAAGTTGATTATTTTATTATAAAAGTGTGACTTTTATCATAATTGAATTTCATGCATATAGGTATGCATAAAAGATATTCTTTTTATACTAAAAGTGTGATTTTCCTCATAAATGGATTTTATGCTTAACTTAGATGCATAAGAGAAATTTTTTTATTCTAGAAGTGTAATTCCTACCAAATTGAATTTATGCATAAGAAGATGCATAAAAGATTGATTTTTTTAATTCAAAAGTGTCATTCTCATCTAAATTGAATTTATGCATAGAAAAATGCATAAAAGATTAAAAATTAATTCAAAAGTGTCATTTTCATTAAAAATGAATTTATGCATAGGAAGACGCATAAAAGATTGATTTTTACTTTGAAAGTATTAATCTCCTTAAATAGAATTTATTCATAAATAAATGTGTAAAGAAATCTTATATCAAATGTAAGAATTCTCTTGTATTCTATAAATAGATAGGAGATGTGATAAGATGTGATAAGAGGTGTGATAAGATGCTTATGAAATAAGTTAGGAGGTGATAAGAGATGTGATAAGAGGTGTGATAAGAGGTGATAAGATGCTTATGAAATAAGTTAGGAGGTGATAAGATGAATTAAGATGTGTATGGGGGGATGAGGTAAGAAGTGTATGTGATAGGATAAGATGTATATGGGTTGTGATAGGGCGAGAATGGATGTGATGTAAAAGATTAGATGTGAAGGTATATGGGGTTATATAAATGGGAATGTGGAAATGGATGTATGTATGTGGATGTGTGGATGTGGAGATGGAGTGTGGATGTATGAACGTGAAAATGGATATATGCATGAAGATATATAGGCATAGATGTGAATGTGGATGTAGATGTGGATGTATAGATGTGAATAGATGTGGATGTATAGATGTGAATGGATGTGGATGTATAGATGTGAATGGGAATGTGGATGTGGATGTATGTGAATGTGGATGTAGATGTGGATGTATAGATGTGAATGTGGAATGTGGATGTGGATGTATGTGAATGTGAATGTAGATGTGGATGAATGTGAATGTGGATGTAGATGTGGATGTATAGATGTGAATGTGGAATGTGGATGTGGATGTATGTATGTATGTGGATGTAGATGTGGATGTATAGATGTGAATGGGAATGGGGATGTGGATGTATGTGAATGTGAATGTAGATGTGGATGTATAGATGTGAATGTGGAATGTGGATGTATAGATGTGGATGTATGGGAATGTGGATGTGGATGTATGTGAATGTGAATGTGGATGTGGATGTATGTATGTATGTGGATGTAGATGTGGATGTATGGATGTGTATGTATGAATGTGGATATGGGATGTGGATGTATAAATGAGGATGTGAAAATGGAGGTAAGCATGTAGATGTGGATGTATGGATGTGAATGTGGATGTGGATGTGGATGTATGGATGTGGATATGGATGTGTATGTATGAATGTGGATATGGGATGTGGATGTATAAATGAAGATGTGAAAATGGAGATAAGCATGTAGATGTGGATGTATGGATGTGAATGTGGATATGGATGTGGATGTATGGATGTGGATATGGATGTGAATATATGATATGTGATGTGAAGGAATTTGAAGTGAAGAGATGGAAAATGAGGTGATTGGATGAGTACACATATAAATGGAATGTGGAATAAGTAATGTGGTTTAATGAGGAACAATGTGGAAAAATGAGAGTTAATATAGAAACTGTATTTGTAAACTGTTTGTAAATGCTGTTTGTAAATGGCTGTTTTATGTCAAGAATGCTGGGGAGGCATTTTGACCATCTTGTGATTAAGGTCGTGGAGACCTAACTGATAAAGTTGCAACTGCTGACGGAGAGTCAATGGAGGACGTCTCGCGTAGCAAGGTCGACCGAGGTCTTGACCAGCCTCGGTTCAATTAAAATGGTGAGCTTCCGGTACGGTGGATGAGGGACCAAGGAAGCGGCCTATGAGTGAAGCGCTAGGTCACCTGCGAAGGATCCTAGAGGGTGCTGACCATACGGTGCTCGGGCTCTGGGTCGCCTAGGATACCCACGCGTGCGTCGAGGAAGATATTGGAACAAGGAGTAAGAGTTGTTTTGTGAAACCGGGCATGGATCTGGTTGACTGACCTTGCTGGTCCTCAACGGATGAGTCCATGGCTCTTTTATATGGATCTGTTGGTTGATCTTGCTGATCTTCAACGAGAGTCCATCTTGATAAGTGATTATATTGCCGAGTATTATGGGCTAGGAACTATAGAAACGGCCCCTGAGTGGTCAGGTGGTGAGCGTTCTAGTTGCCAATGATGCCATAGATACTCTAATGAAGGAATGATGGAAAATTTGAGAATCAATCGGATAATTTGGAAGACTGTGATCAGTGGTACTATGGTTTCATTAAAGGATTGTTTTAAAGTTAGCTGATGCTAAGAAAAAGGCAATTTCATATTGGGTGTGTAAGTGGTGTGCCTAATTTTATGTTTGCATGAACTTCCGGCTAGGGGGCCTTGGAACTCTTTTCCTTGGTACCCGGGACAAAATCTAACCAAATTCCAAATTGGATCCCATCACTACAGTGGTTGGGCGGTTGGCTAACCCATGGGATCGGATGGGGTTAGGCTGGACTGATGGATCCGTAAATCGAGATTTAATTTCTATTATTACGATAGATGAAGTAAATCCCGGATAGAAATTGTTCTATGGATAGGAATCAACGGCTGTGCCTCTTGATGGGGAAAAAAGCGTTGATCCCAATGATCCAAGTGCAAGTTCTTCCTTGATTTGACCAAGTACCGTTAAAGGTGCAGTCAGATCAGTTTGATCAGTAATGATCTTGACTACGTTAGAGTAAAGAGTTATCCTGGTGGAATCGCCCGTGCTTTCCGGGTAAAGGAAGTTTTTCCGGTTTCGGTTTTGGACAAACCGACGGATTAGTCTCTTGTCCGGATATCCGTGGGCGAGGCCCCGAGTGTGGGACCCCTGTCCCGCGCGAGAAGTGCTACTTCCGCTGCTAGTACCCCGAATCCGTTGCTCGGTGGGAACAGGGATCTCACAGTTGGTATCAGAGCCTTTGGCTAATAAAGATCAACTGAGAAACCAAATATGTCAAAAATTTATCAAGAAGCACAAAAAAGGTTGTAATTGTGTGATATAATTCATACAATTTGATATTCAAACTGAAATTCGTAAATTGGTAAATGGGTCTTCAGATGGAAGTACCGCAATTATATAGAATCCCTGACTTGCTTGAGGCCTAGACATGATGGTATTTACCTTATAATTCCAAGGGCCGTGACTACCGTATATACCGAGAGTATAACTGCAGCTCTTTACTGACAGTATATACGAGTAAATCTAAGACTTGAAATTATAAGCGTTAATGCTATCCAGAGGATGATTTTGAATGTGGTTGATATGATTTTTAATTCTGTTTGAGAATTGATGAATTGATTTGGATTCTGATTGAAAAATGATGATCCCTGAAATTTGGTTGAAATGTAATAAGCTTCAATGAGGATGAATGGGATGAGTCCCTGTGATGATATTCATAACTGGAATGATGAATGGGATGAGTCCCTGTGATGATATTCATAACTGGAATGATGATAATGATTTCAGCAAATCACTATGAGATTAGTGGATTGTGCTGTCAGATTGCTACTATTAATACTTGACTTGGTGGATCAAGTTAAGGGATGACAAATTGAGAACTTGCTTGACTAAAATTCCTGTGGAGGAATGTTCAGAAGAAAATTTTTCGGTCTAATGGACCATTATCGTGTTAAAGATATGAATGATATGATTTGAATGAATTGTTATTGATGAATTCTATATAAGGGATATTATCCCCATATTCTGTTGGGTTGACCGGAATATAAGGAACCCCAGAATAAATTGGATCTTAAGCAAAAAAGTTGTCCTCTACTTGCGAGATGAGGACATCTTGCACCTTTTAAGTGGGGTAGAATGTAAGATTCCTCCCCCAGCCTTAGAGGTATACAGGAGTAAGAATCTCCCTTTCTGATCTTATAATTATTCTCTCTCTAAAATAAAAGAAAGATTCTGTTTAAAAAAGGAAGAACCTTTTTCCTGAATACTTCTCAAGAGTCCCACCTGTTTTAAGGATTCAGAACAACGAGTTCAGAAGTGAGAATTGATGTTTTGGATATCAAGGTTTTGGTCTCGAGTACGGCCCAAAAGAAGTTCTTTATCTCTTGGGAAGTATAAGAAGTTATCTCCCAGATATTGTGGACCAAAGAAAGTAGGTGATTTAACTTACGAACTTCTTTTATCTCTTCATCTCAAAGTTCTTAATGCCTTCTATAGAAAATTGTGCCAAACCCAAATCATGGAAAGACGGTAAAACTTCAGTGGCAAGCTACCGTTGGCTTCTAAGTTACGCTAGCTCCTTCCTTTATATAAGTCGTAACTTTTACTTGTCGCTCACAGTAATCTTACTCCCATCGATCTCCTTTCTTCCTAATCTCCTTCATGGCTTGGCAACAAGAATTAGTTTTATCCATAATGATTCCTCACCTTCAAGACGCAAGTGAGTCTGTGAAGAAGGATTTTATAGAACAGTATGAGCGCTCACTTTTCCCTCACTTGGGAACTTCTGTAGCGCAGACCAAATGGCGGACCTATCAAGACATAACTAGGGTAACACCCTGGGGTCAGCAGCACTTTCGCAACAATGTCCGCTTGGCCATGGTTATTGAAGCCTTGGGTTTGGGTCCCCGATACTACTGCGTCATGAGATCAAGACATCCTGGGTTTTCTGAGCGGGTCTTCTTACTGGCGTGTTTTCTTCCTCATGAGAAGATATGCCTTTACCCCGTTTTTGGCTTGCCTCTCAGAGGTCCTTTTGTTAGAACACCTCATACCACTGAGATAGGCGCAGCAATAACCCACAGAATCATTCCCATAGATGAGTTACCTTATACTTGTGCAGCTTGTGAGGACTGCTTTTGTGACCATATGATGGACGGGCTTATGGAAGTGTAAAGAGTTCCTCTATCTTTACTGTATAAGTTCCAAGAATGAATAAAGTTTAAATCTTGTTCTTATCTTGAATCTTGCTCTCTTTGAGACTTTTTCTTGGTGGTTAATCCTGATTTAAATTTTTCTCTAAGTCTCATAATTCGTGCATCTTGCGAAATTATCCCAGTTTGCGAGATGAGGACATCTCGCGTTTTTTAAGTGGGGTAGAATGTAAGATTCCTCCCCCACCCCCTTTTTGATGTCTAGTATCTTTCCCTGTAATCAATCCCTCTTCAGAAATATAAAGACCTTGTTTCTATCTGTTTTAGCCTAGAGAGAGAAAAATATTCTAGAGAGAGAATATTCAGATTTTGAATATTTTTGGATAGAAAAATATCTCTTCTAATTCAGATGAGTTCCCCTGAAACAGAAATTCAAAAAGAATTTTCCAATGTGCAATTGGAATTAATTGAAAATAGCTATAAAGAACCTTAGCCTAAGGGTCTAGATTTTCAGAAATCTTTAGACTATGGTCCAATTAAGGTTCCTATGGACCAATAGCATCAATCCATGTGTAGGGAGGAGATAAATCCAACTTGTAAAAAGAAAATACCCAAAAATGAGTAAATGCTCACATGAGGTGAAGAGTTGAAAATGTACAAGGTTTATTAGTAAAAAACTATGAGCAATATTAAAAATATGACATATGTAAGGAAGGGGAATTCTTTAAAGGAGGTGCATATTTCACATAAGATGAAGAGTTGAAAATGTACAAGGTTTATTAGTAAAAAATTATGAGCAATATTAAAAGTATGACATATGTAAGGAAGAGGAGTTCTTTAAAGGAGGTGCATATTTCACATAAGATGAAGAGTTGAAAATGTACAAGGTTTATTAGTAAAAAAATTATGAGCAATATTAAAAGTATGACATATGTAAGGAAGGGGAGTTCTTTAAAGGAGGTGCATATTTCACATAAGATGAAGAGTTGAAAATGTACAAGGTTTATTAGTAAAAAAATTATGAGCAATATTAAAAGTATGACATATGTAAGGAAGGGGAGTTCTTTAAAGGAGGTGCATATTTCACATGCTTGAATGAGTTTTAAACTCATAAAAATTGAGATATTTCATCTCTCCTCTCTCCTCATTTAAGTCTAGTTCCAAAAAGTTAGCTTAACTGACCTAAAAATGGTCAAATATTGACCAAACTGATTTAGAAAATTCTAGAATCAGTTTGTTTGGTTAGGAGCTCAATTTTTCCTATAAATAGAAGCCTCCCCCTTGTTGAAAAATATATAGTGTTTATGCATCGTTACTCTACTCCACCTAAGCCAAGAACTGTGAATTCATTTAATAATTCACTAGTTTTTGGAGCTTCCCTCTTTCTTCAATTCCCATTAGTGGCTCCATCAACATACTTAACCAATAGATTGGTTGGGGGCCTCTACCGTGAACAAAGAATCAAGCAAGTTGTAAGGTAATTAGTGAATATTGATCTTTCTATAATTTCTCAATGTTTCTCTCTTCTCAACCCCTCTCAAGCTTGAGAAGTTTAATTGGTATGGTTTTTTTTTTAAAATGCTATTGAAGTTTGAATAGTAGTGAAGAGTTACATGATTTAATAAATGCTATTGAAGTTAATTTTCATTTATGTTTAAATTCTAATGATTCTTATGTAAATTCTCTCTCTCACTCAAGAAATGGTCATATTCATGACCCATTCTCAATCCAAATCAAGCTTTTCATAAAGCTTTTCCTTAACCCAAGATTAAGCTATGCTTGAGGCCAAATTAATGGCTTTTTCTTATGCTTTTAGTTTATGTATATTAATGATTCAATCCATTATGGATTGATAATCCAATTAGAGATTATTTGAATTATTTTCTTAATGATAAGCATTATCCCTTAGAAAAATTGAGATTTATCAGTCATAGCAGCGGAGCTATGGCAAAATTTTTATAAAAATTATGCATAAAATAATCTCATTCAAAGCATAAAAAGAGGACTTCCTACCATATTCTAGGAATTATCATCCTAGATGAATTGAAAGAATTTCATTACAATCATGAAGAAATTGAATTTTAATATTAGGCATAATGGATAAATTTTTATATCAAAAGTGTTATTTTTACCATTTTTATTTCATGCATAGAAGTATGCATAATGGATAAATTTTTATATCAAAAGTGTTATTTTTACCATTTTTATTTCATGCATAGAAGTATGCATAATGGAAAAATTTTTATATCAAAAGTGTTACTTTTATCATATTGGATTTCATGCATAGAGGTATGCATAAAAGTTGATTATTTTATTATAAAAGTGTGACTTTTATCATAATTGAATTTCATGCATATAGGTATGCATAAAAGATATTCTTTTTATACTAAAAGTGTGATTTTCCTCATAAATGGATTTTATGCTTAACTTAGATGCATAAGAGAAATTTTTTTATTCTAGAAGTGTAATTCCTACCAAATTGAATTTATGCATAAGAAGATGCATAAAAGATTGATTTTTTTAATTCAAAAGTGTCATTCTCATCTAAATTGAATTTATGCATAGAAAAATGCATAAAAGATTAAAAATTAATTCAAAAGTGTCATTTTCATTAAAAATGAATTTATGCATAGGAAGACGCATAAAAGATTGATTTTTACTTTGAAAGTATTAATCTCCTTAAATAGAATTTATTCATAAATAAATGTGTAAAGAAATCTTATATCAAATGTAAGAATTCTCTTGTATTCTATAAATAGATAAGAGATGTGATAAGATGTGATAAGAGGTGTGATAAGATGCTTATGAAATAAGTTAGGAGGTGATAAGAGATGTGATAAGAGGTGTGATAAGAGGTGATAAGATGCTTATGAAATAAGTTAGGAGGTGATAAGATGAATTAAGATGTGTATGGGGGGATGAGGTAAGAAGTGTATGTGATAGGATAAGATGTATATGGGTTGTGATAGGGCGAGAATGGATGTGATGTAAAAGATTAGATGTGAAGGTATATGGGGTTATATAAATGGGAATGTGGAAATGGATGTATGTATGTGGATGTGTGGATGTGGAGATGGAGTGTGGATGTATGAACGTGAAAATGGATATATGCATGAAGATATATAGGCATAGATGTGAATGTGGATGTAGATGTGGATGTATAGATGTGAATAGATGTGGATGTATAGATGTGAATGGATGTGGATGTATAGATGTGAATGGGAATGTGGATGTGGATGTATGTGAATGTGGATGTAGATGTGGATGTATAGATGTGAATGTGGAATGTGGATGTGGATGTATGTGAATGTGAATGTAGATGTGGATGAATGTGAATGTGGATGTAGATGTGGATGTATAGATGTGAATGTGGAATGTGGATGTGGATGTATGTATGTATGTGGATGTAGATGTGGATGTATAGATGTGAATGGGAATGGGGATGTGGATGTATGTGAATGTGAATGTAGATGTGGATGTATAGATGTGAATGTGGAATGTGGATGTATAGATGTGGATGTATGGGAATGTGGATGTGGATGTATGTGAATGTGAATGTGGATGTGGATGTATGTATGTATGTGGATGTAGATGTGGATGTATGGATGTGTATGTATGAATGTGGATATGGGATGTGGATGTATAAATGAGGATGTGAAAATGGAGGTAAGCATGTAGATGTGGATGTATGGATGTGAATGTGGATGTGGATGTGGATGTATGGATGTGGATATGGATGTGTATGTATGAATGTGGATATGGGATGTGGATGTATAAATGAAGATGTGAAAATGGAGATAAGCATGTAGATGTGGATGTATGGATGTGAATGTGGATATGGATGTGGATGTATGGATGTGGATATGGATGTGAATATATGATATGTGATGTGAAGGAATTTGAAGTGAAGAGATGGAAAATGAGGTGATTGGATGAGTACACATATAAATGGAATGTGGAATAAGTAATGTGGTTTAATGAGGAACAATGTGGAAAAATGAGAGTTAATATAGAAACTGTATTTGTAAACTGTTTGTAAATGCTGTTTGTAAATGGCTGTTTTATGTCAAGAATGCTGGGGAGGCATTTTGACCATCTTGTGATTAAGGTCGTGGAGACCTAACTGATAAAGTTGCAACTGCTGACGGAGAGTCAATGGAGGACGTCTCGCGTAGCAAGGTCGACCGAGGTCTTGACCAGCCTCGGTTCGATTAAAATGGTGAGCTTCCGGTACGGTGGATGAGGGACCAAGGAAGCGGCCTATGAGTGAAGCGCTAGGTCACCTGCGAAGGATCCTAGAGGGTGCTGACCATACGGTGCTCGGGCTCTGGGTCGCCTAGGATACCCACGCGTGCGTCGAGGAAGATATTGGAACAAGGAGTAAGAGTTGTTTTGTGAAACCGGGCATGGATCTGGTTGACTGACCTTGCTGGTCCTCAACGGATGAGTCCATGGCTCTTTTATATGGATCTGTTGGTTGATCTTGCTGATCTTCAACGAGAGTCCATCTTGATAAGTGATTATATTGCCGAGTATTATGGGCTAGGAACTATAGAAACGGCCCCTGAGTGGTCAGGTGGTGAGCGTTCTAGTTGCCAATGATGCCATAGATACTCTAATGAAGGAATGATGGAAAATTTGAGAATCAATCGGATAATTTGGAAGACTGTGATCAGTGGTACTATGGTTTCATTAAAGGATTGTTTTAAAGTTAGCTGATGCTAAGAAAAAGGCAATTTCATATTGGGTGTGTAAGTGGTGTGCCTAATTTTATGTTTGCATGAACTTCCGGCTAGGGGGCCTTGGAACTCTTTTCCTTGGTACCCGGGACAAAATCTAACCAAATTCCAAATTGGATCCCATCACTACAGTGGTTGGGCGGTTGGCTAACCCATGGGATCGGATGGGGTTAGGCTGGACTGATGGATCCGTAAATCGAGATTTAATTTCTATTATTACGATAGATGAAGTAAATCCCGGATAGAAATTGTTCTATGGATAGGAATCAACGGCTGTGCCTCTTGATGGGGAAAAAAGCGTTGATCCCAATGATCCAAGTGCAAGTTCTTCCTTGATTTGACCAAGTACCGTTAAAGGTGCAGTCAGATCAGTTTGATCAGTAATGATCTTGACTACGTTAGAGTAAAGAGTTATCCTGGTGGAATCGCCCGTGCTTTCCGGGTAAAGGAAGTTTTTCCGGTTTCGGTTTTGGACAAACCGACGGATTAGTCTCTTGTCCGGATATCCGTGGGCGAGGCCCCGAGTGTGGGACCCCTGTCCCGCGCGAGAAGTGCTACTTCCGCTGCTAGTACCCCGAATCCGTTGCTCGGTGGGAACAGGGATCTCACATGCATCCCATACTATGTAATCTACCCTAGCTTGGCAATTTTATCTAAATTAGTTAACCATAGTTTTTAAACAAATCCACCTTGCTCATAGCTTGTACACTGTACAAAAGCACAAGTTAAGCTTTTCTCAAAGTGAACCCATTTCTACTTGAAAGTACAAGTTAAGCTTTTCTCAAATGGAACCCATTTCTACTTGTAATCTTGGGAACATGTGCTCAAGTCACAATATTGCTTCATATAGTTTGATCAACTTGTTTGTCCATAGGTTTATGCTCATGGTCCTGTAAGTTGTACAAGGAAGCTAGGGTTTAGGGCTTGCATCTGACAGAATTTGCATAAAGCAGCCATTTGGTAGTTGAATTGTAATTAACTTCATCTCCTTCAACTTCGAGGAGTAGTAAGAGGCCTAACTTGTGAAAACCATGGGTGTAAGGAGCCTCCATAGGCCTGAAAAGATGCAAGGGAGAAGAGAGCTTGAGCTCTTGCAAGCACTCACACACACTCACAAAACCCTAAAAGAGAACACACAAGGTGAGAGGCTGAAAATCGTCTTCTTCTTCACTCAACACTCAACACACCATATACAAAGATAAGAGTACACACCAATATGAAAAGGTACTCAACCAAATACATACTAGGGTTCTATATAGTGTGAACCCAACTAAATGAGCTAGCGCTATAACTATGCCAGTCTCTAGAATGGCTATCACGGAGCCTGTCATCCCACTGGCCGCATATCACCCATGATCTCACCAACCATGAGAGTGGTGTAATTGTGGGGCCTATCCCCCAGGCGGGTCATCAGTGTCCACCGCCTCACTAGATGAGCTCGATATCTCAACACTCCCCCTTGAGCTCAACTCCATCTCATGTACACCAAGCAAAGCCCTGAATTTGCGGAGCTTCTCTGTATCCAATGCCTTGGTGATGATGTTAGCTACGTGGTCCTATGTGCTGACATAAACAAGGTCTCCTGCCAAGACCTTCTCTTTGACAAAATGGTAGTGGACCTCTATATGCTTCGTGAGAGCATGAAAAACTAGGTTCCTGGCCAACTGTATACTACTAATGTTGTCACATAAAATGACAACTTGTCTATCCACTGATAGACCCAAATCTGCAAAGTAGCTTTCTCAACCAAGCTACCTCACATGCTGCCAAGTAGCACCTCTGCACTCACCCTCTATACTGGATAGAGCAACCGTACGGTTGCTTCTTGCTGCTCCAAGTCACAACAGCACTTCCCAAAGAAAACATGAAGCCACTAGTAGATCTTCTATCTGAGATACTACTAGCCCAATTAGAATCTGTGTACCCATGTACACATATCTCTGTCCGAGTTTCATAAAATAGTCCACAATGCACAGTAGACCTCACATACCTCATTATGCGTCTCAACGCATCCAAATGCGGCTTTCGAGGAACTTGCATAAACTGACTCACCAACCCAACAGCATAGCTCAAATCTGGCCTGGTGATCGTCATGTAGATCAAGCTTCCTATTTTGCGCCTATACATAGTAGGATCCTCCAAAATATCTCTTGAATCTGCACACTCAACTTGCCATTCTGATCTAATGGCACTGAGATAGACTCACAGCCTTTCATACCATACTTGGACAACATGTCTAAGCCATACTGTCTCTGCAGTAATCCAATACCATGTGATGACCTAACACTTCAATGCCTAAGAAATATCTAAGCTCCCCCAGATCCTTCATCTCAAACTTCTGTCTAAGCAAGATCTTAACATCAAAGATCTCTGCATCATGGTCCCCTGTAATGATCAAGTCATCTACATAGATGACAACAAGCACAACCCCTCTATCACTGTGTCTCACATACAGCAAGAAATCTGCATTGGCTACATGAAAGCCAATATGATAAGATATTCAAAAATCTTGTCCGACCGTGCTCTTGGTGCTTGTTTTAAGCCATACAAGGCTTTCTTCAACCTGCAAACATGCTCGGGGTGACTCACATCCTCATAACCAGGTGGCTGCAACATATACACCTCTTCCTGCAAATCCCCATGCAAGAATGCATTCTTTACATCCATCTGCTGATGTAAAGACCATTGCTTTGACGTAGCCACTGCTATCACAATTCTCACTGTTGCCATCTTGGTAATTGGGCTGAAAGTTTCCTCTCATAGTCAATGCCATATGTCTGCGCATATCCTTTGGCTACCAATCTAGCATTGTACCTAGTTATGCTTCCATCACTGTTATGTTTTACTTTGTACACCCCCTTGCATCCAATGGCTTTCTTGCCTTCAGGCAATTGCACTAAATCCCAAGTCTCATTTCCATATAGTGCATCCATCTCCTCATCCATAGCTTTCTCCCAACATACATTTCCAACAGCCTCATCAATGCATGTGGGCTCTACAACCTGCACAACTTTTGCCATGTATGCATAGTGATGTGACACATAACCATCATAGGTAAACCTCTGCACAGGATTCTTCACTCTCCAAGATCTTCGCAGCTTTGCATTCATGGCTTCCATAGCCTTCTTTACACCAGGTGTTCTCACAGCTCGTATCCAAAGATCCTCACATCAACGATCATTTCTGAGCCACTAGACTCTCCATCAACATGAGAATGCCTTGCAAAAATGTCAGGCATACTAATGGGCTCAACCACTTTCTCTTTGCCTTTATGTGATGTACTAATCACATTTGCAGGACTGGTATTACGACGCAGCCTGCCACTCCATGGTCTATCAAAACTGAACCACTAAATGAGGACTCTCTTGTTCCACTCAAAGACTGTGATTGCTGACTTGCATTTTGTGCAACCACATTTCCACTCACATCAGCCCCAACAGCTTCTTTTTTAGCGGCTACTCATCTCATCAAAAACAACATCCCTGCTTACCCTCAACTCATGTGTAGCAGGGTTATAACACCTGTATCCCTTTTGCTCAAGGGAATACCCAATAAACACACATTTTTCAGCTTTTGGATCCAGCTTAGTTCTCAGCTCATCTGGCACATGCACATATGCAATGCATCCCAAAGGCTTTCAGATGAGACAAATGAGGTTTTCTGCCAGTAAATCTCTCCTCTGGAGTTACATCATGTATGGCTGCAGTTGGAGTCCTGTTCATGATGTAAACTACTGTAGAAACAACCTTAGCCCAATAGCTATGCGGCATATTCTTCTCTTCTATCAATCTCAAGAATGTGCTTGCTTTTTCGCTTAACAGCTCCATTTTTCGCTGGAGTTTATCTGCATGTAAACTGTCTCTGAATACCATTCTTCTTCAAAAATTCAGAGAACTCATTGGAGAAGTACTCTCCTCCTCTATCTAACCTTAGGCACTTTATATATTTCCCTGTTTGCTTTTCAACCATAACTCTGAAATTCTGAAAATGAGTGAACACCTCACTCTTCTCCTTCATGAAGTATACCCACACTTTCCTTGTGTGGCATCAATAAATGTCACATAATATCTGTAGCCTCCTATAGACATGGTCTTCGTAGGACCCCATACATATGAATGCACAACATCTATTGCATTTCTCCTCACATTTCTATTACGTGGAAATACATGCTTTGTTTGTTTTCCAAATTGGCATGCTTCACATATTTTCTACATACCTTCAACTTTAAACTTTGGTAGTCATGTCACAATTCCTTTAGTCTGCATAGACTTCATTCTCTGCACATTCACATGTCCAATTCTTTTATGCCAAATGTCTGTGTCTACAACAATTCCTGAACCATTTGCAAACATCGCAGCACTCACTTCAGGCATGTTTACATTCAATGTAAACATTCTGCCCACTCTATTACCTTTTGCAACAACCAACCTTCACTTGTCTTTAAAAGTCTTCAACATAACAACCATCATGGTTAAACCAAACCTGCAAACCTTTCTCAATCATCTGGCCAACTGAAACCAGATTCTTTGTTATGTTCAGAACATAAATACATTTGCAAGGTACTTCACTTTGCCATCCTGCATAGACAATGCCACATCTCCAACATGGGCAATTGGATGAGTAGTGTCCTGGTCTTTCAAGGTTTTTCATCTCCTTGAACCACTCCCCATGATCCTTTAGGGTTGATAGGCCGAGGTAATGAGACAATGACATCAATTTTATCCATATTTGTTGAAATACCATTGCGAGAAACAATATGGCCCAAAATCTTCCCTTGTCTTACCATGAATTTGCACTTGTCAGGATTCAAGCATATACTATAAACTTGACACTTTTGAAACACAAGTCTGAGGTGTTGTATATGATCATCACGCTCTTGTGAGTGAACACATAAATCATCCATGAAGATCTCAAGAAATAGCCTAAGGTACTCCTTGAATACATGACTCATTAACCGCCGCCGCTGAAAGGTTGCAGGTGCATTTATTAGACCAAATGGTATAACACGATAGGCAAAGATGCCATCTTTAGTAGCAAAGGCTGTCTTGTGTTGATCCTTCGGATCAATTGACACTTGATTGTAACCGGAGAATCCATCCAAGAAACTATATGCCTTTTTCCCTGCAACACGTTCCAAAACATGATTGGTGATTGGAAGTGGGTAATGATCACGTACAGTAGCTACATTTACCTTCTTGAGGTTTACACATACTCGAAGTTTTCCATTTTTCTTGGGCACCACTACAATAGGGAAGACCCATTGAGTGTGTTTAATCTCGTAGATAAATTTTACCTCTAAGAGCTTGTCTATTTCTTCTTTTATCTTTCGTGCAAAATTCTCATTGTAAGTATAAGGACGTTGCTTGGAAGGCTTTGCATCCTCTCGCAATGGAATTATATGCTGACATATGCTTGGATCAACACCTTTGAGGTCTTTATAACTCCAAGCAAAAACATCGCGATGTTTGAATTAATAGCTTCTTCTCATCTAAGGACAAGTATGTGGCAATCCACACATAGCGAGGCTCTTCTCCTGGCTTAGCGATATCAAATTTTTTTGCATCTTCTGGACCATCATATGAAACCCCTGGCATGCTTGGCTTTTGTCGCATAGGCTGTTGAAGAACAATCTTTCGATCTTGAAGAGTGTACTGTGTGAAGTTGGGGGGAACACTGAGACCTTGTTCTTGTCCACTTGGGTCATCACTAATTGAAGACCATGCGATTTTGAGCTCTCTTTTGCAATCTTGCATCAGAGTTTTTCGTTCAACCTTTATCTTTGCACTTTCGACACTCTCTTTTGAATCTGTTTGTTGAGACTTACATTTTTGTTTTGGTCTCTTTGTTTTTTTGTGATTTTTGCTAACAGTTTTTAGCTTTTCTCCTGGTTGGAATCCATCTGATCGTTTTACTATCTTGTGCTTGGACATAGTATAGATATCCATTCTTTCCTGAGAAGTGAGGTGGTGGTCGACAGTTTTCATTCTTAAACTCCTCGTTTTCTTTTTGTATTCTCTCACGTCGTTCCCTCTCATCTTGTTTACGGATTCTCTTATGGGTCTTACACATTTACGTTTGGGTTGGTGTAGAGCGGTTCTCTCTACCGTGCAATATAGTGCTCATAGAATACTACCGATCAACAAATGTGTTAAGAAACACACTGTCAATCCGAGGACTCGACCCGATTAGTGCATGAAGGCTTATCCCTTGAGGGAGAGCTCACATACACACGAACCACCACTTGACGATTCAACCATTCAACACCTCAATCAATCTATCAATCCCTTAAATAAACTACACTAATCAAGAGAACAAGCAATGCATGGCAATCTCTTAATCCCATTCAAACATTGATTAAATCTTAGCTTTCCCTAATGCCAGCAAACCTATAAGCGTACATCTACTAACCCACAAGCTTAAGCAAGCAGAGAATGTAACATTCACAAACCCACAAGCTCATAGAGAGAGTCTATCCATGAATAACTCATTGCAAATGAAGTGGGCAAGAGCTTGCATCAATGGAGACTACACACACACGCTACAAGCATGCATACACAAGAGAAAGAAAGAATCATTCAACTAATCATAGATTAATCTACTTCAATGATGCTAAAACAGATTAAGAGAAAGAAGTGGAGCCATACTCATTGGAGCTTGATGCTCATTAGAGTACAATAGAGAGAGAGTTAGAGAGTTGCCATAGCTTGAGAGCTCAAGAGCTTCACTCAATAGCTTATGAGAATGGCCAAAAAATGTCCTCTTTCTTTAGCTAACATCTCTTTTATAGAGATGTCACTAACCCTAACCCTAGGCCTCTTTCACACATGGACAAACAACCCCATAAGTGAGCCTTGCTTAATACACTTAGAACTCTCATTTAGAACCCACATTGGCCTAAAACGTTTTACATTGCACTTCGGCACAAAAATATGAAAAAATTATGTGCGTCTTTATGTTTCTATGGCTACAATCCCGCTCTCTCGTATTAATTGCTTCCGGCCTCCTTCCATAATCCGTGTTCCTTGTGAGTGTTCCCATGGAACATTTCCCCCTTCCTAAAGCGTGCACATCCTCGGGCGCGGTAGAAACAAAAGCTACAAAAAATAATGGAAGACAAGTAAAGCCTTTTATTAAAAAAAAACCAGTAATGGCAATCTCACAAGTGAGCATGCAAGTGAAAGGCCGATTAGAGCTTTAAACAGTGCTAAAAGAAGCGAGTAAAGACTAGTCAAAGTGAGACTAAGTGGTAGATAGTGCTATGCAAAGGCAAGTGTGTTTGTACACCACAGGTTATGACCACAGTCTTAATGTCCTACGTTTGTTTAAGTTATTCCTAAGTGGCAACCTTACTCCTAAATATAAGCCATGGTGATTGGACCTTTCGTTTTTTCTTTCTTTCTTTCTTTCTTTTTTTTGGTGTAAAGAGCAGAATATTAAAGAGAATTATTATTTTTAGCTTGATAAAGAGGAAGGTTCCATCCCAATGAGACCCAAGAAATGGCCAAGAGACCTCCGCCAAGAGAATCTAAAGGCCACTAAGTATCTCAAGGACGACAGACCCTTTTCTTTCTTTTTGACATAAGGAGTATCCCATGAAGATGAGGGCATCGGTCTCAAGGGCCCATAATGTACCCAAGAGTCCTACCAGCATCTATCAAGGCGATAGAGTCCTTGTAGGTCTTCTTCTTAATATTTTAGACGTCAGTGTTCACCCCATGGAAACCAAGGCATCGGCCCCAAGGTGCTAAAACAACCCAAGGTCCTACCAAGCATCTCACATGGCCGTACACATGTCATGTCACAAGTCACTTCTATATATTTCTAGGGCATGTGTTTCGTAAATTTTTGTTTATCGTAGCACCTAGTCCATACCTAAGAGGTAGCTACCACTAGGTATACTTCTAGAGCATAAGAACTTGGCATACTCTGTTGGTATATGTCTTACATCGTCTTCAAGTAGAAATACCTTCTACTAAGTCCTCTAAGAATCTAGAAATCACTCGCCACATACTAACAACTAATTTAAAACTTAAACCAACCAACTGTGTGTGAACATGCAAACAATATATGCAAAAGTGAAAAGCACATAAAGAACAAAAGATTATGATTTGAATACACCTATTGTAGTGCTCGTTGATGTGGTGCATTTGTCTTGATGCATTGCTGATGTGCAGATTGCTTCTTTTATTCTTTGTAGGCATTGCATGTCTCCCCCCTTCCTAATTCCTAATTTGTGTGCATGGTAGGTGGACTGCTGGAGCGTGTTTGTATGCTCTTGTTTAGCTGAGATCTCTACAAAATGTCTTATTAACATTAAGCAAGAGAAGAAAAGAATAAAATTTGTTATTGGTGTCAATCACCGAATATAGCCGAGGGAAAAAACCCAGTGGGAGAAAAGTGCCCTGGCTTGTTGATCTTACTGTGGAGTTGATGAGCTTATCCTTGCACTTGCTGTGGATCCGTGTTCACTTCTGCTGGAAAGATTATATCAATCACTTTAGGATGCAAGGACAACCCTGTACAAAAGCTGGCCTCTTGAGAAGGTGGTAGAGGAAGGAGTGCTTCCTCTAAAATATGGCATTGGTTCTATGGGAAGGTTAAGCAGACAATGCTGATTTTGGAATTGCTCAATATAGGAGCTCATAGTGATCCAAAATTCACATGTTGAGGCTGGGGGAAGAAGGGCTTGCAAGATAGGTGGTTGCAAGTCATTTATGCATGTATCCCTCTATTGTTGTGCTTGAACCTCCTCAGGTAATCTACGTTGATTTGGTCCTCGTTCTGGTACTCTCATATCAAGAAGGTTATGGCATTGGGGTGTAGTTCCCACAATTTGTTTCATTAAGCCCGTGCCATATCGTCGAAAGTAAGAGCGGCATAGCTAACAAATGTATGAAGCTTCCTCTAATTCGAGTCGTGCACACCCTTGACAATGTGGAAATGGATGATGTTGTTGATAGAATAAGGTGACAAAGTGATGCCCACAGCAAATTTCACCTAAGGAGCATAAAAGTACCTAGAATGAGTTTGAAAAGGAGGAGCACTATAACCCCTGCGATGTTCACGTTGAGTACTATCAGAGTCAATGCATGGTGGACATGTATCTCGCCAAGTATCCATCAGGAGTTATCTGGGCATAGAACAATGAATTTTAGAAACTTCAAACTTTATACACTCATTTCCATCATTACAATCCCTATAAAAAACAATGTAGATAAGATCATCTCAAAAAGAACACAATCCTGTAATAATGGCAAAAGGAACCACATTAGTAAAAGTGAGACTATTCAAACACTGATCTACCATAGAGCTTCAATTGTAGTGTTAATGCCTTACCTTTGGTTTTGGGTATGTCCTTTTTAAGAGGTGGGAAGGATAGCAATTGTCGAGGAATTTGAGCAAGATAAGAGGATTTAGGCAGTGAACTGCTAGAATTTATGCTCAAAGGAGACTCATGTAAAGTTGGATTTGTCTTAGGTACACAAGTTGATGGTGGAAGTGTGTAACAAGGAGAAGTTGGGACAAGTGGTGATTCAATACATGTTTGGGGAAGTTCAACACAAGGAGATTTGTAGGTGCTATCACAACCACCTATCCTATCTTAAAGAGGTTGTGTTGATTTCCTTTGCACGCACTGATATGAAAACCCAAGAGTGGCTTTTGGAATCTTATTGATACACTCTTCTGGCTCTCGCAAACCATGGCATTTGGGAAGCCAAAGTGTTGTTGCACCCTCATAATATCCTTGTGCTTTAAGAACATGCTTTGGGACCCAATGAGTAACAATCTGAGGCTTAGGCTTGGAAAAGATATGCTTTTTAGGAGGTTTAGCAAATAGGCTAGATGGTAGAAGTTTGTACGCATCTTTGGGTAGCCAAATTGACAATTCCTTCTTGCATGGCCTTCTTCGAGCAGTGACTAGAGTAGTTGGAAGATGCCAGCCATGGCCCTCACTTGAGGACTCATCGATTATCCACATCATTTTTCTTGGAGCTTGAAGAGCAAATGTTGAAAGTGGGTTGTATAAGGTAGAACTACAACCCTTTTGACATGATAAAACTCGTGGAGCAGCAGATCCCAAGATGCAATCAGAATCAATTTGCAATTTGTATTGTCTATTCTTCCAATCTAATGAACAATTGGTAGCACTTAACCATGTTCGACCAAGAACAACCTCTACCACTGCCTTGGACTTACTAGCCACATAAAAGGGAACTGACATCTGGTGATCCTGAATGGACATCATAATGACACATTTTCCCTCTATAGGGTTATCTTCACCTGAGAAGCTTTGTAAGTCAATAGGAATGTGCACAAGTGTTGGTTGTCCTAAGGCTATCCATGTGTCAAATGAGAGAACATTATAATCTGCACCAGAGTCAATTAAGGCAGAGACAAAGTAGGTAGTCTCATGAAGATGAAGACACATGTGAATATTGAAAGGATCGACATATTATTCATAGCCAACTGTAAGGTCATTCACAGAAGCCTTGCGATGCTCCTTGGCTTTTGTAACTCTAGCTTTAGCTTCTTCTTGAGCCTGACATTTAAGTAGGTCATGTGCTTCTTTGTGTGTGTGGGCAGCATGCATTTGTTGAAGCATGGCTTCAGTTAATGGTTCATTGTATTTCTTGAGATGACTTCCATTAATGAAGTTAGAACCTTCTAGTGTCTCTAAATGCACTGCACCACTTGGAGTAAGCTCATTAATCACAAACGGTCCTAGGCCACATTTCTTGAGCTTGCGCTTATGCTTCTTAAGTGTATACAAGAGTGCAAGGTCCCCTTTTTTGAATCGGCCAGTTGTTACATTTCGATCATACCATTGCTTTTGTATCCTCTTCTCAGCATACATCACCATTACCGCCAATAAGTGGGTCTCATCAAGCTTTTCCAATTCATCAATGCATTGAGAAAGCTCATGACCAATCCAGTCCAATTGTTTAGCAACTCATAAAGTAGGTACAAGAAATTAAATGGGAAGAATTGCATCTAGCCCAAAAGCAAGCTCAAATGGGGTTGTGCCCACAGATGTTTTATAGGCTGTTCTATATGCCCAAAGAACTGATTGCAACTTTGCTCCCAATCAGTCCTATGTCTCTCAACAATCTTTGTGAGTGCTGTGCAGAGAATCTTGTTAGTACCACTACAAGCGATCGGGCTCATACCCGCACTCCTAGCCGCTAAAAATGACTTGTGAAAAAAAGTAGTGGGCCGTGTATCAGCGCGTGTATAATCGTGGCCAGAGACATGCGTGTAAAGGCGCGTGTATAGGACTATTCAGACGCGCTGATACATAGACGTATACACGCGTTTTGTCAGTTCATTTGCGCTTAGACGCGCTGATAAAAGCGTCTATACACGCGTTTTGTCACTTTAGCTGCGCTTATACATACGTATTTCACACATTTGACGCGTCTATATACGCGTGTTTTACAGATTATCCGCGTATATACACGCGAATTTTTATAGATCTGACGCGTTTATACACGCGAACAGAGAGCAAAAAAAAAATCCAGAGAGTGCTATTTGGTACCTGAATGCTGTTCCAGCATTCCAGCACAACCCAATAACACTCTCTGGATTTTTTTTTTGGGTGCATTGGACCATCCACGAGGAAGATATCCACGAGGAAGATTAAGACAAGAATGACATGAATGCATACATTGTCAATACACGATTCAAGACAGACATGAATGCAATACTATCGATTCACAATTCAATATTACTATCAAAATTTTATGTGTACACATATATACAAGGGAGTCCATATGTCGAAGTAGCCCATGGCTTCAGTTACAAAAATATATATACAACCACATTCTCAATATGGAATGTGATACTATAAGTCTTAGTACTACTCAGACCCAGATGATGACTCGGTGCTCCCTCCATGCTCAGATGAGCTCACATCGGTCGGAATGTCCAATGAGTAGTGCTCACGTCCACCCTCTGCAGTGGCGGCGGGTGGATCATCAGCAGCTTGTGCCTGTTCAAGTAATATATAATAGAGAGCCAATACATAACTTTTTTGGCTCCTTGGTTCCAATCCTTGAAATCTTTCACATCTGTAGCAGTTGGATTGATCTCTGGTATCTCTAGTGCCTCTTCATGCTCACCTTCTATATAGTCCCAATAACCCTTTCCCATCAGGAAATTTGTCAGCCTAAACCTCCAAGCATGGAAGTTGTTTTTATCAAGCTTCTTAGCAACAATATGGTTAATGCCATCATTTGACATCTTTCCAGACACACAAATTTACCAGAAATAGCACTCTGGTTTGTCCTGCACAAATTGTTATATTTTCTACAGCGGTGCTGTACTACACTAAAATGTGACAACCAGTGACCTCAATGTGCATACATACACCCAATGGCAATTGTTGACCTCCTTGTAGCACACACAATGTCTGCACAACTAATCTGTCTTCTTGCAGTTCTTAAAATAGAGTTCTGCAGAGAATCGATGACTTACCCGCCGCAGTGCTTGATATCGCGTGCTTTCTGAAAAACGAAGATTCGTAATGCACCCGAAACGCGTTTTCGGCCCAAAAAATGTAGTTTGATAAGACAGTAAAGTTGCCCTATATCTTTATTCTTGCGAAGAAATCTCCTCAATCAGAGATCGTTTGTCGGTGCCTCTCGTAGAGCTCCCGTGTTGGCGACAAGGGTGTAGCCGCCAACACGAATAGGGAAGAGTAGATGAAGCTCTTACCCTCGTACTGCTTCCTGTGCTTCTCTTGCTTGCAGCTCATTCCTTAGCATGAACGAGGCTCTGATACCATGAAAAGATATAGGGGAGAAGAGAGCTTGAGCTCTTGCAACAAGCACACACACACTCACAAAACCCTAAAAGAGAACACACAAGGTGAGAGGTTGAAAATCTTCTTCTTCTTCACTCAACACTCAACACACCATATACAAAGATAAGATTACACACCAATATGAAAAGGTACTCAACTAAATACATACTAGGGTTCTTTATAGTGTGAACCCAACTAAATGAGATGGCGTTATAACTATGCCAGTCTCTAGAATGGCTGTCACACAGCCTGTCATCCCACTGGCTACATATCACCCATGATCTCACCAACCATGCTAGTGGTGTAAGTGTGGGGCCTATCCCCCAGGCGGGCCATCAGTGTCCACCATCTCACTAGATGAGCTTGATATCTCAACAAGGCCAGTAGGAAGGCATGCCTGATACCATGAGGAAAACCCTAAAGGTCCCCTGCAATAGAGATACACCATAGTCTCTCCTCTCTCATACACACATATGGAGGTGAACAAATAAATGAATGATCTATTATTACATAAATTGGTTTTTACATTCTTACCAAACTACCTTCATGATGCAAAGGGATACATGATGTTTAGGTTTTGAGCGTCCACATTTCAAGACCTGAATGGTCTTACATTCCAACAATAGTGCTGTTGGCACTCTCAACAAAATGATTGACTAGTGTGAATGCGACTGTTTACAAGCACCATCCTTTAGTGTTTTTTTCAGTTCTATCAATTAATTTTGCATTATTATCTACACCATTAACTATGCTTTCATTTACCATGTTTACTGAAACTAACTATGCTTTATCTTACTATGTTTTTGACCTATCACCTCAGCCCCGTGACATTGGACTATTGTCCTTACTGTACAAACCTACAAGCTAACATGTTTAAACCTTCTCAACATAGTTAATCTATAACATGTTTTATCTATATCCTTGCATTTCTATCAAAGATGCTGCCCTCGTAAACTTTGAACATTTGTAAAAAAAATTATAACTTTAATCTTTATTTTTTATTACCAATAAAATTCTAAAATTTGTGTTATAATTTCTTTAGTGTTTATTTCAGTTCTATCATCAATTTTACATTACTATCTACACCACTAACTATGCTTTCTTTGGAAACCTAGAAGCTAACATGTTTAAACCTTCTCAACATAGCTAATCTATAACAAGTGTTATCTATATCCTCGGCATTTCTATCAAAGATGTTGCCCTCATAAACTTTGAACATTTGTAAAACTTTTTTTTTGTAATTTTATCTTTTATTTTTATTACCAATAAAATTTAAAATTTGTGTTATAATTTCTTTATTGTTTATTTCAGTTCTATCAATTAGTTTTGCATTACTATCTACACCACTAACTGTGCTTTCTTTTACCATGTTTACTAAAACTAACTATGCTTTCTTTTACTATGTTTTTGACCTATCACCTCAACCCCGACATTGGAATATCGTCCTTACTGTAAAAATCTACAAGCTAACATGTTCAAACCTTATCAACATAGCTAATCTATAACAAGTGTTATCTATATCCTTGCATTTCTATCAAATATGTTGCCCTCGTAAACTTTGAACATTTGATGTTTATATTCTAAATTATTAATTATCTCTTAATCATAATGATTAATATTACTTTTTGTAATACAACATTGGTGCTTTTGTTTCACTTTTTGTAACCATGCTATATTAAAAAACACAATAGTGGAAGTAGGATCTTTACAATACAAAGCACTGAATTGTAAAAAGAAGTCGAGTAAATAATATTATTGTTTGTAAACTTTGATTACAAATTTATGGTGTGTTCAAAGTAAGAAACTTTGATAGAAATCTAGAGAGAATCTCAATAGAGTATATCTTTCTTACAAGAGTGCTTGAACACAATGAACTCGATGATGATGAGAAAAAAGGTTGCTAAACACTATCCATAATTTACTGTCTAGTACTCCCTACAGATATCTCTCATCACAAGCAAACATTCTTCTTGGTAGAGTGCCAAATCTATGTAAGTCTTCTCCTAACCATATGGCCACATTTGGCCACCATCCAGAGTCTAAAATAGGAGCTGTCGGGTGCCCAGTACTCACCACAATTGCTACTCCTCATATGGGGGGGGCTACAAAATAGAGCACATCCATCACCTGCAACATGAGCGTGGAGCATTGATAAAATGCTTTTCTAACACCCCCCTCAAGTATAAGTGAACTACCTCTTTGGTCCAAGGTTGAGTCGATGAAGATGGCACTCTAGCAAATGCTTTTTCACCCCCCTTAACTTCCACCCGTATAGGTGAACTTCCTCTTTGGTCCACAAACACGGAGTCGATGAAGATTGTGCTCTAGAAAATCTCTCCTAAGAGCCTTTGTTAAAATATAGTTATAATTCTTTATCGTGTTGGGTAGTACACAAGCTCCACCTCTCCATCATGATAAGCTCACGCACATAATGATGATGTATCTCAATGTGCTTTGTGCGAGCATGAAACATGGGGCTCCTTTTGGCAATTGCCATGTAACTCTAATTATCACAGAGAAATATTATCGATCCCTTTTGAGAAGCACCCATATCTCCCAAAATTCTTCTCAACGAGACTGCTTCACATGAAACAAAGCAGTACTGCAAGCCTTTGTAGAAGAAAGTGCCTAGCCGAGTTGACATGAAGCCTAAATTACAAATGTAAAGTATGAATATCTTAGTGCATCTGATAGAGAAGCCTTCACAAAATGTAATTAAAATTGTATAATAGAAGTAGGTAGCTTAACCCTATCAAAATGAGACTCACTTACATTGCTCTTACAATACTCTTTTAGTTCCTTGAGGGGTTCACTAAAAAATATGTGAATATAGCACATGGGTTCAATAGAAGAACTTTTTTTATTCACGTTTTTGCCACAAATCTATGTACCGAAGGGTTCATACCTTGCAAGTTTAGATCCAAATGCTATCAAATGTCATCCACCCAAAGTGGTCAAATGTTGTAAACTCCGAGTAGATAACTAGGGAGCTCGCCTTTTCCTTTTCTCTTTATTTTCAAATGTAATTGGTATTTGTATGATTTTTGTTATTGGGTCAGCTTAGCTTACTTTTTGGATCTAGTTGAAACAGGAGAGAGGAGAGATGAAAATATCTCATTAGTTTTCACCTTAGTTTATACTCGAGCAATATTTTGTTCTTTTCAATACAATTTATTGGAGCTATTGGAGGGAAGATATTCTATAGAATATTAGGTCTTTTGGATCTCTCTATACCGCTTTAGAAGAAATTTATATATCTATGATGATATTTTGGAGTGCACCACTACTAGACTTTCATTTTTAAGCCATGAAGTTGATGATCAAGATTTGTGAATTACACATACTTCTCCAAAATACTTTTTGTTAGATATCCGTAATGCCGCTATACTACGGGTGTTACCACAGGAGGGGACAGAAGCCTCTGGCTCACCACCCAGCCATAGAGGAAGAATGAGGATTGCCCCTCATCCCCTAGGCTATATAGTGTGTGGCCTGCCGTCCACACTAGCCTGGCCGCCCATGACTCGGCATGGGCGTCCTCTCCCACTGAACCCCGGACATGGCCATCTGGTCTGCCGTTGGTCACATGCGTTACAGCCTACGTGACATTACCCCCCCCTAAGAAGAGTTTTCGTCCTCGAAAACAAACTGGGGAAACCTTTTGGAAATTGCACTACGGCGTTCCCAGGTAGCTACCTCCTCATCCCTCTCTGTCCATTTAACCAGTACCTCCTGGTACACTTTATGTCGGGTTTGTCTATCACGATACTGTAGAATCTTTTCAGGTTCATGTGGTATCTTTGGTGGCTCTATCAAGTCCACAAAAATCTTTGGAGAAACTGCGTTCTCTAACCCGTGAACTGATTTCTTCAGTTTACTGACATGGAAGACAGGATGGACTTGAGAACTCTCCGGTAACTCAAGTTATATGCTACGTCCCCAATCCTCTTAAGAATTTTAAAAGGACGAAAATATCTCGGAGAAAGTTTATCACACTTTTCCGTTTTCATGGTTTCTGACTGCACAGGAACCTTGAGGAATACAAAGTCACCTTCTGCAAAGGTCACCTTTCTACATCCTTTATCCGCATAAGTTTTAGCGCGATCTTGAGCGCTAGGAATGCTCTCACGTGCGGCTCTGAGCATATCATTCATATCTTCAAGGAAATCCTTGACAGATTGAATCTTCTCCTTTTTTAGGCCTACAGCCATTGGAGATCTTGGCTGGAATCCATACATTATCATGAATGGTATAAATCCAGTGTCGCTGAATGCTTGGAGCTGTTATAAGCAAAGTCCAATAAGGGCAAGTACTCTTCCCAATTAGATTGCTTCTTACTAACATAAGAACGTAACATATCCTCTAGAATTTGGTTAACTCTTTAAGTTTGACCATTAGACTCCGGGATGATCTGCCGTACTCATACTCAAAGTAGTATCCAACTTTTTGAAGACTTCCCTCCAAAAAATGATTGTTGAACTTTCTATCTCTATCCGACACTATATCTGCGGGCAGGCCATATAGCTTGTAGAGATATTCAATAAAGAGTTTTGCCAACTCTGGCGTTTTTACAATTTTCTTTGTGGTAATAAACTTTGCCATTTTAGTTAATCTGTCTACTACCACCCACACCGAGTCATTCCCTCGACTCGTCTTAGGTAAACCGGTAATGTATCCATGGAAATGCTTTCCCATTTCCCTTGAGGAATCTCCAGTGGATGGAGTAATCCTCCAACATTAAGACGTTCATGTTTATTGACCTGGCACTTACTGCATTTCAGCACATAAGTCTCGATGTCCTTAAACAAACTAGGCCAATAAAACTGTCTTTTTACTAGTGCATAGGTCTTTTGAATCCCAGGATGACCCACACACTTGGACTATCATGACTTTCTTTAAGAATTTGGGCCCGAAAGTCACCAATAGTTGGTACACATACTCTACCCTTGTAAAGTAAGTACCCGTCGTCAATGGAGTAATTAGCATATTTCTCCCACGTGTCCGGTCGAGCTCAACCGCCGCTACGGGCAATCCGACGTGCCATTACAAACTACGTGACATTACCCCCCTTCTAAAGAGTTTTCCTCCTCGAAAACAAACTGGGGAAGTCATTGGTAAGCAAATGTCTAGTAGTACTCACGCAAGCCGTGATTTGGTATTTCAACCAAAACCCCAAGGCAAATTTCATGCCTTGATTTTGCATCATGTCATTAGCACAAAGCTAATGTACTGGAGAGTACTCTAGTAGCGCAAGTTCTTAGACTATGCTACTAGATATTTGTAGACTACGCTATCATGTTGCATCATGTGCGCTTTTGTCGCACAGGTCGTAGCTGGGGACTTGCCAGACACCGTATGCGAGCCACGAATGGCTGCAAGCATACAACCAGGGAAGGAAGCTCAAACAGAATGCCAAAGGGTGTGTCACTCACCGCTCAACCGCCGTCTTGAAGGATTCTCGCGTTGCAGCCGTGAAGGAGGAGCCGCCGTCGCCGCTCTACCGCCTCTCCGCCGTCGCTGTGCCGCTACACAGTGCGCTCGATCGCTCTCTCACTCTCTCTCTCTCTCTCTCTCTCACACACACACATGCAGGAGAAGGAAACCAAAGAGATAAGGCAAGAGCACTCTTGTATTCACAACACATGAGAATGAGGATTTTAGGGTTACATTTGACTCTTATAGGTGACTTGGCCGTTCACACTTGGGCGCCCATACATGGCCGGCCGACCCTTACCCTTATCCTACTGATATCCAAGGTGCGCCTCTCATCGGCGATCACCCAATCCCTTTATCCTTAACATATGGTGCCGACAAGCCCGGCCCATGACTCAGAATATTTAAATTAATGACGTAAAATATAGTACGTCTCATTGTCCGCCCCATGGGTTAACATGCCCCCCTTCCTGATGTAGATTCCGTCCTCGGAAGCTATGGTATGGTAAGCTCGATAGGGTTGTTGTGGTTGACCGTCTGCAAAACAGGGAAAAGAGTGAAAGTATGCTGGAATTCAAAAGATATAAAGTGTATAAATTCAAGCATGTTAGACCACAATGGATGTTGCTATGAGAACTTAGTTTAAGGGTCACATGAATGAGCCCGTGTAGGAAAGTAACAGGAGTTTAAAATTATTGAAAGTAAATCAAGAGTAAGCAAGGTGTCAAAGGTTAATCAAGGTTTATAACTGGCCTAAGTCAAGGAAAATAACCAAGCTTAATAAATAAACACATAACCACACTGTGTCTACTCTAAGAACAAGTTAATACCACAAGCCTAGGGAAACAAGAAACATCAGAGTTACAGGAGCTTTTTGCCTCTTTTTTTTTTTTTTGCACATGACAATTTTTACACACAATGGCGACCTTCCTAAGGCAAAACTAACATCGATCCTGGTACCATGTTTAACACAAGGCATTATCCAGGAATCTATTAGCTCACTTTAGGCAAGGCTACCCCCTACCAACCAAGGCATCGGTCTGGAGTAGAATACTCCTCGCCTACCAAGTATCAATAAGGCGATAGGCCAACATTAAAGCACATTAAGACTTGTATTGCCATTTATTGTAGGTTTTTTTTTTAAATCTATTTCTTTTGATCTTTGCTCCTGAACTATTATTTGTCTTGCATCCTTTCGACAAAGGGGTAATAGCTATGTCCTAGAGGTCAACACACACATGGCCAGGTGTCAAACATTAAGATGGTTTGACCCTAGACCTAAGACAATCGTATTCCAAGGTTAACTAAAGACATCATGCTGCCTAGGAATATTTCCAATAAAGTTAAGCTCATTAATGTTTTACACTAGCATGCAAGCAACTTCAAAAACTAAGTAGTACATTGACAATTTCCATGTGGTCATGCATTATAGTTTATGCAATTGATTGAACAGTAAAAACGAAAGAGATTTGGTATGGAAGAATTACACCTGTAATTGGAGATCTCCTTGATTTGACGAGACAGCTTGCAATTTGATGAGATATATTTTGATGAATGTTGCGGCAGTCTCAGGACTTGAAAGCGAACCCACCTCAAACTTTTTAACCTGTACAATCAACTAACAAGCACTATACCTCGAGAGGCACATCAGTGTGAAAATTTCAAGACTTGTTTAAGGAATCTGAACTAGAAAAAACTAGAAAACGCTAACCTACCTACCAGTCACCACACTACTACTGAGGATACGGTAAGAGGATGTTGTAGAGTCCTGGCTCTAGCCCTAGGGCTAAGCCTCTATCCGCATCATCCAAACAAATAAAGTCAACCTCAGTAGTGCCATGAGTTTCATCCGTCCATTCATCATTGTCAGATATTTCCTTTTCATTTTCCCATCCACATAAACTCATCAAAAATGTAACCATGCGAGGATAGTCATCTTGTGGAAAAGGAAAGCATTGGGCTATCGGGGATATGTCCTCTACGGAGTAGGGGTCAGTCATGGTCAATAGGCGAATTAGCCATTCTAATTCCTTAATATTGTCCTCTCTGGCTAGTACATCTATATGATCCCATTCAGTTTCAATTACAGGATAGCACATGTGGAATATCTGAGAAAGGTACAGATGATACCTCTCACCAAAGGTAGGAGTGGATGAAGTGTATGATGATGGGGCATCTGCCATATCTGCAAACACAGATATAGCATCAGTAGGTTTATGACAGGACAATCTAGTTCTTGATTGTTTACGGATATTTCTCTTATTTTTGTGCTCTTGCTCTTTTTACTATTTTTTGTTTTTCTTTTCTTTGTTTTTGTTTTTATTTTTTTTAAATGTATGAAGCTATATATATACATCCCCTTGAATTTGGCAATTACATGGTCAGGGGAGAAGGTTAAGGAGGAAGCATTAGAATGTCGAGCGTGAGTACATGCTCCCCCTTTCCTTGGGTAGATCATATTATTTGCAATGATGTTGCAGCCTCTTGGAACCAATTTGTCCAGCGGGTCATAGGTTGTGATGTGGGCAGCTAGCTTTTTATGACCCTTGTGGCCACATCCAATTGCAAAGATGGTAGTGTACGCTCCCATTGACGAATGGAGGAGATGGTTTCCGACGATACTATTACAAGGGGAGACGTAGACTCATCGATTTTTTGTTGGGTGTTGGCAAGAGTAGGTGTAGAGCATGTAGAAACTTCTATATCAGCGTGGCATGAGGAGCTAGAAGCTTCATGTGGCTCCCCCCTTCCTGAGCTAGGTGGTAATAATCGATATCGTTTGGGAATCCAAACTAACTCTGGAAGAAGTGGTGTGGAGCACTCTGTTACCTTTCCCTTACCACGATCTTGAATTATCGTTGGGGTGGCAACAATTGGTTTGCAAGGTTTTACAGGTGATGTAGAGGGATTCAGCTTATGTTTAGGGACCCAAATCTGGTCATTTCCCTCGTAGTACCCTTGGGCTACTAATAATTTTTTAGGGATCCATCGTGATGTTACCTTGCCCTTTTTCGGGTGGGTAGCTGCTTTCCTTTTACGAGGCTTCTTGGTGGCTGAATGAGATTGAGCAGGGGAAGTAGCTGTTAACGAAGCTTTGGGGACCCATTTGTATGTACTCTTTGGCATAGTAAGTGAAGCTTTAGGGACCACCTTGCCTGTTTCCACTCTTGGCCTTGAAGCGTTAGAGGGGTGGCCAACAATCGAAGATGGTTTTGCCACTGGACTTTGTGATTTTTCATTATCTAATATTTGAGTGGATGACTTAGATGCGGGATTTTGAACGGTCAGACCTAGTGTTGGTTCTTGCGTTGTGACTTGTCTAGTTGCCCAATCGATATTGCACTTGGTGGCCATCATCCATTTGCGCCCTAAGATTACAGTCCCTTCCATGGTTCCAGCAGGCATAACCAAAAAGCTTTGAATTATGGTTCCCTTGTCATAAGCAACCGGAGTGTGCAGAATTCCTGAGACAGGGGTTTTCTTCTTGTTGATTCCTTGGACTTGGATAGAACTCTTGGTTAAAGGTGGTTTTCCCAGTTGACACCACACGCCATATGATAGCAAATTGTGTTGAGCTCCTGTATCCAATAATGCATTATACAGCACCTCCCCGTAAGGACTCTGTAACTCAATTGGGTATCTTAGAGGTGGGTCAGATTCCAGTGCATCCTCTTCTGCTTCCTCGAAAAATACTTGCGTAATTCCCAAGTTGGCTTCTCGTTGTCTCTTAGCACGCTGTTGACGTTCTTTGGCTTCAACTCTCGCTTGTATCTTTTTAAGCTCAGCTTGTTCTTTAGCTGCCTTCTTTTGATGGATTGCATGTAACTCCTCCTGGCTCAGGGGGTCATAGTATCTTTTGAATTTACTCCCATTAAGGAATCCAATGGTTTCAACTCCGTCGAGAGTCTCCACTCTGATGGTACCTTGCGGGGTAATTTCACATACTCTATACGGTCCCTTACCAGCATATTTGAGCTTTTTCTTTTCGTTTCACACTCCATACATCAGGACTTTATCCCCAACCTTGATGTCCTTGTCCTTTAGATGGCGATCAAACCATTTTTTCCTCCTATCCTTCTCCACAAGGGCATTGTATACAGCCAATTGTCTTTCTTCGTTTAGCCGCTCAAGGATATACATACGTTCTGCTAAGGGATTACCATCCCAACCCTCTTGAGTAGCAACACGAAGACTTGGAATGACAAATTCCCACGGCATGACTGCTTCTTGGCCATATACCATTTTGAATGGTGTGCAATTAATAGCCACTTTGTACGCAGTACGATAGGCCCATAAAGCTGTCGTAAGCTTTAGATCCCAATCCGTTCGATGAGCTTCAACTGTCTTTGTCAAAACAGAGATTAAAGTCTTGTTGGTACTCTCAGCTTGGCCATTCGCTTGCGGATAGTAAGGAGTAGATTTATGATGGGATATCATGAAATTTGTTGTGAGCTCCTTAATCACTTCATTTATAAAATGCGTACCATTGTCGCTCACAAGTTCAAAAGGACAACCGAATCGTGTGATTATATTTTCAAAGAGGAACTTGGCTGTTGTCCTCGCATCTGCCTTACGTGTCGCTTTCGCTTCAGCCCATTTGGTCATATAGTCAGTGGCCACAATAATATAGCGAGATTGTGTGTTTCGGGCCACTGGACTAATTGGACCTACAAAGTCTAAACCCCACTTTTCAAATGGTTGGTTTACTTTGATCGGATGTAGGGGCATCTGGTCTTTCCTCTGGGGTTTCTTATATCGTTGGCATTCATCGCAACCCTTCACAAAGAGTGATGCGTCTTGGAACATAGTGGGCCACCAATACCCTGATTGTAAGATCTTTCGCGCAGTTAAGTCTCCTGAGAAGTGACCACCGGCTACGCCCATATGTGCCTCTTGTAAAATGTATAGATACTCATCCTCTCAGGCGCAACGCCTAAGAACGTCATCCTTTCCTCTTTTATAAAGAGTCCCGGCTATCAGGCAATAGGGTTCGCATTCTTTGATCAGCTTTCGAGCTAGATCTTTACGAAGCTCCTTGGGTGGAAAGCCATTAACCAAAAAGTTAACAATCTTCTCACTCCATTCAGGCATTGTCTCCACCATGAACAGGGAAGTGTCAGGTAAGTCATCATCAACCCCCGTAGGAGCCTCACCATTGGGTATGCGAGACAAATGATCAGCCATAATATGTTTTTTACCAGGTCTCACAACAACAGTGAAATCAAACTCAAGAAGAATCAATAGCCATCGTGTGATTCTTCCTGTGGAGCATGGTTTGTTTACCAGATACAACAATGCTTGATGATCCACATAGAAAACAAACTTGGTGGCAAGGAGGTAATAACGAAATTTCCTTACTGCATATATCATTGCCAACCCTTCTCGCTCCGTAGTGGTGTAGTTCATCTCAGCATCGTTCAACTGGCGACTGGCAAAGCTAATGGGGTAGTCTAGCTTGTGTTCTCCAGGTTGAGTTAAAACACACCCAATAGCAAAGTTTGATGCATCAATATGCACATGGAAGAGTAAATCCCAGTTAGGCATTCTCAAGATTGGAGCACTTGCCAAGGCCTTCTTTAATAGCTCATAGGCACGGTCACATTCTTTGGTCCAAATAAACTCGATGAGAAGCTTATACAATGGTCGAGCTATCTCGGCGAAGAAGAGAATAAACCTTCGATAATAACCAACGTGGTCCATAAAGCGTTGGACTCCCTTGTAGTTGGTGGGTGGGGGTAATTCCAGAATGACCTTGATTTTACTCTCGTCAGTGGAAATCCCATTTTTGGACACTATATGCCCTAAGATAACTCCGTGTTTAACCCAGAATTGGCATTTGAAAGGATTCAAGGAGATGCGATATAATCTACACCTTTCAAATATTTTTCGTAAACACATCAAGTGCTCGTCCCAAGAGGAATGAACACAAAGATCATCTAAGAAAGCTTCACAGAAGTCCCTTAGATATTCCTTAAAGGCCGTGTTTATCAATCGTTGGAATGTTGCAGGTGCATTGGTCAAGCCAAAAGCCATGACGCGAAAGGCAAACACTCCAATCTCCGTGATAAATGCTGTTTTAGCTTGGTCCTCGTCTGCAATTGTGATCTGATTGTAACCCGAGTACCCATCTAAAAAGCTATATGCCTCCTTGCCTGCCACTCTTTCAAGCACATGTTCAGAATATGGCAAGGGGTAATGATCCCTTCTGGTGGCTGCATTAACCTTTTTGAGATCAACGCACACTCTGAGTTTCCCATTCTTCTTTGGCACGATGACTATCGGAGAAACCCATTCTGAGTGCTCAATTGGGTATATGAATCCACATTTTACCAGCTTTTCAATTTCCTCTTGTACAATCTTTGTGTACTTAGGATTCATTGGGTAGGGACGTTGCTGGACTGGTTTAGCAGTGCTAATCATTGGAATCGTGTGTTGCACCACCGAAGGTGGAACACCCTTCATATCATGATATGTCCAAGCAAATATATCCTTGAATTCTTTAAGAAGCTTCGTAAGTGCAGCTTCTTCCGCCTTGGTGAGGTCTTGAGCAATATAAACTGGTTTAGACTCCTCTCTCGGATCTGCTAAGTCTATCTCCTTAACTACCGCAGGGCCATCGTAAACACCGCTACTCCCATTGGTAGGCGTTCGTTGGGCTTTTGTGTAGACTACTTTACGTTCCCCTGTGGTGAATGATTTGAAATGCTCGGGTGCGGGGTGTAAGTCTACTGGTTCTTGTTGTGCCAGGCTTTTTTCTTTCAATTCCGCTTCCTTTTGTTGTTGAGCCAACTCTTGGTTTTGCCGCCTTCTTGCAGTACGACTTAGTTTCGGCTTCTCTTCGATTTCTAATTGGGCGACGTCATGAGGTTGCGGAATACACCACATGACACTTTGGAGGTATTGTCCCCAATTATCCGCTATCTTCCGATGAGCATCCTACATAACTAAGCCATTCTGCAGTGGATCTCTCCTTATTTATTGCAGTTCGTACATTAGCTCGATAGCGTTGGCGCTTATGTCTCGTTTTCTTCTTACCAAGTTTTTGATTTGTGTTTCTATTAGATCCGGACTCACTTGGTCGATCTTCACTTTCGGATGAACTGCAGGAGGCCACTGTCCTAGGCCTTGAGCACCTTGCTTCTACATTTGGGTGAATATTTGATCCATTTTCCCCATCAGGCTCAGGGTCAGTTTCTTCTTGAGATTCATACTCAGAGTTGCATTGGTCAGAGTCTTCACTACTTTCAGTATCGGTGGAGTTTGCCACGTTCTCGCCATCAGGAGTCAAGTGCATAACACCTATCATGTTTATTGGCACTAACGGTGGCATATCTTGCCCCTCAGGTGTTACCCAACTTGTGCCTCTATTTCCCCATGTGTCTATGGTTGCTGCTAGGTGTACCCAATCCACGTTATCCGACTCAGTCATACCCGGTAGGACATCCATGTAAGGAGAATCTTTCCCATCATCAGTCTCTTTTTTGCATGTATAGCAATACCTTAATGGGGCGGAGTGAACAGTGGTATCCGATCGATTATCGATGATAACCTTGCTTCCTAAAGGATGTGCACGACCATTCTCAAGATCAACTCGAATGACAGAGTCCTGGAATTGTAGATAGACATGGTTTTTCGACCAGTCATGCACCATTTGTGCTTCCCTCATGAAAGGACGTCCTAAGATCATTTGATATGACATAGGATGCTTGGAGAAATCCATTACAATGAAGGTATGTTTTACCTTGTATCCCAGGACCTTGATCTTGAGGTCCCTTAATAGGTTTAGCTATGGTTCCGTTTGCCATCTTAACCACTATGTTTGTGACTTTGAGGTGAGGTCTTCCCATAGATTCCCAACAGTTTTTAGTCACAATGCTCACGCCAGCACCACCATCAAGGATTCCCTTTAGAGTTAATCCCTTGGTAGTAATGGGGAGGGTGGCATTAGATTCGTCCCCTTCAAAGTACTGACCCAACTTGTTCACAGGTATTTCCACGACCGAATCTTCATCAAATTTGGGTTATAGATCCCAATGCTCCCCTTCATCTTGAAGCGTGTCACGTCTATCCATATTTGCAAATTGTGGTAGCCCCGCCTTTAGTTCTCCATTGAGAAATGTCCGAAGAGCTAAGAATAGCTCAGGATCTCCGTATAATTTGGATATGATCGTGGTTCTGATCTCAGAGGACATGAAATCCATTAGCTTAGACACATTCAACGGTACTTTTCGAGACATCGCCCCTTGACTAGGGACTGGTGAAGATGGAATCACTTCCTCTTCAATGGGGTCAGGCATTCCCTCACTAAACATTCTTTCCAACAAGAAGGGTGTTTGCCCACTTCCGGATGTCCTATCCTCACTTTCTTCCCGAATGATACTAGGTATACCTAACGGTTTATGGTTCCGGTGAGGCTGAACTTGCGTAGGAAACACTGTGTCTGGAATTTTGATTTTTCTCGGGTTTGGCTCCAGTTCTCTTTGTGTTTCTTCCACCAAACCCCTTAAGTGTTGCACTTGTTCAATCTCCTCAACTGGGTTTGGGTAAGTTCCAATCTTTTTCTTGAGGGTTTTTGGCCCACGTGGCTTGTCTTGGGGAGTCTCAGTCAGTTTGGGTGGTCGAGAGGGCATTAACTGACTTGGTTGTGGGGCCGAGGAAGTTTCCTTCTGTTTCCCCTTATTTTTGTACTCGCTTGATTCTCCTTCATTGAGCTCCCGAGTGGGTTCCTCCCTTAAGGTAGTGGCTTTGGTCCCCATGGTTTCTATTGAATCAGAATCATCTTCAAGATCATTCATATACACGGGGTCGTCTCCTGTCCCTATGTTGGTCTTTGAACTGGGCTTGGAGCTCGTGGCATTAAGCGATCTCTTTCGTCGTGTTTTCTTTTTCTTTGCCTGAGCGATTGATGCAGTATCCCTCTCTTCAAGAATGTAGTTTTGATTTTGAAGCATTGACCGTGTAACTACATTCGCGGGTACAACAGGTGTGGTTCCTCGTGCTTGGTTGGTGACCTCAACCAAATTCAATGGTGTAATCTTGGGTGCATTAGGATTATGTGGACATTGAGCGATCAAATGATCTATGCCACAACGATTACATGTAAGTACCGGCATTCCCGATGTGCTCCCTTGATTTGGTTGCATCTGAGTAGCGATCTTTTGTAACCTATTAGGGCACTCCGCTACACGATGCGGTCCACCACACTCGTAACATTGAAGAGGTGGTCTCCTTGCCATGGTATTAAGGTTTTGCCCTCTTGTGGCGAGAGCAGCCGCTTGATATACAGGCTTAACTTGCCCGAAATGATCCTCCATGTAGTACTGGGGAATCATTTCAAACGTATCAATCCCGTATGGAACAGTGGGGTCTATCTCCTCTTCATAATCCCCACATGCACTATGTGACTCACAACCCATCTGGTTTACAGGGGTAATCCTTGGATGTGGAGGTTGTGGTCCTAGCACTGGCGGTGGTAACGGCACAGACTGGACTACATTCGGATTCCTTGGAACTATGTGCTGTGACGGTTGCTCGATAGGTTGTGCAGACATTAGCGCGGGTACTTGAGGTGTGTTTGACCAAGCTAGTGGTGCCTGGTTTGCCAACATTCGCTTAGGTGTTAGGCAATCTTTAGATTGATGGCCATACTTACCACATGCATTGCAATTTCCATTGAATTTGACTCTAAATGTGGGACATTCACTCGTGCTATGTGGTCCTAAGCACACCGAACACCATTGTTGCTCTCTCCTTGGGTACATATGGCTATTCTGAGGAGCTCGATTACCCCTAAAGTATTCTTGGAGAGCCTTAGTAAGGTCGGTCACAGACATTTCAGATATCTTGGGCTCCTTGGCAATAGGTTTTACCGTCATTGGCTCGTGCCCAGATACTTGCGAACTAACGGATTTTGTTTCCGAAGACACCTTTTTACCTGCAAATCATCAAGTTGTCTTCTAACTGGATTGCATTGGCAGTGACTGCTTCCCACGTTGTAAGACCTCTAATGACTAGGCCATTGTAAATGTCCTCGTGGCGCAATCCTCGGATGAATCTATCGAGGAGTTGGTTGTTATTGAAGCGTTCATCGGGAGTGCAGCGAGAATTTAGATGCTTCAATCGACTTCTAAAGTCTCTCACTGACTCCCCTTCCTCACGTTCAGCTTTTTGGAGTTGAGATGCTACTCCCCAAAGCACACCCTCACGTATGTATTCTTTCAAGAACAATCTCTTGAGAGTGGGGTAGTGAGTGCGCTCTTCAACCCTTAAGGTTCGATACCAATCTCCGGCCTTCCCACTCAAGGTTAAGCCTAAGGCTTTACACTTATGCAGCTCATTGTGTTCTTCCAAGGAATCACACACGTGCTCAAAGACTTCAATGTGCTTCCTAACATCCTCGTTACCACTGAAGTTTTGAGTGAGCTTAGCCACTTGTACTGCCTTGCTTCTAGGTTCTCTCTCAGGCATACCCCGCATGTTTTCCGCAATAGATCGTCCAATCGTCTGAGCAAACGCTGCGAGATCACCTAAGTGAGCAGGCATAGTTGGTGGAGGCACTTCTGGGATAGCCTGGCTGATAGGAGTTGGCGTTGGTCTGAGTAGGTTGGCAAATGACGTAGGATATGATATGTGGCTAGGCCTAGCTCCTCTTGGATAAGGGTGGTGATAAGGCGGTCGTGGAGCATACGCCATTGGCATACTAGGAGGCGTAGGAGCTACATGGGCATGAGTAGCAATAGGTACATAAGGTCGATAGGCACTGGCACGCACTGTTGTAGGTACTGTTCCACTAGGTAGCGGTGTCGTACTAACTACAGCAGTAACAGGTGCACTTTCAGCTATGCTCATCATTGGGGTAGGCATTGCGGATTCCCTAATGGAAAGTTGAGCCAAGGTTGGAAAGCTAAAGTTACTACTCGTGGGCTCAACCTGCATTGAGACTCTAGGCAAAACAACATATGAAGGGTCTATGGGACTCACCGAGGGAGTCTCCAATTGTGATAGGGTTGGTTGTTTGGCCTTGCCCGTATCCAAAAACCTCATAGGGCCAGTGGAAACTAGGTCCACTCCCCTATTTTGCCTCTCAATTTGGATAATTCTATGAATAACATCATATCATTTGCTGTTGCTCCTCTAGATTAGTGGCGCTAGATGTGGATCGTAGGACTTCTAACCAACCTACATGGTATGTGTAACCCGTGCATAGGTCCGTTAGAGTCTCTGTGTGTAGATCATATTCCCAATTTTCATTGAGAAATATCCCATCTAGACTTGGTGTGCCAAATGGTTCTCTTGAAGTGGACGCAATGTCACTTCTTATGGATTGGCTTCTAGGGACATCTACTTTAGGAAGAGCATCGGAATGTGGTAGCTCAGTAGGGCCCTCATTAAACGAAGTGGGTAGAATATCCACATGGACACTCTTTGGGAGGGTAGGGTTTACATAAGATGTGAATGGCGAATCTACTACCCCTCCTTCCTCATTTACTTCGCTTGTCGCATGTTCAGAGCGTGTAGCTCTACTAAAGGTCTCTATTAGACGACTAAACATGCTAGATCCGGGTTGTGGGGCCCACACTGGCATGTTTTGGCTTGTCTCCTCAGGGTTCTTGGTAGGGTGTCCTTCCATGGCTTCTGAGTTAGAGGACGAGTCACTATCCACTATTCGTGGATCTTGGGTTGCACTCCCTTGGGTTCCAGCCGAAGGCCAAGATGCCAACGTGGAGGGATGGTGTGAGCCTGCGTAGAGACTGAAACGCTTTCTAGTGGTTCAGGCTCTAGCACCCGACCAGAACGTAGATGCATGTGACGTGGGTACCCTACGTGCGTTGGTAACTACCCTTGAAGCCCACACAAGTGGTTTCTTGGGTATTTTGCACCTCGTTTTTGACCCCCTTACTTACGGTCGAACTTGGACTAGGGCGTATGATAGCTCAAAACGAGCGTATCGTTCAAAGGATCCTAGTGTGTTTTATAGCACCGTGTTCGCCTATCTAGAGCTCCTGTAGTCCTCAAAACAGTCCGTTTCCCTTGGGGGGAAGGGGCAAAAGCCTATTTGCTTGTGGAGGAAAGGGTGAGGGCTTTATCCCACATACTCACTTTACTCCTTGGGGAGTGGGCTACATATAGGGCACAACTTCCCATAAGCTCTCACTTGAAAGAAAGCTATGGAGGCTCACTCTCCTATATATATATATATCAAAAGACCGAGACCGAGACCGAGGCCGGGGTCGTGGGTCAATTGGGGTTCTTTCTTTTCAAAAAATTTTTCTCCAATTAGAAAATCTTTCCTCTCCACATGTTCGGTTCTTTCTTTGAAAATAAAATTAATTTTTTTTCTTTTTTCTTTTTTATATTTTTTTTGTTTTTTATTTTCTGTTTTTTTTAAATAAGTTTTCTAGGGTTTCCTTATGGTTCAGCCTTGGCCGCGGCGCAGTTCGCACACACAGCACAGATCTCTGGGGATTCAGAAATCCCTCTCACATGCAGAAACCAGATAACATAACGCACGCCCACACGCGGAGCGGAAAAATAACAAAAGAAACAGAAATGCAGAAGACAAATTGCAGAAACAGAGATTGCAAACCACAGAAACACCTCAACAGCAAACACACAGTCACTTTCCTACAGTGTAGATTAAACTTCACGCAGCAGCAGCAGAGCTGCAAACTGGAGCTTGGTGCAGGGCAACTCCCCGGCAGCGGCGCCAAAAATGTGCGCTTTTGTCGCACAGGTCGTAGCTGGGGACTTGCCAGACACCGTATGCGAGCCACGAATGGCTGCAAGCATACAACCAGGGAAGGAAGCTCAAACAGAATGCCAAAGGGTGTGTCACTCACCGCTCAACCGCCGCCTTGAAGGATTCTCGCGTCGCAGCCGTGAAGGAGGAGCCGCCGTCGCCGCTCTACCGCCTCTCCGCCGCCGCTGTGCCGCTACACAGTGCGCTCGATCGCTCTCTCACTCTCTCTCTCTCTCTCTCTCACACACACACGCAGGAGAAGGAAACCAAAGAGATAAGGCAAGAGCACTCTTGTATTCACAACACATGAGAATGAGGATTTTAGGGTTACATTTGACTCTTATAGGTGACTTGGCCATTCACACTTGGGCGCCCATACATGGCCGACCGACCCTAACCCTTATCCTACTGATATCCAAGGTGCGCCTCTCATCGGCGATCACCCAATCCCTTTATCCTTAACATATGGTGCCGACAAGCCCGGCCCATGACTCAGAATATTTAAATTAATGACGTAAAATATAGTACGTCTCATTGTCCGCCATGGGTTAACACATCACCAACTTGTTAAAACTTCTCCTTGGAAAGCTCTACGGCCATAGAAGAAATAAACTAGAGCCAATCTAATAATGCATCACAAGGATTAGTTCCAAAGCTGAGAGATACTTTCTCTCTTAGAGTAACATCTTTGCACAAGCATATGCTCTAGAATCTTGTTGAGTTTCTAACTACCATCAATCTTCGGATGGTTAAACTCCACTCTAACTCAGAGTATATGTAAGTTTTGAAAATTTTCCTTCAAATATAACAATCAAACTTCCTATCTCTTATGCCATACTATATATGCGGGCAGACTATATCGTATGTGGAGATGTTTGATAAAGATTCTTGCACCACTATGGGTGTCTGGAGTTACATCCAATCACTTACAACTCTTTGTTGCTATTACCAGACACATCCTTTCAAGTATTGTCTAGACTCACACAACTATTCGAGTTTATGTGATATTTGAGGATATCCCTCCTTTCCCTCAAGAAAGGTTTTTGTCCTCAAAAACTCTACTCTCAAGCAGACTACGCACTAGTGTCATAGGTCCAAGAACAAATCTAGACCGTGTTTAATATCATATGTTATATTCTTGAGTCCTTCCAAGAAACTTTTAAACATCTTGCAACGAAGATGTGGTATAGTGTCTACGCACATATGGTGGTACTATTGATAAACTGCTTTGCAACAGATCAGTGGTTTTACACTTGTAACAAAGTGCTTCATTGTTGCATATTATTACCCTTCATAAGCGGTTACACACTTATGAATTATTTGGGTGGGTTGTACCATCTATCAAGAAAAATTCCAAACTACTAATAACCACATTATCAATCCACAGATAATGACTGAGCTTGCTGTGCAAAGCCATAGGTTGCTAGATAATTGATGGTAATTACACAAGCCCAATGTCTCATTACATCATACATTCAATATAAATGCAAACATCACAGTACTTCGTGATGATGAACTTAGGAATTTCATCCTATCCCTGTTTGGTGTTGGTATGAAGTATAACTATGAGAACATTATTTGCTGCCTCCTCATTATAGCGGCAAAGCTACCTACCCATCACACAGGTGGCAATCTCTACCAAGCTATAACCAATGATGACAAGCAAATAAACGAGTACTCTTGTAAGAACTTCATAATCATATCTCACACCAAACTCATAATCACTACGGAGGATTAAATGCCAGGGCTTGCAAAATTGAATGTTGTCTGATAGGTAGAGGGGATCATCAAACTACGGATGACCTCGACAACTCACTAGGACTAGTGATGTGTAACTTTTAAGTTACTCCACTCTCCTTGCTTATTCCATACCATCGAACAAATCGGTCCCTCGATTTGACCAACGTCAACATATTTATGAGTACCTCGATACTCATGGATTATGGTTTGGTAATTTAAAATGTTGATCTAGAGTATCTTTCACTCAAGGATCTTAATTTTATTAGCAGCTATGTATTAGTAGTGAGTAACTACGTACCCACTATCATCACACTAGTAGCTCCATACTAGTCTTTGAGTATGGCGTACCTCCCCCGAGTGGGAGTACCATATACAACCATCTATAACAAGATGCTTAAGTCACTTGCTGCTAAAAAGTGACTACATAAATTGACCCCTCCATTGCACATTGCAGTACAATCTCTGGTATTACAACATGAATTTTTGGGCGTCCTTATCATAGAGGTCAACTAAAAAACTCTAGTGCATAGGTCTTGTGGAGTCTCGGCTGACCTAACCACACCACTGGTGACTTCCTACAAAAAATGTGGCGCCGAAGTCACCCCCTATGTACTTTAACTCCGTAAAGTACATGGTCTTCATCTATCATCTATGGAAAGTTGTAAAACATTCCTGCGATGGATTTTTATCACCCTAAAATTATTGTGCACTATTTTAGTGTGAAGAGTTTTTTCCTGGGTACCATGGTTCACCCCAAGCTCATTTGTTGCTAAATTCTCCGATTTAACAAAAGATATGTTTGCCTCCGAACACTCCAGTTCAGCCCCAGACTTTGAGTTTACTTCTTAACACTCCGGTTAAGTCAAAACTCACTAGATACAGTAGGATTTACCACTAAGCTCTCTGGCTTAGCCTCCTATCCTAACTCAGCCCGAGTTTATGTACACTACATATGTCGGATCCGATACTAACAACAACCAGGCTCGTCTGGAGTGAGATACTACTCACTATTGCCATGTAAAACCTTATTAAATCCTAGAAATGCTCCACTCATTCCCCAGGGGTCATACGACTTATAGGGTTTACACGCACATGAACTTGTAAGCAAAATAGCCTGTCATGCAATATTACAATTACTTATGTAGGAAAGTAATATATTTTCCAAATTCATATGGTAGCAACTAAAATGTGCTCACAATCGCACACTTATGTTGAACATAGGCAAGACTACGCTTGCAAAATGCTATAGGGCATCCCCCATACATGAAAATGTCCAACCAAACTAGTCTTACTGCTAACCTCTAGATTTAGATCACTCCGGAACTAAATCACTCGGTTAGTACTAGTACACCATCATGGTCTTGCTACCTAGAGCTTCTCCGAACTCTGTAATAACTAGGTTTTATCCCAACTTATGGCTATATTTGGTAATTTTCAAAGTTTAAATTTTATCTTGCACACTTTATCATTACAGACAAGTGTACATGCAGACCTGCCAAAGAGTCAAGTTACATGCACAATCCTTGGCGTCCCATTCCACCAAGACTACAATCGATTCCGTGAGAATTTGATGTCCCATTCCACCAAGACTACAATCGATTCCGTGAGAATTTGATGTCCCATACCATCAAATTACCAAACCAATTGATGTGACATATAAAAAGACTCTTTCCCCCCTCGAAAGATCACCACAAACTCTCGAGCAGTGGGATGTTGACGCATGGCAATAAAAAGAAGAGAAAACCATGCTAGTAAGTTTAAGAACAATTCTCTTCGATCAACTTCTATAAGGGCATTGAGCATTACATCTCAAGACTATACCCCTTCAGATTTACCTTTGATTTCTACAAATCAATCCTAAATCTGCTATTATTATCTAGGCGTATGCTAATCCCTCAGATTAGTACTCCTAGATAAACCATTCAATTGAGTACTGCTAGCAGCATTGCTAGCCCCTTTATCCCAAGTAATACACACCTAGGGATTACTTTTACAAGGCAATCTACATGACTAAATCAAACTAGTCACTACTCTCTAGGCCCAAGTAGTGACACTATTTTGTTACTACCAACAAGGGCCAGCTTGCCTCTACGGGCCAAGGCTCTCTTGTTGCTACAAACAGTAAGCAACTTGTTTGGACACAAGGCATAACCACATCAAGACTACGCTTGTACATGGTTCTCATTTGCCAAAGTTTATCACAATCTTGTAGCAACTGTTAAAAGATTGTGAAGGGTTATGAGCACTACGGCTCAATTAGGCTTACCTTGATTTCTCGTGATAAGCACTTCGTCTAATTTGGGCACAACTGACGCCACTGCCAGTCCTCTTAGCCCAAGTAAAACACACCGCAGTTTTAGATTTACACTATAGCCAAACTACGTGACTTTGATGGTCAATACTAAGTCTATGCTTAGCTTAAATTTAGTCTCTCTGAACCAAATGTGTGATCACCACATGTGCTACCTTCGAGGCGCTATGGCCATAGAAGTGTTCACTAGGCACAACGGCCATAGAATGGCTTTCTCTCGAAGGACTCGGCACTATGGCCATGGGATTTGTCTCTCTCTTAGCACGCGGTGCTACGGCCGTGTGCGGTGGGTCTCTTTCATGGAAAACGGGCACTACGGCCACACGGTGCGACGGCCGTGTTGGGTTTGTTTCGTGGGGTGTGCTGTTGTTTTGTGTTTTATTTTTAAACAAAAATAAAATAACGGGCCGGGCCGGCCCTTGCTGCTTCAGGCGTGGCCGCCCGCCTGTGGTGGGGAGTGTCCGCAAAAACGGGGCCGAGTCTGGCCGCCTGGCTAGCCGCCTGGGCTAGCCGCTGCGTGGCTGGCCCATGGCTTATGCTATCGAGCAGCAGCAGCATTGCGTTCATTTCATGAGACCATTTAACGCAGTCTCTTCGGCCATTCACAGCAGCTTCTTTAACGCAACTCATGGGGGGGCTGGTGGGGCTGGTGTTCGCCGTGGGGCTGCTCTTCCCCCCCCCCCCCCCCACAGAACGAAAAAATTGCTTCGCTCCCCACACACAGTAGTGGGCTCTTTGCCTGGGCTGCTCTTCGCCGCCCTCAGACGACGCCCTTCCTTCAACACAAGTCGCCCCACCTCTTTACACGAGTTTCAGCATTCTTTCGTGGGGCTGGTCTTTGCCCCCCCACCCCCACACACAGCCTTCAACGTTTTCAATGCAGAGAGAAAAAAAACAAAACAAAAATTGCTTTTGCTTACCTACGTTTTTGCTTGCTGTGTGTGACGGGGGGGGAGAGAGAGAGAGAGAGAGAGAGAGAGAGAGAGAGAGAGAGAGTTCTTCCCTTCCAAGTCTTGGCTGCCTCCCTCCACACACTCCATCGTGGAGATAAGGGTGAGAAGATGAATGGTTGAAAACCATCGAGTGGGCTCCGGTCCCCTGGTCACGCGCGGACCCTGACGACCCCATCGAACCACGCTCTGATACCAGTGTTAGATATCTGTAACGCCGTACAGGCGTTACCACAGGAGGGAATGGCCTCTCGCTCACCACCTAGCCATAGAGGAAGAATGAGGATTGCCCCTCATCCCCCAGGCTATATAGTGTGTGGCTTGCCGTCCACACTAGCCTGGCCACCCATGACTCCGCATGGGCGTCCTCTCCGGACATGGCCATCCGGTCTGTCGTCGGTCAGGCATTACAGCCTACGTGACACTTTTCAATAATGACACCGAAACTAAGGGCTTTCCATTCCCTCTTTATATTTCAATAGAATATAATAGAATTATTATTTTGTATATTATTTGATGAGCTATAATAGTTTAAAATTTATTATATATAGTGATAAATGCGACATATGACTTGTTAATATGGTTCACAGTCATTCAATATGTCTCCTAAATTTTATGGATTAATCAAGAAAATGATCAAAACCTACCATATCTATAAATGCATATCATAAATCTCAAATATTGCTTATCACAAATTGAGGAAACATCTATGAAGTAGAATACATTCTTTACCTCAAGCACTACCTTTTGCAGTTTGAGATATTCAAATTATGAAGTAGAATACATTCTTTATCTTAAGCATTGCTTTTAGTTTGAGACAAAATATTCAAGCTAGTGGAAACTATGAAGTAGAATACATTCTTTTTCTTAAGCATTGCTTTTTGTAGTTTGAGACAAGATATTCAAGCTCGTGAAATACGCTCTACCTCATGGAATGATTATAATCATCATGAGAGAGACATACAGAGAGAAAGCATTGCTATTTAAAGTCCAAGACTCGCCACTGTGAGATTCAAAGGAATTGAAAAGTCATGCAAGTATGTTATGATGACACTTTGACATAAATAGATCATTGATTAATGGATTCGTGTTTTAAAGAAAAAAAGAAACTCTCATAGATTATGAGAACAATTATGTTGTTTTATTACTTCTCTTTTTGTTATGTTTTAATTTGTTCTTAATTTATAATTATTAATTAAAATTATGAGTATGCAAGCTTGTTGTTTTATGCACATATATGCTAATATTAGCATATATGTGAGTGCATAAGAAATTAATGTATGTGCTTATTTGTCTTTACACACACACACACACTTTGCCTGAGAGAGAGAGAGAGAGAGAGAGAGAGAGATTTTCTTTATGGCGCATACCCAAGGCGTTTTGGTCTCTTTTTCGACTTGAAATCTAATGTCTAAGACATGCATGTCAATGCTATGTCTATATGTATATACTCTAATGTATATGCCTAAAGCACATATCCATAAGCTAATGTATATGCCTAAACATCACTAATATATACTTGATCTCCCTCAATGGCTGGGGAAAAGAAGCCCGTTTGACGCTTTAAATGTTATTTTTAAAATCTCCCTCAATGGCTGGGGAAAAGAAGCCCGTTTGACACTTTAAATGTTATTTTTAAAATCTCCCTCACAGCTGGGGAAAAGAAGCCATGTTTTATGGTTTACATAATGCTTAATGATTTGTGTAATGCATAATGATTTGCATTTAATGAGCTACATATACATGTTATCTTGCTAGATGGAGCCTCTCAATCTTACAGAGAGAATAGCGTGTCCATGCATGCGATGTCAGTACCAAATATTTCGAAAACGAAGGATTTGCAACCAGCATATTTCGAAAACGAAGGATTTGCAACCAGCATATTCATGACGCTGGCATATTTCCAATAGAGCGCTTACAAAATTAACGGTTTCAATCGTACAACCAAGCAAGTGTGCAACCACATCTTGATAACATTGCGCATATGAATTCTCGTCCCGAACAAAGGATGAGAATATCGAAGGAGGGAGTGACAGCTGGAGCTCAATTAACAGCACCCGAGGGAATGGAAGAAGGTCCAATGGAGGAAATGTTGGATGCCTTTCTCGAGCAACAAGAAGGTGTCTTCGAGGAGCATGAACATGAAGATCATCAACCACGACATTCTCAACGGTCAAATTATGAACCGGAGGAAGAGGTCATGCGTAAACTTGCACGCATTCCACTATATAATGGTGCCAAGATATCTGTATTTACGATGCTAAATTTACAGTCAATTTTTGGATGGTCTAATACAAGTGTCATTGAACTCTTCAAGTAAGTGATTTATGGAGATTACACCTAATGTTGGAATGATAAATTTTCAACTTGTATTTGACTAAATCTTAATAGTAACGATCAGATATTGCCATATGTTTAGGGTTCTCAAACACAACACAACTAACTACTTCTGACACAGCAAAGACACCCCCATTAGGTAACACTAACTTCAATTCCCACATCAGGCTAAACACAAACAGAGCATAGAGAACACTAATTGAGCAGAGATTTGCTAAACAAGATAGAGAATAACAGAACACAACTAAAATACCATGTTTGATTGATCAAGATGAATCATACATTGCTTTCTCCTTCTTCTCTTGTAAAAGACGACTACAAAGCCCCTATAAATAGACGACTTCAGACAGTTTTAGACAGTTGTAACTAGAATGTCACAAGACACTAACAGATGATATCCGACTAACCAGATCATAACAAACTCCGACTGATCAATAATCTGACTGAGTAGAATTCCGACTAAGCAACAATCCGACTGAGCAAAGATACATATATCCGACTAAGCAACTATTAGGTAACTATTAGGTATTCTATCTGTAGTTCAACACATGGCACAGCCCGGTGGTTGATTTCAAGGAAATCGGACTTGAATTCACAATCCCTTGATCAGAAAAGACCGGCCACATGACAAAATTTGATGCTGCTTCTTCAAATGTCAGGTACTACATCACTTTGCTGCTCAGCCTGCATCCCTTCAACAACTGGAACCTCCTTCAAAACTTCAGTCATCTCTGCTGATTTATCTTCCACTGAAGTCTCCACTGGCTGCTCACTCTGACTTGCTGTTTGCACACTCAAATTTATAATAGGTACTTCCACCTGAACTTCTAGGTCCTGAAACATTTCCTCCACAGTCCTATCACTCTGAATCTTCACATTCTGCATCTCTTTCAGTTCCTGTACCTGCTGAATCCAGTACTCACGTTCTTTCTTCAACTGTCCAACCTCTTCTACCAATCTTGCCTCATGCTGAGTTACAAACCCTGTTTTCATAACATCATAGGGATAATTTATCATTGTAGACATCCTCTCCTTGATCATTCCCCAAGAATCCTGCATAGTGCTATGCATTTGTTGCTTCAGAATCTGTACATCCCCTTGTGCCATCAGCACTCCATTTACATCCAACTCTTCATTCATCAACATCTGTTTTTCCAGCACCTGTAAAGGCTGAAGTCTCAATTGCATTATTTCATTATCAACCTTCATTTCTGCATTATCTTTAGCCAATTTGTCCAACTCGGATGTAACCCTATCATCCATTTTTGCTGTCCATTCCTTGAAGATTCCTAAAGACATCTTAACCTTAGCTATCTCCAATGCATGTTGTTCCAATAACTGAGCCTTTTCAGCAATATGCGTCACCTTTGTCTGCTTCAATTCCTCCTCAAGCTGCTTCATCTGTGCACTTTTATCCTGGTAATCCTCTGAAGTTACTATCTCATTCACAAGATGCTGCTGCTCAATCTTTTCCTGCTGACTCTCTATGAAATACTGAAGTGCCTTGAGATACTGCTGAGCAGTACTGACATCCTTCACCACAAACCCTGGTTGATTCACTACTTGTTCTCCAAATTCAAGTTTGGCAACTAACTTGCTTCCCCCCAATTCAAGTTTCCTCTTCTTGGACAGTGTAAAACTCTTCCCCAGCATCTTGGGTGTTTGTGAACCTGATGCATCAAGCAAAGTCTGCACTTCTACACCCTCAACATACGGTTTTTTCTGAGCTCCATATATCACCTTGAAGGCCTCTGTCGGACTGTACCCAACTGTGAGCATGCTCTGATACAACTCCTTCTTGTCAGGCTCCAAGTCATCACATTCCAACCCCTGCTCTACAACCTTCTCAGACTGCTGCTCTTTCTCTACTTTGCTGTATTTTTCTTTATCTGGCAACATAATCTCTCCCACTTCCACTTTCTGTGCATACTGAAACATTGCAGCTAAATAAGCACTCAACCTGCTATTTGATTGTGTCTTTCTCTTGTCCGACCCAAATATTTCTCCATGAATCTTGTCAAATAACCAATGTGCCCAGCTAACCTCCTCTCCTTTCTCTGCCCAAGACAATGGTGCATAATTTTCCTTTGACATGTAATCAAATTTTATAATAGAGCACATTCTTTCAAGATACCATTTGAGCTGTTCCCTCCTAGCATAGTTGACATTCCGTAACATATAATACTGTCTACCCCCTTCTCTGGGACCAAACTCCTTCTTCAAGGCTTCATCAAGACATTTTGGGATCACAGCATCCGAAACATAGGGTAATTTAAATACTTCTGCAACCATTTCCACAGTAAGACTCACCTTTGAAGAAATTGCGCCTTTTGTTTTTCTGAGTATCTCCACCTGGCTTTTAGCATAGAAGTTATTCCTCCAGTCATCCCATGGCAAGCCTGCAAACTCCTGCAAACCGACTTGCTTCAACCATGTTGCATTCCCGGGTGCTGTCTTGTCTAGCTCTACTTTGAAATCGGTGTAGGGATCCATCAGCGACTGTGTAAGTTTGCCAGTAGACAATGGTGTAGGAACCTCGTCTTCTTCCTCAGCCGCACGCTCCTCTTCCTCAGAGCTGCTAACATCAACTCTCATCGGTGCTCCCTTCCTACGAAGCCTCTTCTTCAGAGCATCCTGCTGCTCGTCCTCCGCTGGTGGGTGCATGCCTGCAGAGCTCTTAGCTTTCGGCATAGTGAAAGGCGAGTGCAAGGAGAACGCAGAGAAAATGCGCGAGTGGTCTTGCATGGACGCTGGAGAGAAAGGACCTCGCACACGCTGGTACGCGCGAAAAGTGCGATCAAACTCTGGCTGCCTCGAAATGATACTCTCCTTAAGTGTCCACTCACCGCTCAAATCAAGGTACCATGCAAAAGTGTTAAAATTTTCAAAAACTCCGACTATCTGAGATCCGACCCAGCAAAATCCGACTGAGTCCGAATCCGATGCAGACCCATATCCCTGTATTGTCGGACTTTCTTCTGGATCCATTTTCACCTGTTCCACCTGTATCAATGCTGAACTTGCCCAATACAAATGTGGTGGTTTTCCTTGAAACATTTTCAACCTGAACCCATTAATTGGTTTCTCAACCCTAGTTCCAAGAACATCAGCCACAATAAAGGTTCCTTGTCCCAGATCTTCAACAATTTGATAAGGCCCTTTGTATCTCAGTGTTAGCTTACCAGGATGAGGTCCCAACCTGGAATTGTACACCATCACCCAATCACCAACCTGAAACACCTTAAATTTGACATTCATACTCACCCAAGCCTGTCTTCTTCTTTGAATCACCTCAGTGATGTAAGAACTGACTAATCTGTCCTCTTCCAACTGCATCAAATACCTGCTCCTATACTTCACTGACAAACTTGGAGACATTTTCTCAGCAGTTACTCTTAAACTTGGTACCACAAATTCCATAGGCACAATTGCTTCTAATCCATATACCAACCTGAATGGTGTCATCCCTGTTGTAACTTTAAAAGCTGTTCTATGAGACCACAAAGCAGAGTCCAGCTTCAAGTCCCAATCTTTCTGGTTATCCTGCACAATCTTCTTTAGGATCCTTACCAATGTCTTGTTGGTACTCTCAGCTTGTCCATTCGCCTGGGGATGATAAGCTGTAGACTTTTTGTGCATAATCATACGAGTTCTTGTTAATTCAGAAATTACATCATTCAGAAAGTGAGTTCCCCTATCACTTACCAGTTCTACGGGACACCCAAACCTGGTCATGATATTGTGATACAAGAACTTTGCAACACTTGCAGCCTTGTTATCCTTCAGAGCTACAGCCTCAGCCCATTTTGTACAATAATCAGTAGCAACAAGGATATACCTGTTACCTCTTGGAGTTGTTGGTTTGACAGGTCCCACAAAATCAATTCCCCACTTCTGAAATGGTTCCAAAGGCAAAATAGGATGATCTGATATTCTATCTGAATTATCTGGCTGTCCAAGCTTTTGACAAATCACACATCTCTTGGCATATTCATGGGCATCTTTCAAAACTGTAGGCCACCCCACAAACCAGCCGGCAATATTTTCTTTCCTGTAATATCCCCTGAGAAATGTCCTCCTGCTGTTCCTGAATGTGCTTCCTGAATTACTGCCTTCTGCTCATACTCAGGTACACATCTTCTTATCACCTGGTCAATTCCCTTCTTGTACAATGCTCCAGCAATCACTAAGAATGGTCTACTCTTCAAAGCAAACTTCCTTCTCTGATCTGGAGTAAATTTTACTGGCATAAATCCCTCAGTTAAAAATGTCAAAAACTGATCATACCAGGAATCCGACTCAGCAGCCTGAACTTCAAACAATGGGGCATCTGGTAGATCATCATCCACCCCACTTGGTGCTTCTCCAGTTTCCAACCTGCTAAAGTAATCAGCAATAGCATGCTCTTTTCTTGGAGTATGGACAATCACAAAGTCAAATTCCTGTAACAAAAGCATCCACCTGGCTAATCTTCCTGTCAACAATGGCTTCTTAATCAGATACAGCAGGGCTTGGTGATCCACATGAAATATTACCCTGTTCCCCAACAAATAATGCCTGAACTTATTCAAGGAATATACCATACCCAAAGCTTCTCTTTCAGTCACAGCATAATTCCTTTCTGCAGATGATAATATCCGACTGGCATAAAATACTGGCCTGTACCATCCTGTCACCCTCTCCTGCATCAGAATTGCCCCTACTGCTACATCTGAGGCATCAACAAAAATATGGAAAGGTAGAGTCCAATCTGGTGACTGCAAAGCTGGTGCAACAGCTACCATCTTCTTCAACAATTGAAATGCCTTCTCTTGAGGCTCAGCCCACACAAAAGGCACATCCTTCTTAGTTAAATGTGTCAATGGTGCACAAATATTGGCTAAATATCTGAGGTACCTGGCATGCCATTTGATCTGACCCACAAACCTCATTACTTCCTTCACATTAGTAGGAGACTTTGCTGTTTGAATAGCCTCAACCTTCTTCACATCAATTGCCATGCCTTCCTGTGAGATCACATGACCCAACAAAATCCCACTCTTCACAGCAATCACACTCTTGTAAGGGTTCAAGGCCAGTCTGAACTGCCTACACCTCTCCAAACACAACTTTAAATGCATCAGATGTAAGTCCTTCTTACCAAAAACAGAGAAATCATCAACAAATACTCTCATGAAGTCTTGTAAGTGTGGCTCAAAAACCTTATGTGCCACATAATTGAATGATGGTGGGCCATTTTTCAAACCAAAACTCATGACGGTAAAATCATATGCACCAAACTCAGTGATGAAAGCAGTTTTATGCTGATCCTCCTCAGCAACACTAATCTGATTGTAACCTGAAAAGCCATCCAGAAAGCTATACATTTCATGACCTGCTACAGCATCTAACACTGCATCACAAAATGGCATTGGAAAAGGATCTGTGATGGTTGCTGCATTGAGTTTCCTGTAATCAACACATACTCTCAGCTTCCCATTTTTCTTAGGCACCACAATTATTGGAGATAACCATGTCACCTGGCTCACAGGTTTAATGAACCCGACTGCCAACAACTTATCTATTTCTTCCTTCACCTGCAATGCAAAATTCGGATTCATCCTATACCTTTGCTGCACCACGGGAACTGCATCTGTTCTTAAATTAATCCGATGCTGATGTAATGCAGGATCTATACCCTTCACCTGAGAATACTCCCAAGCAAAGACATCTATATAGTCCTGTAACAACTGCAAAAGATCCTCCAAAAATTGTCCTTCCACCTGCACACTTACTTTCACCATCCTTGGTTCTGCATCTGTACCCAAATTCAGTTCCTATCATAAATCCTTACAGCCATCTCTCCTGCCTCCTTTTGCTCTTGTTCCATCTGTTCCTTGGTAGCAATCTCTGTTTGCTGTTCCAGCAACTGTCTGAACACTGTCCCTTCAATCTCTTGACCTGGCAAGAACTCAGACTCTTCCTGATTCTGATATTCCACAAGATGCAATATTCTTTCTACATCAACATCAAATAGTGGCACCACTGTTGGATTAGCCATTAAAAACTGTTCCTCCTCATCATCTTCTATTTCTTCAGCAAGATTAATTGTCTGTGCAAACAATGGCTTTTCTTTAAGAGACATATTTCTCTTACTCTGCATGGTTACAGTAATCTTCTTTTTCCCCTTGGTCAGAACCACCACATTCAATCCCCAATCCTGTTTAACTTTAGCCATTCTAAACCAAGGCCTACCCAGTAACATTTCATAAGGTGATAGTGATTCTGACATTCTGATTACCACAAAATTTACCAAGAATCCCATACCTGCAACTTCAATTTCCTGCTGCTTCAAAATTCCCAATGGTTGCACCCTGGTTTGATCTGCCATTTTCACCTGAAATGGTGCTGGGGCTAAACTTGTTGCACCCATTTCTTTGTATACAATTTCAGGGAGAATGTTAACCCCTGATCCTCCATCCAAAAGAACTTCATCAAACACCCTGCCCTGGTACTCAACCTTAATGACAGGAACCACAAAGTCAACATCGGCTGGATCAATGCTATTAACTACTGGAACCAAAGTCGGATTATCTCCTGACTGCTGATCCTGAAGTCTTTTAAGCAATCTTTCCTTAAATGCTGGAACCAAAGCTAACAACTGATCTAATGACAATTGCAAGGGAGAATTTATGAGTACCTCAAACCAATCTTTGTCCCTTTCATCCTTCATCTTCACAGGGCTTTCTGACTGATGCAGAACTAACTCTTCTTCATCCTCCAACTCCGATTCTTCTTGCTTGTCCTGATGCTTCAAAATGCTTCTTTGTACCTGGTCCCTGATGCCTTTTTGTTCCTTCCAATCAATTGGTCCTTTCTGTTTAGACCTGGTAACAGCCAATACCTCAATATCCTCAATATCCTCAGTATGCTCTTTGCTTTGCTGCTCCTGTATGTTTGGACCTTGCGTTACCTGTACCTGTTCATCTTCTAATTGAATCATGATTACATTTGCTTGAGCTGCTGGTTGATTCTGTTGTTGCTGCTGCCCCTGCTGGTTATTCTAATTGTACCTAAGCACTGGGACACCTCTTTCTTCTCTATGTTTCACCCATAAGGCACATCCTGGCCCTATCCAATGATCTGGTGCTGAACAATAAACACAAGGCATGACTCTTGCCTGTCTTCCTTCATTGTTTTCCTGTTCCCTCCATGGTGGTCTATCAGATCTTGCTCTCTGAAATACTCCTCTGCCCCTAGTTGGAGCAGCCTGGTTTGCTGCAACCTCACCCCTGCCTCTACCTGCATAAGGTGTAGTCGGACCCCTGTTCTTGGGATTATACCAACATAAAGCTGTCGTATGCCCATCCTTGTCACAAATTTCACAGAACTTCTTTTCTTTTGGTGCTGCAACAGAATAACCTATCTTTCGCAATTTACTTACCAAATCCTCCTCTTTGGATTGCTTTGCTTTGGTCTTGTGCTTTTTCTTTGGCTTCACCTCTTCTTCCTCACTGTCGGATCCTGCTTCTGAAACCTCCTCCTCAGAATCTGATGCTGACTCTGGCTGGTCATCTGAATCCGAATCATTCTTTCTGGTGTGTTTGCCCTTGCCGCTTCCAAGTCTTTTCTCTACTCTAGCTGCTGCAATTACCAAATCATTAATTCCACCTGCAATATCAATACTAGCCACTGCATTTTTCAGCCCACTTCTCAATCCTTTCAGAAAATAACCTGCCAGCATCTCATTGGTGGGTCTCTCATTTCCCTGTAACCTTTCAACCAGAATTCTGAATTTCTGAGCATAGTCCTCTACAAGCATCTTCTTCTGTCTGATGTCTCGGAGTTTTCTTAAAATGTCTGTTGGAGTCTTTTCCCTCCTGAATCTCTGTAAAAAGGCTGTTCTAAGATCATCATATGTTGGGAAGTGTGGTATCCCATATTGGCTAAACCAACTCATGGCCTTCCCTTCTAGAGTTGCTGCAAATTGCTGCAATTTAACGGCATCATTGTACAACACAGTATACCCATTTGCTTCCCATTTCGTCTCAAACTGAGCTACATGACAATCAGCATCCTCCTTAGATCCTCCACTGAATTTAGCTGCTTTCACCCTAGGGTTGGGTAGTTGTTGAGCCATCGGATTTGGCTGAGGTGGTTTCCTAGGTCTTTGCCTGGTAGCCCCCCTTAATGGGTTGAACTGAAGACTCCTTCTAACTCCTGCAGACCTTCCTGTCAGGATTAGGGCGCCTAGAAGTCCCCCCACCTGGTGCAACTGAACTTTCCCCCCCTTGGCCTACAACAATTTCTTCAGGGATTTGGTGTTCCTGATCATCTTCACCCTCGTCAGCATAATGAAACGGGTCAGGGTTACCAATTCGGGCCTGAGCCCTGGTATAGTAAACCCTTCCTACTCTTCTATCCCCCTCTGACATTCATTTCCCTTCTCGTAACAGAACGGGACCAGCGGGATCGCCAATGTGTTTAGGGTTCTCAAACACAACACAACTAACTACTTCTGACACAGCAAAGACACCCCCATTAGGTAACACTAACTTCAATTTCCACATCAGGCTAAACACAAATAGAGCATAGAGAACACTAATTGAGCAGAGATTTGCTAAACAAGATAGAGAATAACAGAACAGAACTGAAATACCATGTTTGATTGATCAAGATGAATCATACATTGCTTTCTCCTTCTTCTCTTGTAAAAGACGACTACAAAGCCCCTATAAATAGACGACTTCAGACAGTTTTAGACAGTTGTAATAACTAGAATGTCACAAGACACTAACAGATGATATCCGACTAACCAGATCATAACAAACTCCGACTGATCAATAATCCGACTGAGTAGAATTCCGACTAAGCAACAATCCGACTGAGCAAAGATACATATATCCGACTAAGCAACTATTAGGTAACTATTAGGTATTCTATCTGTAGTTCAACACCATACTTGCAGGCTTTTGAAAGACCAGATATTGCCATACGGCAACGAGATGCCTCCATCTCGTGCAGATGCCAAGAAGTTATTAAAATCCATAGGCATGGATTACAATAATATTCATGCTTGTCGCAATGATTGTATTCACTTCTGCCATGAATACGAGCATTTGCAAGAATGTCCCCAGTGTGGCTCTAACAGATATAGAGAAGATGTTCAGGGGGAAGCTGTCCGAGTAAAGGTTCTTAGGCATTTTCCAATCATCCCAAGAATAAAAAGCATGTTCAGGTGCAAATCTATAGAGCAAGCTTGATGACATGGCATGCCACAACTTGATCCACAGATGAAGTGATGCGTGTGCCTGCTGATTCACCCGCATGGAGACACATTGAAGAGAAATGGCCGGCTTTTAGGGAAGATCCTCGTAACCTCCATCTTCGAGCACATGGTGTAAACCCTTTTGGTTTACGGAGCTCTTCATGGAGCACATGGCCTGTTTGCCTTGTGAATTATAATCTTCTGCCATGGTTAGCAATAAAGAAAGGTCATTTGTTGCTCTCATTAATAGTTCCAGGAAAGTACAAGGTGAAGAACATGGATGTATATTTGGCACCACTTATTGATGAGTTACGCACCTTGTGGAACGGAATTGAAGTGGACATGTCAAAGCAGAGTGGCCAAAGACTTGCAACTCTGCAAGGTATTCTCATGTGGACAATGCATGATTCGCTTGGCTATGGAGAATGCTCAGGTTTGTCTATATCGGGTTATACTGCATGTCCTCTATGTGGTCCTCGACTTGATTCAATATACTCAAAAGCATTACATCGAAAGAATGTCTACCAAGGACATGTTAGGTATCTTCTAGAAAATCATGAATTGCGGGATGGTAATCTAGGAAGACCTCCTTCAAGTGCACTGAAGGAAAGCGATTGGAAGCTCAAATGGGAGGAATGTGGCAACTTGGCATGTCTTGGGATAAAGAGGCTCTCTATCTTTCACCAACTCCCCTATTGGGGTGATCTTCTTATAAACCATTTGCTTGACCCGATGCATATTTTCAAGAATGTAGCTGACATTCTGTGGAAGACCATGACATGAAAAAAGGAGACTAAAGGCCAAAGGGACAATTTAGAAGAGACAGGTTGCATGCAAGAGTTGTGGGCTCGCACTAGACCCAATGGAAAGGTGCTACTTCCAAGAGCCCCATGGGTTTTTAGTAAGATGGATGAACAACAAGTGAAGAGGACAATTTTAGAGTTTCGGACTCCTACAGGTTGTATGCATTGCTTGAAAAGTGCATTTACAAAGGATGATGATCTTAGTGGTCTTAAGTCTCATGATTGGCACAAGTTTTTACAATTTGTGCTCCCCATAGCAATAAAGGATTGCCCCACTGAAGACATTAGAGCTACTATCTATAAGATTAGCACATTGGTGCATTGGATTTCTTCAAAAGAGATAAAGAGAGACACTTTGGAGACAGCGCGTTTAAACTCCATAGAGGCACTCTGCATGGTAGAGAAGTTTTTCCCTACAAGTTTATCAACAATCCAGATGCATCTGCTAGTTCATGTTGTAGATGAGGTTGCAGTTGCTGGAACAGTCCATTCAAGATGGATGTTCTTTTTAGAGAGGTTTATGAAGACATTAAAGAGATTTATTCACCAAATGGCTCGCCTAGAGGGAAGTATGTCAGAAGGGTGGCTGATACAAGAGTCCCTTGTTTACATCACTAAATATTTAAGTTCATCAGATCCAGAGATACCTCGACTATGGTCTCAAGAGTCTAACAGGCGAGTCATTGGTGAGGAACCTCAAGGCCAAGGCATCTAGAGAAAGATGGATAACAATTTGCGACGGGGGAAAATCAACAAATTTTGCATCTTGAACTCGCATGTAATGGAGAAGTGGATTGAGACATATGAAGCTCTCAAGCGACATCGAAGTACAAGATCGTTTAAGTTTCAGAAGGAATCGCACTACAAGAAATCTCCCATATCCAGAAGGTCTGCAAGCTCTTCCGGACTTTCCCATAGGTAGATGGCTAGAAGCTACAATTTTAGAAGCCAAACGTGCTGGTTTAACTATAACAGAGGAGGAGGAGGAGCTTACAAAAGGATGCCATTGGCATGTAAGTGTTTAAGTTCTACATGTCTCTCTTTTTTTTCTCTACATGTCTCAGTTATTATTTGTCCATCAACAATCTTTATGTGCTATTTTTAGTATCACAAATATGGGGCATTTTGGTCACATGGACGTCATTTTCGAGTAGAATGAATAGACCAAAGAAGAGCAACCTTTGATTGTGGTGTCATAGCACAATTTGTTCAAGAAAGTTGAGCAAGTGCAAGTGATGATAACACAATTAGTGGAATGCTTGATTACTTTGGAACCATTCATATTAAAGGTTGGCTTTAAAAGTTTGGAGTTGTTTATCTTTGATGTGAAGTGGTTCAAGGTAATCACAAATGGGCCACATGCAACTGTACGTAGAGACAAGAGTGGCCTCATCCAAGTGGACTCCACAAAGGTATGGACCGATCAGTAAGATACTTTTGTGCGCCCAGAGCATTCTGAGTAGGTTGTCTTTAAAGTGGATCCAAAAGATCCATGCTGGTGGCTATTTGTGGTTCAAGTCGCCCCCCGCAGTAAGCAAATTTGTGAAGAATTAGAGCTACAACAGGGCGATACAGTGGATTCACAGGGTGGTGGGGAGCAACAAGAACAAGCCGATATCAACAATGAAGAGGAGCAAGCAAATGAAGAGGAGCAACTAGAGCAAGATCCAAATGAAGAGGTGCAAACCAATGAAGCTGGGAAATCTATTGAGGAATAAGAGGTGCAAACCAATGAAGCTAAAAACCTGTTTGAGGAAGAAGACATAGATGATGAGGACAGTCTTCATCAAGGGACTTTTAATGATGAGGATGCTAAAATGTACATAGAAATAGATCTCTTTGGGGCTACTGATCTTAATGAGGATGATAGAATAGATAATGATTTTTAAAATGATGTATCTTAATGATTATGCAAATAGTTATGACATATTTGTAATGATTTCATGACATTGAAGGTGCAAAGTGATATGGTTTACCATTGTTGTTTAGGGAAGTTAATGTTTGTCATATGGTCCTTTCATTGTTTACCATTGTTAATGTTTACTGTCATAATCACTAGTGCTTGCACTACTTGACGTTTATTTTAGTAGAAGGTGGGGAGGGACGATCTCAATTCTCTGACCCAACACATAGATTGCAGGTGCAAAAAGTGATATGGTTTACCATTAATGTTTATCATTGTTAATGTTTGTCATATGGTTCTTTCATTGTTTACCATGTAATTTTCATTTCGCACAAGTTTGTCATATGGTTTTTTTGTCCAACAAGCCATGGGTGACGACTCACTACCGCTCAACTACAGTCCTATTTTCTCATTTAACCCTACACCTCGAGCATGAGTCCCGACCAGTTATATGTTTACCATGTAATTTTCATTTCGCACAAGTTTGTCATATGGTTTTTTTGTCCAACAAGCCATGGGTGATGACTCACTACTGCTCAGCTACAGTCCTAATTTCTCATTTAACCCTACACCTCGAGCATGAGTCCCGACCAGTTATATGGTTTTTTCTCGTCCATGACTCCAAAGCAGAGAGCCATGGCTCAGACTTATTGGGGTTCTGCAGTAGGGACATCTGCCTTACCATCTGGCTTCACGACAGTAGTTCCCACACCTGTAGGTATGACAGCAGTTCCCACACCTCATACCACATAGCCTTCCACTCCTCTTACAGCTCCATCTACCACCTCTTCACATAGACGTCGCTCACATAGTAGGTCTTGAGGGGGAGGTTGTTGTGGTGGTAGTGCCACAAATGCTATGACACCATCACCACGTGAGCGTCGTCCCTCGCTCTCATCTGTTGATAGCACACCCCCATGGGTTCACCTTCCACTCCTTGGGATGCATATGACCATGACAACAACAAGATATACATAATTAGGGATGGGGCACCTGTAAAATGAATAGTGCAGGGAAGGCAATGAAGACATGAATTCGACAATTGTGCACTATATAGTTTCACAACTCTGTTATGACTTTATGGGATGAGCAAGATAAGGAGAAGAAAAATTACATAAATACAAAGATAAAGCAAGAGTTTCAGCCATCTGACCCTAGGAATCTCGTCTCTAATGAGTGGATACAATATACATCTTGCATTTTGATGGGACATCGTAGGTCAGAGGCGAGGGATGCATTTAGAGAGGGGAAAGAGAAACCTGTTTGGCTAGATGATAGGGAGTGGGAAGGCATAGCTCAGGAGCTCACAGAGACACCAGAGAGGTTTCAACAACAAAGAGAGGCGGCAAGGAAGAGACTCCAAACAGTAGGGGCTTCTCATCTTGGGAGTGGTGGTTACGAAACCATGCGCCATGAATTCGTAAGTATTTGTAGCAATTTTGTTTATCTAAATGTATGTATGTTGATTTCTAAAAGTTATAATTGTTAATCATTTATGTACGAGTTGGTCATGAATCTACCCAAGTAGGCAAGAAGAGTATGCTCACAAATATGGCCTTGTGGCCTTATTTGAGATGCTTGAAGCAAAAGGAGAGACCATCAATTCGGAGGCATTACCATAATGTAAGTCCTCTAAACTATTAGTATATGATCAAAATATTCATGAGTAATGTTTCTTTATCCGAAAAATACAAAAACGAGCACGATTGTCTTTTGTGGTCTGTTTTGGATAGAATGGTGCTGTCTGTTTACTGCTGTCTAGTCCTATTGACTGCAACATGTAGCAGGCAACACAATTCTGTCCAAAAAAGTTTACTACTATGGTCGTCGGTATGTGCATCAGTATGTGCGCTTGTATATGCACCGGTATGTGCGCCTGTATGTGTGCCTGTATATGTGTCAGTATGTGTGCCTATATATGTGTGCCTGTATATGTGTCAGTATGTGTGCCTATATATGCGTTGGTATGTGCGCCTATATGTGCACCAGTATGTGCACCGGTATGTGTGTCGATATATATATCGGGTATTACCGACGTTAATACCGACGTTGTGGTTCTGACGCAGATACCGGGGCTTATACCGATGACGGGGCTTTTTTAGACCCCGTTTAATGACGTCAGTACAAGCGCCGGTATTAGGCTATCATGTAGTAGTGATGTAATTACATCGGGCTATTCTTATAATAATACCTTATCTATAGTTGTTGGCTTTGCTTGTAATTATGCACCCTACCATATGTGCTTAGTAAGTGATGCTTCTAGATGTTCCTTTTGAAGGTCATGATCCAAGTGATATAGATGTGCAAGAATTAGAGGAAGCCCAGAGATACGCCATAGTCTCTCCTCTCTCAGACACACATATAGAGGTGCACACAAGAATGAATGATTTGTTATTGCATGAATTGGTTAGTACATTCTTACCAACTACCTTGATGATGCAAAGGGATGCATGCCGTTTAGGTTTTGAGCATCCACATGTCAAGACTTGAATGGTCTGACATTCCAACAATGGTGATGTTGGCATTGTCAAGAAAAGGATTGACTTGTGTGAATGCGACTGTTTACAAGCACCATCCACAACCAAAGCCGCTCATTGTTGTGAATATATTCTACAACAGAATTGAATGGTTTGACATTCCACCAATGGTGATGTTGGCACTCTCAACAAAAGGATTGACTTATGTGAATGCGACTCTTTATAAGCACCATCCACAACCAAAGTCGCTTATTGTTGTGAATATATTCTACAACAGAAGCTTTAGAGACTCATCAAGATCGAGGAGAACAACGTGATTGTGAACATTCAGGTGGCCAAGATAGACAACCTCCTCTCTTCTAAAAGCTCATCTTCTTTGTTCTAGGATGGGACATATAAGGTTGTGGTATAATATATATATGTATATATATATATACATATATGTGTGTGTGTGTGTGTGTGTGTGTGTGTGTGTGTATGTGTGTGTGTGTGTGTGTGTGTTTATATATATGTATGTATCTATATATATAGATATATATATAGATATATATATAGATATATATATAGATATATATATATATATAGATACATACATACATATATACATATACACACACACACACACACACACACACACACACACACATATATATATAGCCATATATATCCAATCGCTAGTCATTAGCATCGATTTAGGATTGGAGAGAGAGAGAGAGAGAGAGAGAGAGAGAGAGAGAGAGAGAGAGAGAGAGAGAGAGAGAGGGATTAAAGAAATAGGCTCTGAATGCACGTGATATATAGGGTTTATATATAGTGACCCCCCTACTCAGTATTAATAGCCCAATTGTCTTGTTGTATGGTAGGACACTTTTAAAAGTGGTCCTACAACAATTAGCATCACTATCTTTCAGCACTTGCAACCCTACATGCTTGATACCACATTTTAACTTTATAGCCATGTAAGATGTAGTTACATCGGGCTATTCTTACAGTAATACCTTATCCATAGTTGTTGTCTTTGCTTACAATTATGCACCCTATCGTCTGTGCTCATTAAGTGATGCTTCTAGTAGATGTTCCTTTTGAAGGTCATGATCTAAGTAATATAGATGTGCAAGAATTAGAGAAAGCCCAATATATACATGAGGAAGATTTTAGTATTACTCTAAACTCTACACCCAAAATGTGTAGCATTTATAGTGTGATGATTATTATAGAGGTGTAAGTTAGGATTTTATAGATCACCCAGAGATGTCACAAATGGGATCCTCTCCACAAGCCCATTACACCACAAGGTCAACAAAGCGATAATATGAATAGTGCTCATACGGGTATAAAGAGTCAAAAGAAGGGGCAGAAGACCACATCAAAATGGATGACCTATTGGCAAAATTGATAAGTAAGAATCAGTAGACTTACAAGATCTCCTTGAATAATCTAGTTGAAAAGGTTGAAGGGCACACCTTTGCTGGTGAAGACGAAGGTGTTGGGGGTTGATGCACTACCATGGAGATGTCAAATGTAGAACACCCCATCCCTAATGATTGTACCCTCATCTAGCTATCTGAGATAATTTAGAGGAAGTGCAAGTGTAAAGGGTATGCAAATGATGCACGCATAAAGCCATAAGTTATTGTAGTCATGATTGAAAATGTTGTAACTTATTTACATCTATGTGTATCTGCAAAGAAAAACAAATAGAAGGGTCCCGTGATAAGAATGGGTAGCCCAAAGAGTGCAAAGAAGCCAAGAACCCACTTGGACAAAGTAAGGTACAAGTGGAGACTCAAAATCTCCATGCATGCATTGCTAAGTGTTTGTCTTGCAAGAAGCTGTAAACACATACATCTGCATCCATAGGATTTACGGTGTCCAATCAACAAGTTTACCTTGCATCCCTAGTTCTCTATTTCTATTCCATAATCCCAAAAGAGACCTAAAATTTTACTCTATAGCTGGTCCTTTTGTATTGCAATAAATTCTATAGTGAAAAATATTTTGCATTGATTATCTTGTGATGATTAAGTTAGTTTACTATTTTTTGTGTAATTCTGGTTTCAACAAGTGCTAGTGTAATGGTCCATTGTCCTCTTCTAGCTCCACCTATATTAATGGTGCATGTAGATGTCTCTCTCATCGTAGAAGTGACTAAAGTAGCAGAGGAGAATAATCCCCGAATCTTTTAGATATATCTTATTATGTCCCCTTCCTACACAAACATATGAATGTTTTGATCTATCTTATTACGTCACTTTGCATTATTCAAGAAGGCTCAGAAGAAGATGAATGTTTTGTACTAGAGCATGGCCAGCATATGGCATATACTTATGCATAGCCCATAGTGCATGGCCTCCCTTACTCATATGCATGTGTCTCATGAATAAGGCCTCATGCATAAAGTGGATATGCAAACAAGGGCAGCCATGAAGTGAGGTCTATGCATCACTGTATGCCCTATGCATAGATTTTATGCATACCTTGTATAGGTGTGCATAGAGTTTATACATGATAGGGAATAACTTTTGATTAGGAATGGATCAATATGAAGAGGGCTAGGTGCACATTTTTGACTTCTTCGACCCTAGGGGGCCTAGGCTTTGGTTTGCTAATGGGGCCTAATTAGTACTCTTGTCCCCCTACCTCCTAGGGCCCCAAACTTAGAGGTCCCCCCACTTAGAATCTCACGGATTAAAAAACCCTAAAAATTGAAAGTTGTCATATGTAGGATTTCGAGTCTAGATTAGTCTGTCATACGTGGGATTGTTTTAGGGTCTCAATATGGAGAGCTCCAAAGGCACCACCCAGTGACATCTGAGTGTGAATCCTCTTAGACATCGGCTTACATGGAAGCATGTTGACCTTCAAACATAGAGGCATGTATAACTTTTAACAGAGGCAAGTCCAAGGCACATTCAGAGTGAACATGTAGGGATTGTGCCAGGCAGCAATATGTTGAGAATGTGCAATGCGAAATCTTGTGTGAGAATAGATTAGAGATAGCCTCTATAGGTACTTTCTCCACTCTAAAGCAAAGACAAAATGGTCAAATACATGTTTAATGGGCCACGATATCATGACCAGATCAATATGCTTTTGTCCCTTTCTTTAGAAGTTTGATATGGTAAGTTTTTAAAAGCTAGATATGGCCTATTTATTGACATGTTTAAAATATAGATATGTATAATGCTCCATCATGTTTCTGCTTTGTAAAAACAAAACAACATTTTCATCCATCACACCCTCTCCCCCAAAAAATTATTAAAACATGGTGTGTTGGCATATTGCATCCTCAAAGGTACGATGCAAATCTTTCATAAACCACATTCCCTCATAGACCAGCAAAACCTACTAATTGAAAAGGGCTAACCCTCTAATAGAAAAAAAAGATCTTGCAACAATAAAAGAAGGATACATGAGTTCCTATACTACCATCTCTCGCATGAAATAAGAGGATATGTTGGAAACCTCACATTAAGGCATGCGCTCTCAAATGTCTAGCCAATATGCATGAAAATATTGTAGGAATATAGAAATAAGCATATCAAGGAGAACAACATGATTGTGAACATAACCTCCTCTCTTCTGAAAGCTCAGCTTCTTTGTTCTAGGGTGGGACATATAAGGTGGTCGTATAATATATATATGTGGGGAAGGGGCAATAAGTGATCTATGTAGGATTTTGAGTCTAGACCACTCTTTAATTTGTTGTCATATGTGGGATTGTTTTAAGGTCTCAATACAGAGAGCTCCAAAGGCACCACCCAATGATGATGTGAATCCTCTTAGACATCGGCTTACATGGAAGCATGTTGACCTTCAAACATAGAGGCATGTATACCTTTTAACATAGAGGCAAATCGAAGGCCACATTCAGAGTGAACATGCAGGGATTGTGCCAGGCGGAATGTGCAATGAGGAATCTTGTGTGAGAATAGATTAGAGATAGCCTCTATAGGTACTTTCTGCACTCTCAAGCAAAGACAAAATGGTCAAATACATGTTTAATGGGCCATGGTATCATGACCAGATCAATATGCTTTTGTCCCTTTCTTTAGAAGTTGTATATGGTAATTTTTTAAAAGCTAGATATGGCCTATTTTTTGTCATGTTTAAAATATAGATATGTATAATACTCCATCACATTTCTGCTTTGTAAAGACAAAACAATATTTTCATCCATCACACCTTCTCCCCCAAAAAATTATTAAAACTTGGTGTGTTGGCATATTGCATCCTCACAGGTACGATGCATATCTTTCATAAACCACATTCCCTCATAGACTAACAAACCCTACTAATAAAAAAGGGCTAATCCTCTAATACAAAAAAGGATCTTGTAGTGCAAAAAGGATGCATGAGTTCCTATACTACCATCTCTCCCATGAAATAAGAGGATACCTTGGAAACCTCACATTAAGGCACGCGCTCTCAAATGTCTTGCCAATATGGAAGAAAATATTGTAGGAATCTAGAAATAAGCGTATTAAAATGGTAGTAGCCATGCTTGGTGTTGTAAGGGGAAAGCTAGATGAGAAGAAGCAACACCTAGATAAGGCAAGAGCAACCTTAGAAGATCTAAAAACAAAAAAGAATCAAAATTAAGGGGTCTCAAAGGCTTTGATCATTGTTTGGCTTGGAATGAGGTAATTACCCAACAACCGTTGTAGCTTGTTTGTTGCCTTCGTAGTGAATGGAATAGAGTTCTTTAAGGGGTTGCGACAAGCCATAATATTTTTGGCATTGTTTCCAGGGAAACAACCTTGTTTCTTCTGCTCTTCTAGAGTCTTTTCTCCCACCATTACAAATTTTCATAGCCTTTCCATTTCTGTAGATGCATTGTATGAAAAAGTTATGGATAAGGTTTTTACGGCGGCAGTGAGAAAAATAAAAGGATTTGTGAACAATTTGCCTCCGTAAAATGTATGTGAGTAATTGGAAGCGTTGAGGAAAAGAAACACTTGGTTTTTTCATATATTTTGATTGTCTACACCCCATTCTTATTCAAGTGAATAACTAGGCTGATATCCTTTTTTTGTGTTTTTTGAAAATTATAACAAATTTAAAAAAATAAGAATCCATTGAGAGTGTTTTTTTATTGCATCGCATTCTACATGTCCTGCACTCTCAACCTGGATCTATAAGAAAGTAAAACAATAAATAGATGCATCAAAAATCCTTTTGTGAAGTGGACTATGAAACACATGAAATACTGGTAATTCACACCGTGAATTGTAGTTCATGTGTGAATTACTCAAGCAATTCACGAATTTGTCTTTTCTCATAAATCTCAAATATTTCCTATCACAAATTGAGAAAATAACTATGAAGAAGAATACATTCTTTACCTCAAGCATTGCTTTTTGTAGTTTAAGATATTCAAACTATGAAGTAGATTAGATTCTTTATCTTAGGCATTGCTTTTTATAGTTTGAGACAAGATATTCAAGCTAGTGAAAACCATGAAGTAGAATACATTCTTTTTCTTAATGATTGTTTTTTGTACTATGAGACAAGATACTCACACTAGTGAAAAACTCTCTACCTGCTCATGCAATGATTATAATCATCATGAGAAAGACATAGAGAGAGAAAGAATTGCTATTTAAAATCCAAGACTCACCACGATGAGATTTAAAGGAACTGAAAAATTATGCAAGTATGTTATGATGACACTTTAACATAAATACACCATTGAATAATGGATTTGTGTTTGAAAGAAAAAAAGGAACTCTCATAGATTATGAGAAATACCATGTTAATTATATTCTCTTCCAGGCGTCTTTGGCATGCACAATCATAAGATCAAATTAGCCGAGCTGACTAGAATATGATTGAGATAATCGAGAATGATTCATCTGGTTTAGAATGACTAGATATTCTAACGTTTCCCAATCACCATGTTTGAACCTTCTATTTAAGAGACTTGGGTCCAAGTGGGACATGTCGGATTAAATGCTTTTTGTTGGACTTCCCATCCTTACGCACTACAAATGCCTTTCCACATGGCCTTGATCCAATAATCCTTGCCCAAAGTTTTGCTCATAACTTTGAGGTTGTGACATTCTCACCCCCTTTACAAAGATTCATCGTCCCTCGCTGATTTAACTCACAAAAACATTACCTCCACTTTCTTTGGTTCTCATCGTTATCTGGTAGACAAATTCTCTCATGATCTTGTGGATTTCATTCTTTAACTGTTACTTCTTTATCTTTATAGTCTCAATTTAAGGATGTCAACGGGAAATTGTTTCCATTCAACTCTCAAGACAAATGACATAGGTGCATCCCATACTATGTAATCTAACTAGCTTTGTGATTTTATCTAAATTAGTTAACCACAGCTTTTAAACAATCCTCCTTGCTCATAGCTTGTACATTGTACACAAGCACAAGTTAAGCTTTTCTCAAATTGAAGCCATTTCTACTTGAAAGTACAAGTTAAGATTTTCTCAAATTGAACCCATTTCTACTTGACAGTACAAGTAAAGCTTCTCTCAAATTGAACCCATTTCTACTTGTAATCTTGGGAACATGTGCTCAAGTCACAATATTGCTTCATATAATTTGATCAACTTGTTTGTCCGTAGGTTTATGCTCATGGTTCTTCCAAGTTGTACAAGGAAGCTAGGGTTTAGGACTTGTGTTTGACAGAATTTGCATAAAGCAGCCATTTGGTAGTTGAATTGTAATTTTCTCATAGGCCACTATAGGAATTACCTCTGCTAACTCGCAAGTTTTTAGCATTGATAGAAAGAAGGTTCTGAGCTAATGCTGCACATACTGATAATTGTAAATTTGAGTAAAACGGTCATTGGTAGTTCAATCGGATTTCTCTGGTAGCTAGTCGCCTATTGGAAACAATCCCCACCTAAAAATATGTAAGTATACCACGTGCATAAAAAATAAAGGGTTTTTAAATTTAAAATTTTACGATAAATTTTTAGAAATACATTTACATAAGGGGTTTTTGAATTGAGTTTTGGAAAAAATCCAAAAGTTTGTATAGGAAAAAGGGTTTGGCCTAGAGAGAGAAAATATTCTAGAGAGAGGTTATTCAGATTTTGGATATTTTTGGATGTAAAAATATCTCTTCATATTTAAATAAGTTTCCCTGAAACAAAAGTTCAAAAAGATTTTTAAAAGGTGCATTCGAAATAAATTATAATCTGTTCAAAAGGCCTTATCCCGGGGGTCCAGATTTTCTGAAAATTTTAAATTAAGGTTTCGAGGGGCCAATCAGATTCATCCAAATGTGTGGAGGAGATAAATGGAAGAAATAAAGAAAATCCCCCCAAAAATGAGTAAATACTCACTTAAGATGAAGAGTTGACTAAGGACAAGGTTATTAGTTAAAAAAGAGAGATATTTAGAAGAAATGATGCATTTTTGACACCTCAGTATGGGAGAATTTCCCTCATGAAGGAGGCGCCTATTTCACTTGTGTGGGAGAGTTTTAAAGTCCCAAATAATGAGATATTTTTATCTCTCCTCTCTCCTGTTTCAACTAGATCCAAAAAGTGAGCTAAACTGACCTAAAAATGGTCAAAAATTGACCAAACTGATCTGGAAAATTCTAGAATCAGTTTGCTTGGTTAGAGGCTCACTTTTTCCTATAAATAGAAATCTTCCCCTTTGTTGAAGCTTAATAGTGTTTTTGCACTGTTACTCTACTTCTTGGGCCCAGAGCCAAAAACTGTGAATTTACTTATAATTCATTAGTTTTTTTACCTTTCCCCCTTCTAAAGACTGGTGGCCACTCTTGTTTCAAACAAGAGTAGATCCCTCAAACCATCATGCCAAAGGAAAGCTCTCAAATTCTCCTTATAAGTTTGGGATTCTTCTCTTGGTTTTTTATGATTTTTGTCTTCTCTAAAATGATTATGATGTGATGCGTCATTGAAAAAAGGCATTCCCCTCTCTTCTTTAGTAAATCCAACCATTCTTTATCCTAGATGAATGATTATTGGATAAAATCAAGTTTTTCATAATGTTTCTCTTAAATAAGTAGAAAATATTTGCATTAGAATGATTTAAATACTCTTGGTGAAATTCTAATTAATTTTAGAGAGTTAAAAATTGAAAAATGGTCAGCCATACAAAGGAGGTTATGGCAAAATTTTCTAAAATTGTGTAAAATAAGTTACATTTTTTAAATTCAAAAAGAGTAATTCCCATCATATATGTATTCTTAAAGTGTTATTTTTCATCCTAGGTATAGAAAAATGCATACTAAAAATATTTTATTAAAAAAGTGTTACGTTCTTTAGAATTAAATTCTATGCATGAAGGGAGCATATTGAAATTGTTATTTTGATTATAAAATTGTTATTTTCATCATAAATGATTTTTATGCATAAAAGAAATTCTTTTATATTAAAAGAAGAATTTTAACACTCTTTTAATGCATAAATGATTTGTATGCATAAACATATGCATAAAAGATTATTTTATATTAAAAGAGTGATTTTCATCATAAATGATTTTTATGCATAAATAAAAGAAATTCTTTTATATTAAAAGAGTGATTTTTATCATAAATGATTTGTATGCATAAACATATGCATAAAAGATTTTTTTATATTAAAAGTGTGATTTTCATCATAAATGGATAAATTAGATGCATAAAAGAAATTGTTTTATTATAAAAGTGTGACTTTCATCAGAATTGAGTACATGCATAAATAGATGCATAAAAGATTTTAAAAGTGTAATTCCTACTGAATTGGATTTATGCATGGAAAGATGCATAAAGAACTTATTTTATTCCAAAAGTGTTATTTTCATCAATTTTGATTTTATGCGTAGAATGATGCATAAAGAAGTCTATTTTTAGTTCAAAAGAGTTATTTTCATCAATTTTGATTTTATGTATAGGAAGATGCATAAAAGATTGATTTTTAATTCAAAAGTGCCATTCTCATTGAAATTAAATTTATGCATAGGAAGATGCATAAAAGATTGATTTTTATTTCGAAGAGTTTTATTTTGAAAGTGTTTTTCTCATCATTAAAATGGAATTTATGCATAGTAAAATGCATAAAAGGTTTATTTTTAATTCGAAAGTGTTATTTTCCTTAAAAATTGAATTTATGCCTAAATAGATGCATAAAAAGATTTTTATAAAAGTGTTATTCCTACTAAAGTTGTCTTTATAAAAATAGAAGAATTTTACTATACTAGAGTTATGTTGAAATAATGCTAATTTCTACTATTCTCTAAAATTCTCTCCAAATTGAAGAAATTGGAGCTTCCCTCTTTCTTCAATCCACATTGGTGGCTCCATCAACATACTTAACTAATTGATTGGTTGGGGGCCTCTACCGCGAACAAAGAATCATGCAATTTGTAAGGTAATTAGTGAATTTTGATCATTTTCTATAATTTCTCAATGTTTCTCTCTTCTCAACCCCTCTCAAGCTTGAGAAGCTTAATTGGAATGGTTTTTGAATGCTATTGAAGTTAATTGATGAATAGTAGTGAAGAGTTACATAATTTGATGAATGCTATTGAAGTTAATTAATTAATGATAGTTAAGAATTACATAAATTTCCATTTATGCTTAATTCTAATGGTTTTTATGTAATTTCTCTCTCTCACTCAAGAAATGGTCATACTCATGACCCATTCTCACCTCTATAAATCTCCTCCTTCCAGGTACACGTCTCAACACTAGATCAGCCCCTTTCATGTACAAGACCACCAATCAATTTATACTTTAGAAGCTCTATGCATAAAACCATACTTCTTAGACTTCTGAATGTCCTTTGGAATGATTCCTGTAGCAGAAACTCCTACTCTTGCGCTAGACTTTCTCGACCTTGATAAAGTGGCTAATCAACCTTAAGAACAAACACCTCGCCACTCATGTTTTTGGCGGCCTCATGTGCTTCCTCATTGAGAGCACGCTCAATATGTCTAATGCTCCATGCCTCAAACTTCTTTAGCTGACTTTTGATCCTGAAGCACATCTCCTTCAATGAGGTGTTCTTACTCTTCCACACAACCCTACCAACAAGGCATCACCTTTTATGCTCAACCTTCTAATTCCATGCTTCAAACAAATGTGTAATGCGGCTTCCAAAGTAGCATATTCAGCCTCATTGTTACTGTGAGCATCCAATTTGAACCCTCTCTTGAATACTAGCTTCCCCTCTGGATCATATAGTGCTATACCTCCTTAAGCTGCATCATGGCTCTTTCTGTATGATCCATCAAAGAAAAGAACATGTGCATCACTGATCTATGGCACTTCTTCAACTACCCTTTTAGCCAACTCTTACTTAACTAAAAGAGGATTCTCCTTGTAAGTCAACAAATCAACTAGGGTAGCTCTTATACTATCTTCTACCAGAAAAGAGAACTCGAATTCTTGCAACTCAATTACCCATTTATGCTAACACCATTAATTAACTGTGGCAAAAGAGCATAACTTGTCAAGAAAATAAAAGGTCGTGGGAGCAAGTAATGACGAAAGCGTTGACAGGCAAATACCACACTAGCCATTACTAGCTCTACTTCCGACAATCTTCTTTCTGCCACCAACTTCACTCGGCTTGCACAGTACACTAGCCTCATATACAGGCTGCTCTTTCCCTTCTGCAACAACATTGCTCCAATGGCATCATAGCCTACTAAGGGATTTACATAAAACACTTGTTCCCAATCAGGAGCCTGCATGGTTGGTAGCCCCCCTAACACCTCCTTCACCTTTTGAAACACTTTTTCACACTTGTCATCCCATTGCAATGGATCGTGCTTTGCCACTTGTTGTAATGGATAAAGAAGTTGTGAGGACAATGGAATAAACCTTGCTATATACTTCACCTTCTGCACAAAGGTAGCCACCTGCTTAGTATCTTTGGGCGATGGAAGAAAAATGATCGCCTTTACCTTATTTGGATCTGCCGCCTCGATTCCATTTTCTCACAACACATGGCCCAACAACTTGGCTCTTGGCTGCGCAAAGAAGCACTTTTTATGATTGAGTTGACCACCACACTCATAACGCTTCAATACCATCTCCAGCTTCTCACACTGCTCAGCCCATGTGCTATAAACACAAAAATCATCGATGAAATCCTTTACACAACGGCCAATGAATGGTGAAAGTACCCAATTTGCCCTTTTTTTATAATGAGCTGGGCCATTTGACAACCCAAATGGCAACACTGTATAACAAAAACAGCCCCATGGCGTGATAAATGAAGTCTTCTTCTGATCTTGAGGAGCAATTTTGAGCTAGAAATAGCCAGAGAAACAATCGCATACATTGTACCGCTCATGGCCGGCCACTAAATCCAAGATTTGATCAATGGAAGGAAGAGGGTATGGGTCCTTCTTAGTGGGGCTACATTCAAGGGCTTAAAATCCACACAACTCCTCCACCTTCCATCCTTTTTTGGGGTAACCACCACTGGGCTTACCCATTCAGTGGTCTCCACTGGGCATATGAACCCTACCGTCAATAGCTTATCTACCTCTTCCCGCAAGGCTTCCATTTGCTCTCGACCCATCCTTCTTATCCTTTGCCGCATTGGCTTAGCGCCTTCTTTTAGCTCTATACGCATTTCTTCTCCTTTGAACCCTCTGATCTCTTCATATGAAGTAATGAACAAATCAGGAAAACTAGCCAGCATGTGCAAATATTTCTCCTTCTCCACAGCTGAGAGGTCTCCACTAATCATTTTTATCATCAACTCCACTAATCATTTTTATCATCAACTCCTGCTTCTTTGACAACTTCTCCACAGCTGAGAGGTCTCCACTAATGATTTTTATCATCAACTCTTGCTTCTTTGACAACTCCTCCTTCTTTGACAACTCCACCTTGGGTTGCATCAGACCTTCAATTACTTCATAAGGCCCTTCACTTTCATCTTCAACCTCGTTTGCAAATGCAACTAAACCAGACTCATGGAGTTCTTTGTCCATCAAAAGAAATGCAACATCAACCTCTTCATCGTCACTACTGGTAGAACTGTCATTGTCCACCTCAGACACTATGGGAGAGTCTTCATCAGTAGACTCATCCTCATCTTCATAAACTTCCCCCAATGGTTTTCTTGTGTCCATATCATATAGCTTCTTGGCACCTGTCTTTCCACAGAGGCTAATGGTACCATGCCTCCAATCTTGAACCGCTCCCACTGCACGTAACCATGGTCTACCTAATATAATAGGATACGCTCCCAACCTAGCCAGCATCACATGAAAATCAACCACTACCTTCACATCATATGCCTCCACGTCTAAGTTCTTTACAACACCCAAACACTTCACCTTCTGATGATGGTTTGTCGACTTGATTCAAAAGCCTGACACCCCAGCTACTATAAGACCCATCCTCTCAATGCATGAATGTGTTATGACACATATTTGGGCCCCGCCATCAACATAACCTTGTCCCAAATTCTTCCTTCTGTGCCACACATCCACTACTGGACAAATATCTAGTAGCTCATCCATCAACAACACCTTCACTGAACCTCTCTTTGGCTCTTCCTTTATTGGGCTAACCATTCTCTTCCACTATCGCTTTAGCTTAGGCACCATCTCTATGAGCTGCCCAAAAGTAACATCTGCTTTTTTGCCTGTCAGATCCTCCTTCAAACTATAGCTTAATTGCCCATCCCCTAGTGGAAAATCTGAAACATGAAACTTGCGACGAGCCCTTTTTTTCCTCTTGGCCTTGACATCCTCACCTTCATGGCTCTTTCCCTTCTTCCTACTAGGATCTGTGCCATTTCTTCCTTCTTTATCCTCTGTGGTCCTCTTCCCAATAGGCATCACTAATGTATCCTCCAGCATTGCTGCCTTCTCCAAGGTGACCACACTTAACACTTTTGTCTTTCCTTTGTCCTCCTTGGTCAGTCCATTGGGTCCTGCCTCTGCCTTAATCTCAATGCCATAATCATTTGACCTGTTCCGCAACTGTGCAAGCAATAGATACATGTCTCCACCCATTCTTGGTGGTTTATCACATTGTGGGCTCACTACAAGGGATCGGGCTCATACCCGCGCTCCTAGCCGCTAAAAATGACTTGTGAAAAAAGTAGCGGGCCCGTGTATCAGCGCGTGTATCATCGCGGCCACCACAGACATGCGTGTAAAAGTGCGTGTATAGGACCTCATAGACGTGCTTATACACGGTTGTGTAGCCGCGTTCTTTTCACAGACGCGTTGATACATGCGGCTATACACGCCTTTTTTTAATTTAGACGCGCTTATACACGGGTGTATAGCCGCGTTCTGTTCAGTTCAGATGTCTCAGACACGTTTATACCTGCGTCTATACACGCGTTTCTTTAATTTAGATGCGCTTATACACGCATAATTGTCAGTTTTGACACATTAATACATGCATATTTTACAGAGTATCCGCATAAATACACGCGAGCTTTAGCAGTTCTGACGCGTTTATACACGTGAACAGAGAGCAAAAAAAAAAATCCAGAGAGTGCTATTTGGTGCCTGAATACTGTTCCAGCATTCCAGCACCCAATAGCACTCTCTGGATTTTTTTTTTGTGCATTAGAAGACCATCCCATTAGACCATCCACGAAGAACATATGCACGAGGGAGATTAAGACAAGAACGACATGAATGCATACATTGTCAATACACGATTCAAGACAGACATGAATGTAATACTATCGATTAATCAATTCAATATTACTATCAAAATTTCATACATGTATACAAGGGAGTCCATATCTCGAAGTAGCCCATGGCTTCAGTTTACAAAAAAATATATACAATCACATCCTCAATATGGAATGTGATACTATAAGTCTGAGTACTACTCAGACCCAGATGATGACTCGGTGCTCCCTCCATGCTCAGATGAGCTCACATCGGTCGGAATGTCCGATGAGTAGTGCTCACGTCCACCCTCTGCAGTGGTGGCGGCCGGTGGATCATCAGCAGCTTGTGCCTGTTCAAGTAATATATAGTATATAAGTATATATATATGTAATTCAATAAACCAAAATCATTCGTTTAGAATTTTCAAGTACCTGTCGACCGTATGGTCTCATGGCCATCTCAAACTGCGCGTCCGTAATACGTCCCTCGGCTCTAAAGATGGCCCACGTGTCACGTCTGCTATGCCGACGAGCATACGCAGTATCGTGGGTTGTGGGCTTCCTCCCCGTAACCCGTCTCGCTGTATCATGATCAACACAATTTGTAAGATTAAAACAATCATAGAATCAATGAATTAAGTAAACAATCAAATAAAGTGGCAAGATACTTACGAACTCTGCCTCCCATGACTCGACGCCGCCAGATCCGAAATGCGAAGATCCAATGGTCTCCATCTGGATCCGTTGTGCCTCCACATGCTGCCTGCTCTTCACGCCACCCTCTGCTCGTTTCTTTGCCTCCTTCCACTCGCGTTTGTGCGCAGTGGTGGCAGGTTTCTCGGCAGGATAGCCACCCGCAGCTACATTTAGCCGGTCATCGTACGCGAGTTTTTTAAGGTGAGATCTTTTATTACTTAAGATCTCCCTTATTCGCGTCCTTCCCCATACATCCGAGAATGTAGCATGTGGGGGATTGGGGTACCGACTATGTACAGCCTCTATCACCTCCCCAACTAATCGGCTATTTTGATCTTTAAATTTAATAAAACAATTTCTATATGAGTTTGATACTACCCCACGCATGTACTCCATTACCTCCCTTCCCCTCGCATCCATCACTATCCCGCCCCTATCCGTCACATCATAGCAAACCACTCTCTCCATCTCTCTCATCTCCTCCTCTTCCGAACTATCTCCTCTAACTCTTCTCCCTCTATCTCCTCTCTCACCGCGTGCCCTACTACCTCCCCCACCTCCCCCACCTCCCCCACCCGCCGCATCCTCCACTCCCACTCTTCCTACTGCTGCGGGTGGAGTCTTGACTGGGGGATTGTCTACGTGACGGTGGCTGTGAGCCCTGATGTGACGGTGGCTCTGAGGGAGCACGTGATGATGGCTGTGAGGGTGTACGTGAGTGTGTCTGGGACGAGGTATGTCTCCTCGGTGGATGTGGAAGAGGAGAAGCTGCATGCCGTCTCGTCAGACTCGGAGGAATAGACGGCACTGGAGTGCCCTGGATACTCGCGGTAGGGGTATAGACACCAGGCAGGGAAGGAGGGGGATGGGCATACATATACTCTGTAAGCTCAACCGGACCAGGATGGCGCCCAAAATGATTCAGAATCTCCATCAGCCAATTGCTGTACGCAAATGGATCGGATGAAGAACCTGGAATATCCATAAAGAACCTGCAACAAACATCTTCATGTACATCATGGGCTGTCTCTTGACTCACACAAATATCATCATTCAAGTCAGTTGTGTTGCCTGCAAATCATGAATTCTGAAACGCAGTCTCGTGTATACACCCGTGCAGAAACGCGTGTATACACCCGTGCAGAAACGCGTGTATACACCCGTCCAAAAATGCGTGTATATCCGCGTGAACAGACTCTGCAGACAGAGTACACGCGTTTCTACACGTGACCTGCGAAATCTCTTTTTCAAAGGGACCGACCCCCGACAAAGACAAAGTGTCCTTATAAAAGGACCATTGTCGCCCCTGTCAGAATCATTCACCCAATCGTGTGCACAGAAGCAAAAGGACGGAGACAAACCTAAAAAGCAAAGAGCAAATAGCATAAACAAATCTGAGGAAAGAGACAAGGCACAGGACAAACTGACTCACCTCTGAAAAAGTGAGTCCTCTCTGCTCCTTCTCTGCTCCCTCCTTCTCCCATGTGTGCTCCTTCTCTGCTCCCTCCTTACACTTCGGTTTCGTTACTGTTGGAAGAGGCGAAAACGAAAGCAGTGTTGATATGTTAGTTCAAGATCTATATTTGGGGAAGGCGGGCTATTTTTAGTTTAAACATACCGTCGCATTTATAAACGCATGTATATACGCGTGTATGACGTTTTAGCTGCATTTATACACGCGTTTTGCAAGAATTACCCGCGTTAATACATGCGATTTTTAGGAAGTAGCCGCGTTAATACACGCAATTTTTAGGAAATAGCCGCGTTAATACACGCGATTTTTATACTTTCATTAAAAACATATTATGATTTTGTGTTTTCTGGTTTGTACATAGGATGTCATCAACCTTTTCAAGCAGTTCTGGGGAAGATGAGACAATGCGTCATCGTAATCGCGATGTGTGGTTGGGACAACGGATTAAATGTATGTGTAATCGATGTCAAGGATGCATTGTACGAGCACGTCGAATTACCTTGAATCACATCTCCATGTATGGAGAATGGAATCAAACAGGTTTAGAGGTGAGTAGATGTAAATTGATGGTATTCAAATGACTCATGGTATCCAAATTAAATTAATAGAGTTGTAATATATAAACTCTAATTGAAGCAGGATGCAGTACCACACCCTAGCATGGTACCCTACGCGCGACGAGAGCACGTAAAGCGTCGACGAGATGATGCTGGAGCTTCGGGATCTATTGTCAGAGATGAGTGGGAAAGGGATGACAATAGCCCTGCACCCCACGAAGTTGTGGAAGAGGAGGTGCTTGATGATATGGTGCGGAATCTTTTTAAGGATGATCCCAAAGGTATGAACGACGATGATATGGAACAAGAGCATCTTTATAAGGCTTCATCGACATCGGTGTTTGAAGGGTGCACATTCTCTGTTTTACGTGCTTCACTTGAACTACTTAATATACAAACAGTTTATGGATGGAGCAATGCAAGTCTTGACGCATTATTGAAGTAAGCATTCTAACTTACAAATTTGAATTAGTGGTTTAAGGTTTAGGATTTAAGACTAATTATAATTGATGATAATCCATAGCAGAGCTCATGTCATGGCATTCCTCACATCGATCGGATGATGGCATGTGGAGAATTCCCGCAGACACTCCTGCTTGGAAGCATATTGAAGATGAGTGGCCCAGCTTTAAAACAGAGCCCAGAAACTTGAGACTTGGCCTGGGTATGGATGGAGTGAATCTATTTGGTTTCAAAAGCACCGCATACAGCATGTGGCCAGTTGTGTTGGTGAATTACAACCTTCCACCATCAATGGCGATCAAGAAGGGACATCTTATGTTATCCCTTCTAATTCCAGGGAAACATAAAGTCAAGCATATGGATGTTTATCTTGAACCATTGATTGATGAGTTGGAGGAACTATGGAGAGGTGTTGCGGTGGTGAACATTAGTAGGCCTCCCTCCTCTCGACACTTCGCAGTGTTCATGTGGACAATGCATGACTTTCCAGGATACAGCGACTGTTCTGGTAAGAATTCTAATTACCTCCCTACTCTATTACTATTGGCTATATATATTAATTAGACGGTTTGACTTTATTATTCTAACTTTTATTTATATTTAAACAGGTTTGAAAACATCGGGTAAACATGCATGTCCTGTTTGTGGCCCTTCTTCCTAGAGCGCTTCATGAAGACCTTAAAAGACTTTGTGAGGCAAAGTGCAAGGCCTCAAGGAAGCATGGCTGAGGGTTGGTTGATACAAGAGTCTCTTGTATATATTTCAGAATTTCTTGGTCAGGTGGACAGCTCTTTGCCACGACTATGGAGCAATGAAGAGGACTTGAGGATGACCTCTATTGTGCCTCAAGGAAAAGGACAGAGTAAAGTAATTGACAGAACATTGATTGATGATCTCAATTTCACTTGTATCCTTAATAGTGATGTGATGAGCAGATGGGTTACAAGATATGAGGATGCAAAGACAAAAAGGCAAGCAGAAAGAGCTCTCTTTCGGAGGCAACATGGCTCTCGGAAGGCGTACCCTAAGCATCTAGCAACACTTCCGAATGATATCCATGTTGATTGGTTGCATGAGGAAATGGAGAGAGCAGAGAGTGACAAGGGGCTGCATATCACGGCGGAAGAATGGGAGTATGCACGAGGATGCATGTCAAAGGTACATAGAACTAATGTTTTGCATTAGTTGTAAGTGATTTGCTTTTAATATTTATTCACATTGCTTACACAAATCACTACAAGAATGGTCTATACATAGCGACCCTCATATAAATATGAAGAAAATAGCGGGGGTCGCTTTTGTGGATGCTTATGCGATGTTTAAATTGCAGTTGTTTATGCCACCATTGTAGCGACCCTTGCAAACTGGAATTGAGTGGTTTATGCATCGAACTTGCGATGCATAAGCCACCTTTTGTTTTTGGGTCGTTTATGCCACCCGAAATTTTTTTAAAAATAAAATGTGAATACTCGACTGGGTACTCCGCGCGCATCGACTCCTTCCTCTCTGGGTATGAGGACCAGAAGCTGGTCCACTGCTGCGAATGCATGGGACTCTGCGGCGGCATACCTCTCGAACCATTGGTAGGAGCTTTCTTCTAAATGACAAAATGAGTGGTTTATGCATCGGATTTGCGATGCATAAGCCACCTTTTTTTTTGGAGTCGTTTATGCATCGCAATTTTTTAAAAAAACTAAAAGTGTTCATTTTCTTCCCCGTTTCACGCGATTTGTAGCATCTTCAAACTTTTCCACGCTGCGCGCAGTTCGTCTCTCAATCCACGCTCTCACGGCGGCCAGGTAAGGTGCCTTGACTCACAATTTTGTCCCTTCTCTGTTGGCTGAATCAAATTGCAGATATGTTAGGGAATACCTGCCTTACAACCCTATACAAAAGATCTGGCCTTTGATGGATCTTGCCTCATGTGATGAAGTCATATTCCCAAGATTCTAGGCTGTCAAAGATATTATCTTCAAGATGATGTACCACCACTGCCTTGCATCTGTGAAATATGTTAATGTAATCTATATTCTCTAGCAGCAACTACCTTTGAAGATCCTCAACATCCTTATTTATTTGCAAGTAAAATAATGAATGCAAAGTTTATGGTGGGACAATCAGTGTGGTCAACACAATTTGTGCATCTATCATATCCCATTCTTTAGGCCACACATGATGTGACTTTCTAATTAGATAGGTCCTTCAATGAGTTCCTCTTCCACTATTATTTGTGGGTAGCTAACATGTCCCTCTCTATGAAGTGACCATTAGAATTAGGATTCTGAGCTAGATAAAGTAGGTGACCACTGACAATGGAATGAAGCTTTAGGATTTCCAATGGCTTGTACATCTATGAATGAGATGAATCTAGATGGTTATGCATTGATTAGGCTTCCTATAGGTCATCATCCATGCAACACTATATTTCAACATTCGCTTTAAGAGCCCATCATTTCATCCTCTATTGTATTGGGAACCCTAAGCTTAAGGAGTTCTTCATCTTCTTTAAATATCTCAAGGTGTTCTCCAGCCAACAGCCTTCTGGACTGGCCGACCAGCTCCCTTCCTCACATTCTGGCAGCCTTGCAAGTAGATCACGTGGCCTTGAGGCACACAATTGAAATCTCCAAGAAGATGATAGGTAATCTAGATATCAATATCTTTTGATTCCTTTTACCACTATATCTCCCTATAAAACTCTAATTTTATAAAGAGCACTTCCTGCAAGTTTTTGAGGATGGATTCATTGTCAGCCCTAGATACCCTCATCGGAAGATCACATGCCATATTATCATCGGCCAATAAAGAGTATCATCCCACTATGTGTAGATTGAATCAGATTGAATTTGGTAGAGCAAAGGGCATTACTTGAGAGGCATAGTTATGCAAGGTACACAGTTAGGGAGGTGCAGATTGAGAAGCATTATATGTTCAGATGCCCACCCTATTATTTGATTCAAGGGAGATTCCATTGTCTCAAGATGGATTCAACCCTCTCTCATAGGTTATACAATGTCGCACCATAAGAGGCTCAATATGTTTTTGATACTCTGAAAGAGGACTTCCATCAATCTCGCCAGGATTGGAGCAAGCCTATTCCTCAGGTTACTTATAAATTGCAGCTACCATCTTTGGTACAACCAGTCTATCCTTGGTGGCTCTTTTGTGGAGGGGGTGTACTTTGCCTCCCGTGGGTTTTATGAAGTTCACCTCACCGATGCCTTGCAGAAGCAGCGCGTGCTTGAATTTTCTCCTTTATTTTATGGCAGGAAAATGGTACATGCTATGCCATGGTTCCCCAATAAGGACTATCAAAGTCTCATACGACATCATTGTCCTGTCTGGGTGGAGGTGGTTAATTTCCCAGACTATATGCGAGAAGAATTGCCAGGATTGGCCGCTGCACTGGGCCAAGTTATCTGCCCCCCTCGCCCTGCTGGGAATCGTAATAGATTTTGTTTTGTGGGACACAGATACCCCTACCCTCCCCTCCATTCCAGTCGAGGTTGAAGGTTTGCCAATGGTCCAAAAGTACTTTGAATTGAAATGGGAAATTTTTGCAGGTGCTTGTTTTTCATGCCATAAGTACGGGCATCTGGCCTCTGAATGCCCTACTGCCTTGCATCCCCCTCCAGCCACTGCTATACCTTCTCCCCTGGTTCAGCCCACTCATAAGCAAGAGACTACTGGGTCCAAGAATTTGGATAAAAATGCCTCCAAAGTTGGGAAAGTGGCTTCGCAAATGCTAGCCATAGATAAAGGCAAGGACAAAGGTAAAGAGAAAGAGAAGGCCCCTGATAATGATGGTTTTTTACAGCCCAAGAGGGTGTTGAGGCAAATACCCCTTCAATCTCGCCACTAGGATGCATCTACTCCTACTCCAGGCCAAGCCTCTACCTCAGCCACTCCCCCGGTTCTTCTCAATTGGGTTGGAGTTCTCAAAAAACACATTCCTGTTTGTGAGTCTGAGGAAGGGCTATCCTTTGACCCAGGGAAGGAAGGGCTGCAGCCCATGATGGCTGATGCTTAAGCACTCTTTGGTTGTATATTCTTGGTCTCCTCCTTTGTATATATCCTCATGCTTGACAAACTTGTGAGATCCCTATTCCCACCGCGCAACGGATTCGGGGTACTAGCAGCGGAAGTAGCACTTCTTGCGCGAGGTAGGGTCCCACACTCGGGGCCTCGTCCATGGATATCCAGACAAAAGACTAATCCGTCGGTTTTTCCAAAACCGAACCCGGAAAAACTTCCCTTATCCGGAAAGCACGGGCGATTCCTCCAGGATAACTTTTTACTATAACGTAGTCAAGACCATTAATAATGATCAAACTGATCCGACTGCACCTATAAAGATACTCGGTCAGATCAAGGAAGAAACTTGCACTTGGATCATTAGGATCAACGCTTTTTTCCCCATCAAGAGGCACAGCCGTTGATTCCTATCCATAGAACAATTACTATCCGGGACTTACTTCATCTATCGTAATAACGGAAATTGAGTCTCGATTTACGGATCCATCAATCCAGCCTAACCCCATCCGATCCCATGGGTTAGCCAACCACCCAACCACTGTAGTGATGGGATCCAATTTGGAATTTGGTTAGGTTTTGTCCCGGGTACCAAGGAAAAGAGTTCCAAGGCCCCCTAGCCGTAAGTTCATGCAAACATAAAACTAGCCACACCACTTACACACCCAATATGAAATTACCTTTTTCTTAGCATCAGCTAACTTTAAAACAATCCTTTAATGAAACCATAGTACCACTGATCATAATCTTCCAATTTATCCGGTTGATTCATAATTTCCCATCATCAGAGTATCTTTGGCATCATTGGCAACTAGAACGCTCACCACCTGTCCACACAGGGGCCTTTTCAATAGTTCCTAACCCATAATACTCGGCAATATAATCACTTATAAAAATCAAGATGGACTCTCGTTGAAGATCAGCAAGATCAACCAACAGATCCATATAAAGAGCCGTGGACTCATCCATTGAAGACCAGCAAGGTCAATCAACCAGATCCATGCCCGGTTTCACAAAACAACTCTTACTCCTTGTTCCAATATCTTCAACGACGCACGTGTGGGTATCTTCGGTGACCCAGAGCCCGAGCACCGTATGGTCAGCACCCTCTAGGATCCTTCGCAGGTGACCTAGCGCTTCACTCATAGGCCGCTTCCTTGGTCCCTCATCCACCGTACCGGAAGCTCACCATTTAAATCGAACCGAGGCTGGTCAAGACCTCGGTCGACCTTGCTACGCGAGACGTCCTCCATTGACTCTCCGTCAGCAGTTGCAACTTTAACAGTTAGGTCTTCATGACCTTAATCCACAAGACGGTCAAAATGCTTCCCCAGCATTCATGACATAAAACAGTCATTTACAAACAGTCACAAAATACAGTTTCTAAATCAAACTCTCGTCTTTCCACATTATCCCTCCTTAGTCCACATTACTTATTCCACATTCCATTTAATGTGTACTCATTCTCATCCATTTCCTCATATCGGGGACACATTAATTCACAGACACATTCACATTCACACCCCTACATCCACATCTACATGCATACATCCATTTTTACATCCTCATTTATACATCCACATTCCATATCCACATTCATACATACACATCCATACCCACATCCATCTCCACATCCACATCCACATCCACATCCATACATCTACATCTACATGTTTACCTCCATTTTCACATCCTCATTTATACATCCACATCTCATATCCACATTCATACATACACATCCATTTTCACATCCATACATCCACATCCACATGTATACCTCCACTATCACGTCCTCATTCATACATCCTCATCCACACACATACATCCACATCCACACACATACATCCACATCCACATTCCCATTCATATCTATACATCCACATCTACATCCACATACATACATACATCCACATTCACATTCCATATCCATATCTACATCCACATTCACATACATCCACATCCACATTCCCATTCACATCTATACATCCACATCTACATCCACATTCATATACATCCACATCCACATTTCCATTCACATCTATACATCCACATCTACATCCACATACATACATACATCCACATCCACATTCCCATTCACATCTATACATCCACATTCATATACATCCACATCCACATTTCCATTCACATCTATACATCCACATCTACATCCACATACATACAAACATCCACATCCACATTCCCATTCACATCTATACATCCACATCTACATCCACATTCACATACATCCACATCCACATTCCCATTCACATCTATACATCCACATTCATATACATCCACATCCACATTCCCATTCACATCTATACATCCACATTCCCATCCACATTCCCATTCACATCTATACATCCACATTCCCATCCACATTCCCATTCACATCTATACATCCACATCCACATCCATATACATATATACATCCACATCCACATTCCCATTCACATCTATACATCCACATTCACATCCACATTCACATACATCCACATCCACATCAACATCACATTCATACATATACATCTACATGTATACATCCACATCACATTCATACAACCACATTACATTCATTCTCGTTCTAACACATCCCATATACATCTTAACACATCCTAACTCATCTTAACACATTCTATCACATCTCATACACATCTTATCACATCTTTTTACATCTCATACACCTCTTATCACATCCTATCACTTTCCATACGCATCTTATCAAATCTTATCACATCTCATACACCTCTTATCACCTCCTATCACTTTCCATACGCATCTTATCAATTCTTATCACATCTCATACACCTCTTATCACATCTTATCACATTTCATATCTTTTTTAAGAGAATTCTTATATTTAGTATAAGATTTCTCTACACTTTTATTTATGCATAAATTCCATTTAAGGAGACTAACAGTTTCGAAATTAAAATCAATCTTTTATGCATCTTCTTATGCATAAGTTCAATTTGGTAGGAATTACACTTTTAGAATAAAAGAATTTCTCTTATGCATCTAAGTTATGCATAAAATCCATTTATGAGGAAAATCACACTTTTAGTATAAAAAGAATATCTTTTATGCATACCACTATGCATGAAATCCAATATGATAAAAGTAACACTCTTACAATAAAATAATCAACTTTTATGCATACCTCTATGCATGAAATTCAATTATGATAAAAGTCACACTTTTATAATAAAATAATCAACTTTTATGCATACTTCTATGCATGAAAATTAAAAATGATAAAAGTAACACTTTTGATATAAAAAAATTTCTTTTATGCATACTTCTATGCATGAAAATTAAAAATGATAAAAGTAACACTTTTGATATAAAATTTTTTCCTTTATGCATACTTCTATGCATGAAAATTAAAATGATAAAAGTAACACTTTTGATATAAAAATTTTCCTTTATGCCTACTTCTATGCATGAAAATTAAAAATGATAAAAATAACACTTTTGATATAAAAATTTATCCATTATGCATACTTCTATGCATGAAATAAAAATGGTAAAAATAACACTTTTGATATAAAATTTTATCCATTATGCATACTTCTATGCATGAAATAAAAATGGTAAAAATAACACTTTTGATATAAAAATTTATCCATTATGCATACTTCTATGCATGAAATAAAAATGGTAAAAATAACACTTTTGATATAAAAATTTATCCATTATGCATACTTCTATGCATGAAATAAAAATGGTAAAAATAACACTTTTGATATAAAAATTTATCCATTATGCATACTTCTATGCATGAAATAAAAATGGTAAAAATAACACTTTTGATATAAAAATTTATCCATTATGCATACTTCTATGCATGAAATAAAAATGGTAAAAATAACACTTTTGATATAAAAATTTATCCATTATGCATACTTCTATGCATGAAATAAAAATGGTAAAAATAACACTTTTAATGTAAAAACTTATCCTTTATGCATGATATTAAAATTCAATTTCACCATGATTGTAATGAAATTCTTTCAATTAATCTAGGATGATAATTCCTAGAATATGGTAGGAAGTCCTCTTTTTATGCTTTGAATGAGATTTTTTTATGCATAATTTTTATAAAAATTTTGCCATAGCTCCGCTGCTATGACTGATAAATCTCAATTTTTCTAAGGGATAATGCTTATCATTAAGGAAATAATTAAAATAATCTCTAATTGGATTATTAATCCATAATGGATTGAATCATTAATATACATAAACTAAAAGCATAGAAAAAAGCCATTAATTTGGCCTCAAGCATAGCTTAATCTTGGGTTAAGAAAAAGCTTTATGAAAAGCTTGATTTGGATTGAGAACGGGTCATGAGTATGACCATTTCTTGAGTGAGGGAGAGAATTTACATAAAAATTATTAGAATTTAAACATAAATAAAAATTAACTTCAATAGCATTATGTAACTCTTCACTACTATTCAAACTTCAATAGCATTTAAAAAAAACCATACCAATTAAACTTCTCAAGCTTGAGAGGGGTTGAGAAGAGAGAAACATTGAGAAATTATAGAAAGATCAATATTCACTAATTACCTTACAACTTGCTTGATTCTTTGTTCACGGTAGAGGCCCCCAACCAATCAATTGGTTAAGTATGTTGATGGAGCCACTAATGGGGATTGAAGAAAGAGGGAAGCTCCAAAAACTAGTGAATTATTAAATGAATTCACAGTTCTTGGCTTAGGTGGAGTAGAGTAACGATGCATAAACACTATATATTTTTCAACAAGGGGGAGGCTTCTATTTATAGGAAAAATTGAGCTCCTAACCAAACAAACTGATTCTAGAATTTTCTAAATCAGTTTGGTCAATAATTGACCATTTTTAGGTCAGTTAAGCTAACTTTTTGGAACTAGACTTGAATGAGGAGAGAGGAGAGATAAAATATCTCAATTTTTATGAGTTTAAAACTCATTCAAGCATGTGAAATATGCACCTCCTTTAAAGAACTCCCCTTCCTTACATATGTGTCATAATGGAATCATTTTAATATTGCTCATAGTTTTTTTACTAATAAACCTTGTACATTTTCAACTCTTCATCTTATGTGAAATATGCACCTCCTTTAAAGAACTCCCCTTCCTTACATATGTGTCATAATGGAATCATTTTAATATTGCTCATAGTTTTTTACTAATAAACCTTGTACATTTTCAACTCTTCATCTTATGTGAAATATGCACCTCCTTTAAAGAACTCCCCTTCCTTACATATGTGTCATAATGGAATCATTTTACCCAAAATATCTCATATTTTTAATATTGCACATAGTTTTTTACTAATAAACCTTGTACATTTTCAACTCTTCACCTCATGTGAGCATTTACTCATTTTTGGGTATTTTCTTTTTACAAGTTGGATTTATCTCCTCCCTACACATGGATTGATGCTATTGGTCCATAGGAACCTTAATTGGACCATAGTCTAAAGATTTCTGAAAATCTAGACCCTTAGGCTAAGGTTCTTTATACCTATTTTCAATTAATTCCAATTGCGCATTGGAAAATTCTTTTTTGAATTTCTGTTTCAGGGGAACTCATCTGAATTAGAAGGGATATTTTTCTATCCAAAAAAATTCAAAATCTGAATATTCTCTCTCTAGAATATTTTTCTCTCTCTAGGCTAAAACAGATAGAAACAAGGTCTTTATATTTCTGAAGAGGGATTGATTACAGGGAAAGATACTAGACATCAAAAAGGGGGTGGGGGAGGAATCTTACATTCTACCCCACTTAAAAAATGCGAGATGTCCTCATCTCGCAAACTGGGATAATTTCGCAAGATGCACGAATATGAGACTTAAAGAAAAATTTTAATCAAGATTAACCACCAAGAAACGTCTTAAAGAGAGCAAGATTCAAAATAAGAACAAGATTTAAACTTTATTCATTCTCGGAACTTATACAGTAAAGATAGAAGAACTCTTTACACTTCCATAAGCCCGTCCATCATATGATCACAAAAGCAGTCCTCACAAGCTGCACAAGTATAAGGTAACTCATCTATGGGAATAATTCTGTTGGTTATTGCTGCACCTATCTCAGAGGTATGAGGTGATCTAACAAAAGGACCTCTGAGAGGCAAGCCAAAAACGGGATAAAGGCATATCTTCTCATGAGGAAGAAAACATGCCAGTAAGAAGACCCGCTCAGAAAACCCAAGATGCCTTGATCTCATGACACAGTAATATCGGGGACCCAAACCCAAAGCTTCAATAACCATGGCCAAGCGGACATTGTTACGAAAGTGCTGCTGACCCCAGGGTGTTACCCTAGTTATGTTTTGATAGGTCCGCCATTTGGTTTGCGCTACAGAAGTTCCCAAGTGAGGGAAAAGTGAGCGCTCATACTGCTCTATAAAATCCTTCTTCACAGATTCACTTGCGTCTTGAAGGTGAGGAATCATTATGGATAAAACTAGTTCTTGTTGCCAAGCCATGAAGGAGATTAAGAAAGAAAGGAGATCGATGGAAGTAAGATTACTGTGAGCGACAAGTAAAAGTTACGACTTATATAAAGGAAGGAGCTAGCGTAACTTAGAAGCCAACGATAACTTGCCACTGAAGTTTTACTGTCTTTCCATGATTTGGGTTTGACACATTTTTCTATAGAAGGCATTAAGAATTTTGAGGTGAAGAGATAAAAGAAGCTTGTAGGCTAAGTCACCTACTTTCATTGAATTCAGATATAAGGCTCACAATATCTGGGGGATAACTTCATATACTCCCCAAGAGATAAAGAACTTCTTTTGGGCCGCACTCGAATGAAGACCAAAACCTTGATATCCAAAACATCGATTCTCACTTCTGAACTCATTGTTCTGAATCCTTAAAACAGGTGGGACTCTTGAGAAGTATTCTAGAAAAAGGGTCTTCCTTTGTTAAACAAAACTTTCTTTTATTTTAGAGAGGGAATAATTATAAGATCAGAAAGGGAGATTCTTACTCCTGTATACCTCGAAGGTTGGGGAGGAATCTTACATTCTACCCCACTTAAAAGGTGCAAGATGTCCTCATCTCGCAAGTAGAGGACAACTCTTTTGCTTAAGATCCAATTTATTCTGGGGTTCCTTATAGTCCGGTCAACCCAACAGAATATGGGGATAAATATCCCTTATATAGAACTCATCATTAAATAATAATTCATTTAGATCATATCATTCCTATGATAATGGTCCATCAGACCGAATAATTTCCTTCTGAACATTCCTCCACGGGAATTTCAGTTAAGCAAGTTCTCAATTTGTCATCCCTTAACTTGATCTACCGTCTCAAGTATTAACAGTAGCAATTTGACAGCACAATCCACTAATCTCATAGTGATTTGCTGAAATCATTATCATCATTTATCATTACAGGGACTCGTCCCATTCATCCTCATTGTGGTTTTGCTCAGGTTATTATATTTCAACTAAATTTCAAAAATCATCATTTTTCAATCAGAATCCCAATCAATTCATCAGTTCCCAAACAGAATTTAAAATTATATCAACCACATTCGAATTCATCAACTGGATAGCATTAATGCTTATAATTTCAAGTCTTAGATTTACTCGTATATACTGTCAGTAAAGAGCTGCAGTATACTCTTGGTATATACGGGTAGTCACGGCCCTTGGAATTATAAGGTAAATACCATCATGTCTAGGCCTCAAACAAGTCAGGGACTCTATATAATTATGGTACTTCCATCTGAAGACCCAATTACTAATTACGAATTTTAGTTTGAATATCAAATTGTATGAATTATATCACACAATTACAATCTTTTTGTGTTTCTTGATAAATTTTTGACATATTTGTCTTCTCAGTTGATCTTTGTTAACCAAATGCTCTGATACCAACTGTGAGATCCCTATTCCCACCGCGCAACGGATTCGGGGTACTAGCAGCGGAAGTAGTACTTCTTGCGCGAGGCAGGGTCCCACACTCGGGGCCTCGTCCATGGATATCCGGACAAAAGACTAATCCGTCGGTTTTTCCAAAACCGAACCCGAAAAAACTTCCCTTATCCGGAAAGCACGGGCGATTCCTCCAGGATAACTTTTTACTCTAACGTAGTCAAGACCATTAATAATGATCAAACTGATCCGACTGCACCTATAAAGATACTCGGTCAGATCAAGGAAGAAACTTGCACTTGGATCATTAGGATCAACGCTTTTTTCCCCATCAAGAGGCACAGCCGTTGATTCCTATCCATAGAACAATTACTATCCGGGACTTACTTCATCTATCGTAATAACGGAAATTGAGTCTCGATTTACGGATCCATCAATCCAGCCTAACCCCATCCGATCCCATGGGTTAGCCAACCACCCAACCACTGTAGTGATGGGATCCAATTTGGAATTTGGTTAGGTTTTGTCCCGGGTACCAAGGAAAAGAGTTCCAAGGCCCTCTAGCCGGAAGTTCATGCAAACATAAAACTAGCCACACCACTTACACACCCAATATGAAATTACCTTTTTCTTAGCATCAGCTAACTTTAAAACAATCCTTTAATGAAACCATAGTACCACTGATCATAATCTTCCAATTTATCCGGTTGATTCATAATTTCCCATCATCAGAGTATCTTTGGCATCATTGGCAACTAGAACGCTCACCACCTGTCCACACAGGGGCCTTTTCAATAGTTCCTAACCCATAATACTCGGCAATATAATCACTTATAAAAATCAAGATGGACTCTCGTTGAAGATCAACAAGATCAACCAACAGATCCATATAAAGAGCCGTGGACTCATCCATTGAAGACCAGCAAGGTCAATCAACCAGATCCATGCCCGGTTTCACAAAACAACTCTTACTCCTTGTTCCAATATCTTCCACGATGCACGTGTGGGTATCTTCGGTGACCCAGAGCCCGAGCACCGTATGGTCAGCACCCTCTAGGATCCTTCGCAGGTGACCTAGCGCTTCACTCATAGGCCGCTTCCTTGGTCCCTCATCCAGCGTACCGGAAGCTCACCATTTAAATCGAACCGAGGCTGGTCAAGACCTCGGTCGACCTTGCTACGCGAGACGTCCTCCATTGACTCTCCGTCAGCAGTTGCAACTTTAACAGTTAGGTCTTCATGACCTTAATCCACAAGACGGTCAAAATGCTTCCCCAGCATTCATGACATAAAACAGTCATTTACAAACAGTCACAAAATACAGTTTCTAAATCAAACTCTCGTCTTTCCACATTATCCCTCCTTAGTCCACATTACTTATTCCACATTCCATTTAATGTGTACTCATTCTCATCCATTTCCTCATATCGGGGACACATTAATTCACAGACACAACAACACCCTACATCCAATCTACATCATTTTACCACATTCATACATACACATCCATACCCACATCCATCTCCACATCCACATCCACATCCACATCCACATCCATACATCTACATCTACATGTTTACCTCCATTTTCACATCCTCATTTATACATCCACATCTCATATCCACATTCATACATACACACCCATTTCACATCCATACATCCACATCCACATGTAACCTCCACCACATCCCCACCCACATACATCCACATCCACACACATACACATCCACATCCCATTTCACACTACATCCACATCCACATCCCCATCATATCATACATCCACATCTACATCCACATACATACATACATCCACATTCACATTCCATATCCACCACATCCACATTCCCATTCACATCTATACATCCACATCTACATCCACATTCATATACATCCACATCCACATTTCCATTCACATCTATACATCCACATCTACATCCACATACATACATACATCCACATCCACATTCCCATTCACATCTATACATCCACATCTACATCCACATTCACATACATCCACATCCACATTCCCATTCACATCTATACATCCACATTCATATACATCCACATCCACATTTCCATTCACATCTATACATCCACATCTACATCCACATACATACAAACATCCACATCCACATTCCCATTCACATCTATACATCCACATCTACATCCACATTCACATACATCCACATCCACATTCCCATTCACATCTATACATCCACATTCATATACATCCACATCCACATTCCCATTCACATCTATACATCCACATTCCCATCCACATTCCCATTCACATCTATACATCCACATCCACATCCATATACATATATACATCCACATCCACATTCCCATTCACATCTATACATCCACATTCACATCCACATTCACATACATCCACATCCACATCAACATTCACATTCATACATATACATCTACATGTATACATCCACATCACATTCATACAACCACATTACATTCATTCTCGTTCTAACACATCCCATATACATCTTAACACATCCTAACTCATCTTAACACATTCTATCACATCTCATACACATCTTATCACATCTTTTTACATCTCATACACCTCTTATCACATCCTATCACTTTCCATACGCATCTTATCAAATCTTATCACATCTCATACACCTCTTATCACCTCCTATCACTTTCCATACGCATCTTATCAATTCTTATCACATCTCATACACCGCTTATCACATCTTATCACATTTCATATCCTTTTTAAGAGAATTCTTATATTTAGTATAAGATTTCTCTACACTTTTATTTATGCATAAATTCCATTTAAGGAGACTAACAGTTTCGAAATTAAAATCAATCTTTTATGCATCTTCTTATGCATAAGTTCAATTTGGTAGGAATTACACTTTTAGAATAAAAGAATTTCTCTTATGCATCTAAGTTATGCATAAAATCCATTTATGAGGAAAATCACACTTTTAGTATAAAAAGAATATCTTTTATGCATACCACTATGCATGAAATCCACTATGCATACCACTATGCATGAAATCCAATATGATAAAAGTAACACTCTTACAATAAAATAATCAACTTTTATGCATACCTCTATGCATGAAATTCAATTATGATAAAAGTCACACTTTTATAATAAAATAATCAACTTTTATGCATACTTCTATGCATGAAAATTAAAAATGATAAAAGTAACACTTTTGATATAAAAAAAATTTCTTTTATGCATACTTCTATGCATGAAAATTAAAAATGATAAAAGTAACACTTTTGATATAAAAATTTTTCCTTTATGCATACTTCTATGCATGAAAATTAAAATGATAAAAGTAACACTTTTGATATAAAAATTTTCCTTTATGCATACTTCTATGCATGAAAATTAAAAATGATAAAAATAACACTTTTGATATAAAAATTTATCCATTATGCATACTTCTATGCATGAAATAAAAATGGTAAAAATAACACTTTTGATATAAAAATTTATCCATTATGCATACTTCTATACATGAAATAAAAATGGTAAAAATAACACTTTTGATATAAAACATTATCCATTATGCATACTTCTATGCATGAAATAAAAATGGTAAAAATAACACTTTTGATATAAAAATTTATCCATTATGCATACTTCTATGCATGAAATAAAAATGGTAAAAATAACACTTTTGATATAAAAATTTATCCATTATGCATACTTCTATGCATGAAATAAAAATGGTAAAAATAACACTTTTGATATAAAAATTTATCCATTATGCATACTTCTATGCATGAAATAAAAATGGTAAAAATAACACTTTTGATATAAAAATTTATCCATTATGCATACTTCTATGCATGAAATAAAAATGGTAAAAATAACACTTTTGATGTAAAAACTTATCCTTTATGCATGATATTAAAATTCAATTTCACCATGATTGTAATGAAATTCTTTCAATTAATCTAGGATGATAATTCCTAGAATATGGTAGGAAGTCCTCTTTTTATGCTTTGAATGAGATTTTTTTATGCATAATTTTTATAAAAATTTTGCCATAGCTCCGCTGCTATGACTGATAAATCTCAATTTTTCTAAGGGATAATGCTTATCATTAAGGAAATAATTAAAATAATCTCTAATTGGATTATTAATCCATAATGGATTGAATCATTAATATACATAAACTAAAAGCATAGAAAAAAGCCATTAATTTGGCCTCAAGCATAGCTTAATCTTGGGTTAAGAAAAAGCTTTATGAAAAGCTTGATTTGGATTGAGAACGGGTCATGAGTATGACCATTTCTTGAGTGAGGGAGAGAATTTACATAAAAATCATTAGAATTTAAACATAAATAAAAATTAACTTCAATAGCATTATGTAACTCTTCACTACTATTCAAACTTCAATAGTATTTTAAAAAAACCATACCAATTAAACTTCTCAAGCTTGAGAGGGGTTGAGAAGAGAGAAACATTGAGAAATTATAGAAAGATCAATATTCACTAATTACCTTACAACTTGCTTGATTCTTTGTTCACGGTAGAGGCCCCCAACCAATCAATTGGTTAAGTATGTTGATGGAGCCACTAATGGGGATTGAAGAAAGAGGGAAGCTCCAAAAACTAGTGAATTATTAAATGAATTCACAGTTCTTGGCTTAGGTGGAGTCGAGTAACGATGCATAAACACTATATATTTTTCAACAAGGAGGAGGCTACTATTTATAGGAAAAATTGAGCTCCTAACCAAACAAACTGATTCTAGAATTTTCTAAATCAGTTTGGTCAATAATTGACCATTTTTAGGTCAGTTAAGCTAACTTTTTGGAACTAGACTTGAATGAGGAGAGAGGAGAGATAAAATATCTCAATTTTTATGAGTTTAAAACTCATTCAAGCATGTGAAATATGAACCTCCTTTAAAGAACTCCCCTTCCTTACATATGTGTCATAATGGAATCATTTTAATATTGCTCATAGTTTTTTTACTAATAAACCTTGTACATTTTCAACTCTTCATCTTATGTGAAATATGCACCTCCTTTAAAGAACTCCCCTTCCTTACATATGTGTCATAATGGAATCATTTTAATATTGCTCATAGTTTTTTACTAATAAACCTTGTACATTTTCAACTCTTCATCTTATGTGAAATATGCACCTCCTTTAAAGAACTCCCCTTCCTTACATATGTGTCATAATGGAATCATTTTACCCAAAATATCTCATATTTTTAATATTGCACATAGTTTTTTACTAATAAACCTTGTACATTTTCAACTCTTCACCTCATGTGAGCATTTACTCATTTTTGGGTATTTTCTTTTTACAAGTTGGATTTATCTCCTCCCTACACATGGATTGATGCTATTGGTACATAGGAACCTTAATTGGACCATAGTCTAAAGATTTCTGAAAATCTAGACCCTTAGGCTAAGGTTCTTTATACCTATTTTCAATTAATTCCAATTGCACATTGGAAAATTCTTTTTTGAATTTCTGTTTCAGGGGAACTCATCTGAATTAGAAGAGATATTTTTCTATCCAAAAAAATTCAAAATCTGAATATTCTCTCTCTAGAATATTTTTCTCTCTCTAGGCTAAAACAGATAGAAACAAGGTCTTTATATTTCTGAAGAGGGATTGATTACAGGGAAAGATACTAGACATCAAAAAGGGGGTGGGGGAGGAATCTTACAAAACTCCATTGTGTCACTCTTAATGTACAGGGCCTCTGCAATCCTTCTAAAGTGGAGGCTAGTGTGGAATTATGTTTTAGCTAGGCAGCCGGACATTCTCTGTTTGCAAGAACATAACCAACAATCTATGGCTGGCTAGGCTGGCTATTTTGGGGGCTATGATATCCACTATGCAGGTACTAAGCATTTCTCGGGTCTTTGCATATTGGTCAGACATGAACTGCAGCCCCACAGCTTGCCTTCAATGATTGTGATGGCAGATGGATGGTGATTCAATGTGATATCCACTATGCAGGTACTAAGCATTTCTCGGGTCTTTGCATATTGGTCAGACATGAACTGCAGCCCCACAGCTTGCCTTCAATGATTGTGATGGCAGATGGATGGTGATTCAATGTGATGTCAATGGTGATATTTGGGAATTTGCCTCTATTTATGCCTTGCAAACTTCTGCTTCCAGAGCTTCCATGTGGCATGCCATTGCTTCTTACCCATGGCGATCTTGTGCTCTTCTTGGCGGAGACTTTAATAACTCTCCCATGCCATCAGACAACACTACTCATAGATCTCATATGATCCCTTCTGAAAAGCGATCATGGGAGGAGTTACTTACCACGACACATTCACAAGATTTATGGACAACCATGCACACTGGAATAGTGGGCTACACCTATCATCGTAATGCCTTTACTAACTACTGGGCTCGCTTGGATAGATGGTATTTACTGCATGCTCAACAATATACAGATTTTAGTCTTCATATTGAGGTTGATCACTCTCTTGGTCTCTCTGACCATGCTCCTTTATGGCTGAATATTCAGTTTGGTAGCCCTGGGATGACATGCCTTTACATTCCATTCGGATGAAACATAACAATAAAGAATACCTGCAACATGCACAATTTCAACAATTGATCCGATATGCCATAATTCCTCTTACAGCCCATGTCCATTATGACTGTAATTTTGCATGGCAACGCCTTGTGGACAGGCTTCAGCATGCTATTCATGAATATGGGAGTAATTTCATGCCTGACTGGAGAGCTAAAGTTCAGCATGCCAAAGCAGTAGTTTAGTCCTTGACTGCACATTCCCAATTGCAGCCCCTCTCCTCTCAACAAATGGACACTCTCTCTCAGTCACAACAGCTCTCTTGCAAGCTAATGACCGATGGAAATTGGTCAAGTGGTAGGTTCGGGCAAGGATGACTCAATTCATGGATAAAGGCTGCTCTTCAAAATCTTTCTTTCAAGGGTTACATGCTTCCAGGAGAAAGACCTCTTGCCTCAGAGTCCGTAAACTAGATGGTGAATGGACTCGGTCTTTCTCAGAGCTCCAACATGAATGCTTTTCTTATTTTCAGAAACTGTTTGCACCCCCTGCTACCACTTCTTTGCACGAATTACAAGCTCGGGATACTCTTTTACAGCATGTTCTTCCCATTCTCAACCCACAGGAAGCTCTCAAACTTGATTTGCCTTTCACTGATGTGGAGCTTGGTGATGCCTTGTCCCATCTCAACACTGGTAAGGCACCAGGATATGATGGCCTCACGGTGGAATTTTTCTTACACTTTTGGGAAGACCTTAAAGGTGTTATCCTGCAAATGATTAATGAGGCTTGGCATATAGGAGTACTCCCCCAATCATGGAAGCATGGCATAGGTAAACTCATCCCCAAGCGGAATTTGTGTGAGCATCTCATGGATTGGAGGCCCATCACATTGATGCCTGTTGCAAGTGCTTTATGAGGGTCTGCATCCCTTGCAATATGGCTTTGTTCCTAGGCGGCAGATCCATGATAATATTGGCAATGCTCTCATGGCTATTGAATATGCAAAATATTCTGACCAAGATGTTTTTATTATGCAAGTGGACTTTGCTAAAGCTTTTGACACGGTCAACTGGGATTTTATCTCACAGACAATGGCTCAGATGGGATTCGGGCCAAAAATGGCTAATGTTATCTACTGCTTGTATGCTGACTCTACATCCCAATGCATCCTTGGCAATCATCTTTCTCAATCTTGGTCCTTGGGTTGTTCGGTCAGACAAGGGTGTCCACTCAGTGCCCTCTTATATGCCATTGCCACTCACCCACTTCTCAGATACTTGGATCATCTTACCGCGCAGGACCTTCTCATTGGTCTTCAGATTCCTGGAGCCCCTCCCTTTATGGCTCAGGCATATGCAGATGACTCCTTCTTTATGCAGCATAATTCTCCACAGCAGTTGAAGACTCTTATGGACACTCTCTCTATATATGGCATGGTTGCTGGCCTGCATGTCAATTTTGACAAATCTAGCCTCATACCTCTGCATTTATATGATTGGCATGTTCTTTTATGGCCCGGACACATTATGCAACCCTATGATGTGGTCCGCCATCTTGGTTACCCTATTGGCTGGTACATCACTAGGAAACAACAGTTAAAGTGGATTTTTGAGAAACTTCATGCCAAGCTCCACTACTGGAAGCTCTCCACCTGGCCACTCCATGTTAGGCTCCGGATTGTCCAGTCGATTAGCATGGCCTATGTTCAGTACTATTTGCCTTTGATACATTGGACCTCTCAGGATACTTCTGCTTTCATGTCTCAGGCTATGGAGCTGTTATGGAAAACAAAGTCTTCTGTGCTAAAGCTTTAAGACTTATGCGGATGGCAAAAGTTTGTTCCCCGAGGATGCATGGTGGATTGAATATGCTGAATATTGCGCATCATGTCTTGGCAAGGAAAATTCCTCTCCTACTCACCTTTTTTCGTCAGACGCAGCCATGGACTCATATGCTTGCAACCATGTGCACGGCCTTACGCACTTCTGGACATGGTGCATGGATCACTGATCACTGGGAGGTCATTTTTGGGCAGATTTGTAGGTTCTATCCCGGGCTGCCCTTTTGCCACTTCACTTATTTTGCGATTGGAAACAGGTCCTTTCGCATGCTCATTGGGCACCCTTCCTTTTGTCTCATGCGAATTCCCTTCGGCAAGAAAGCATTTACTGGAGTGCTGTTTTTGATTCTCCATTGGCCCTGCAAGAGCCGATTCGGACATACAATCTCAGCAAATTGGGGATTAGGTGCATAAATGATGTTGTTGATGCTACTGGTCAAATGCTTTCCTTCCCTGGTTCATTTGGAGGAAAAATGCTGACTTGTTGTTGCAGCCTTTTCTTCCCATCCCTCCTTTATCTAACAGGGACAGATTACAGGATTGGCAGTTACACCCGGTGGGCTCAAATTCTCGTCCTGTTATTCTTTCTGACCTAACGGTTAGGATGACATACTCTTTCCTCCAGCCATCACCATGGATTCATTCACATGCTAATTCTCTTTGGCTATTTTGGGGGCTATATCCACTATGCAGGTACTAAGCATTTCTCGGGTCTTTGCATACTGGTCAGACATGAACTGCAGCCCCAGCTTGCCTTCAATGATTGTGATGGCAGATGGATGGTGATTCAATGTGATGTCAATGGTGATATTTGGGAGTTTGCCTCTGTTTATGCCTCGCAAACTTCTACTTCCAGAGCTTCCATGTGGCATGCCATTGCTGTCACGTGCACACCATTCAGGTGTACAGTGACATGGCATTATTTTATGGCATGGCATCATCAGGCATTTAATCAGGATTTATCAGGCATTTTATGGACATTTAAATGAATGTTTTCAGCATGTACCACATGGTATGGGTTGGATTCAGCATTGTAGCATCATATTAACCATCTAGACAAAAGCATTGGGGCTTGTGGAGGCAGCCGACAGCATTCAAGTCAGCCGACCAGCCTTTAAAGCATTTATGGCATTTAAATGGCAGTCGTGAGCATATTCAGAGCTGGCCGACTGGCAGCCAAGCTGGCCGACTAGCACCAATTCCCCATATATAAAGAAACGCATCATTTCAGCATAGACATCTGGATCTCTTCAGCGTTTTCCTTCCTAGGAGCAAAGGGGGATACAATTCAGCATCCATTAGTGTGTTCCTTCAGCATTTCTACACCAAGCGGGCTGGGAACAACAGCGCATCCACGCATCAGCATATTCAGCCATCTTCCCAACTCCTACATAGAGGGATACCAGCATACAAGTGGTGGAACTCAGCATTGGAGTCAGGACAGCCATCTTTCAGCCATCCTTCATCATTATTTTGCATGGTTCCCTCTCTTCCAGGGGTAGACATCATCTAGGACAGCATACATCCCTTTGGATCTCATTGTAACCGCATTCATCATCTAATATAGCTACATTGCATTGACACATATTTGTCTATCTCTTAAACATCATTAAGTGTAGTTTAGTTAGACTAAGGTTGTGATTACTACAGTCGAAGCCTCACATGCCACATTGGTATCAGAGCGTTACAGGGTAACCAGCCCTAGATCATGTTCATTCCATCAGTCATTCAGTCAGACATCATGTTAATTGCTTCCGCACAGTTAAACCTAGTTCTCAAAATCTTGCAGGCCACCCTTAGGGATTTTCCCTTAGGTATGCATTAGTAACCCATCCATCTGCATTCTTGCACAGCATATAGGGTTGCACATGGTTTGCATAGTAGATATCTTAGCAATCATCTTAGCAGTCCATCTTGCATCTGCAAGGCATACATGTTTGCCCATGAACTCTCTGGGAAAGAATGACATCCATCATCAAAGGAGGACATAAGTTTTGGGCTTCAACTGGCAGTAGCAGGGGGTTTCTCTTCCACAGAAGACGGAAGTTTGCTCCAACATCGCCTCAAGAGGTTCAGAGCTTCTGGAACGACGGAGATGGTAGGTGAAAGGTTTCCACAGGCAGGTCAGGGGTGACTCAGGTATTTCCAAGCAGTTTTAGCAGCATTTGCCATTCAGTTCCCGCAGTATATAGAGTCTTGGCTCAAAGGATTTCACTCCTGCAAACGACCTCAGTCCCACCAGCAGAAGACAGAAGGGGGCAGCGGTTCGGAGGCGAAGGATCACAGAGGAGTCGAAGGTTGCCAGGTATACCACCCAGCAACAGTCTAGCAGCGGGGAATGTCACGTGCACACCATTCAGGTGTACAGTGACATGGCATTATTTTATGGCATGGCATCATTAGGCATTTAATCAGGATTTATCAGGCATTTTATGGACATTTAAATGAATGTTTTCAGCATGTACCACATGGTATGGGTTGGATTCAGCATTGTAGCATCATATTAACCATCTGGACAAAAGCATTGGGGCTTGTAGAGCCAGCCGCCGACAGCATTCAAGTCAGCCGACCAGCCTTTAAAGCATTTATACTTTGTACTCCGCTCAATACCAGCATACAAGTGGTGGAACTCAGCATTGGAGTCAGGACAGCCATCTTTCAGCCATCCTTCATCATTATTCAGCATGTTTCCCTCTCTTCTAGGGGTAGACATCATCTAGGACAGCATACATCCCTTTGGATCTCATTGTAACCGCATTCATCATCTAATATAGCTGCATTGCATTGACACATATTTGTCTATCTCTTAAACATCATTAAGTGCAGTTTAGTTAGACTAAGGTTGTGATTACTACGGTCGAAGCCTCACATGCCACATTGGTATCAGAGCGTTACAGGGTAACCAGCCTTAGATCATGTTCATTCCATCAGTCATTCAGACATCATGTTAATCGCTTCCGCACAGTTAAACCCAGTTCTCAAAATCTTGCAGGCCACCCTTAGGGATTTTCCCTTAGGTATGCATTAGTAACCCATCCATCTGCATTCTTGCACAGCATATAGGGTTGCACATGGTTTGCATAGCAGATATCTTAGCAGTCATCTTAGCAGTCCATCTTGCATCTGCAAGGCATACATGTTTGCCCATGAACTCTCTGGGAAAGAATGACATCCATCATCAAAGGAGGACATAAGTTTTGGGCTTCAACTGGCAGCAGGGGGTTTCTCTTCCACAGAAGACGGAAGTTTGCTCCATCGCCTCAAGAGGTTCAGAGCTTCAGGAGGACATAAGTTTTGGGCTTCAACTGGCAGGGGGTTTCTCTTCCACAGAAGACGGAAGTTTGCTCCAACATCACCTCAGGAGGTTCAGAGCTTCAAGAACGACGGAGATGGTAGGTGAAAGGTTTCCACAGGCAGGTCAGGGGTGACTCAAGTATTTCCAAGCAGTTTTAGCAGCATTTGCCGTTCAGTTCCCACAGTATATAGAGTCTTCGCTCAAAGGATTTCATGCCATCAGACAACACTACTCATAGATCTCATATGATCCCTTCTGAAAAGCGATCATGGGAGGAGTTACTTACCACGACACATGCACAAGATTTATGGATAGCCATGCACACTGGAATAGTGGGCTACACCTATCATCATAATGCCTTTACTAACTACTGGGCTCGCTTGGATAGATGGTATTTACTGCATGCTCAACAATATACAGATTTCAGTCTTCATATTGAGGTTGATCACTCTCTTGGTCTCTCTGACCATGCTCCTTTATGGCTGAATATTCAGTTTGGCAGCCCTGGGATGACATGCCTTTACATTCCATTCGGATGAAACATATCAATAAAGGATACCTGCAGCATGCACAATTTCAACAATTGATCTGATATGCCATAATTCCTCTTACAGCCCATGTCCATTATGACTGTAATTTTGCATGGCAACGCCTTGTGGACAGGCTTCAGCATGCTATTCAGGAATATGGGAGTAATTTCATGCCTGACTGGAGAGCTAAAGTTCAGCATGCCAAAGTAGTAGTTCAGTCCTTGACTGCACATTCCCAATTGCAGCCCCTCTCCTCTGAACAAATGGACACTCTCTCTCAGTCAACAGCTCTCTTGCAAGCTATTGACCGACGGAAATTGGCCAAGTGGCAGGTTCAGGCAAGGATGACTCAATTCATGGATAAAGGCTGCTCTTCAAAATCTTTCTTTCAAGGGTTACATGCTTACAGGAGGAAGACCTCTTGCCTCAGAGTCCGTAAACAGGATGGTGAATGGACTCCGTCTTTCTCAGAGCTCCAACATGAATGATTTTCTTATTCTCAGAAACTGTTTGCACCCCCTGCTACCACTTGTCATGTGCATCATAGATGCCATGGACATTCTCAGGGCTAGATCCAGAAAAGGCAACCAGATAAAGAGTATGAACCAGTAGAAGATAGGTAGAACCAGAGTGTAGGAGCTTCAGGTGTAACATCTGAGGTGGACATGGAGCAGGACTTGGAGCAAGAAGCAGTCGGCTGGTTCCAGAAAGGACTGTCGGATGACATCAGTAGGACAAGAGATGAGTAGGCTGGTTGCAGAAGGTGTCGGCTGCCCATAGCCATGGTCGGCTGAACCAGTACATAGAGGCAGCAGGCAGCAGGTGCTAGGGTGTGTGTGGACTGGAAAGCAGTCGGGCAGCAGCATGCGCAGGAGTGATCCAGTCGACTGTGTTTAAAAGAGCATTAATAAATTTATGAACTGGCCGACCAGCAGTCGGCCAGTTCCCCATGCATTTAAAGGGGCTATAAATAGCCCAAGTGCTCCTTGTTTTTAATCATTCAGCCCACTAGGGGTTTGAGTCAGTAGGAGTCCTAGTTTGGGACTGAATTTTGGGGTGTTATCACCTTTTCAAGAAGGCAGCCAAGGGCTGCAGACATGTACCTTTTTGTACCATAGATTATACTGAATTTCCAGCACTTCTCTCGCTCTCTACTCTCTCTCTATATCTGCGTTTTTGCATCAGATGGTGCGTTTTTGCATCAGATGGTTTCCAAGAGTGTTTAGGGCTGAAAGAAGACTACCCAGAGCTTCCGCGTGCTACATTGGTATCAGAGCATCAGGCTCAGCAAAGCTAAAAACCGAATCAGTCCCAGATGATGGTGTACAGGTCCAAGGTACAGGAAAGTACACGGATTCGAAGCCCAAGGCAAGAACACAGATCGGGAAGAACTCCCAGGAGGTTTGTTGGTGGTGTTCCACAGTGCCAGATGGGGATGGCAGTTCCGTGAGCCAGATAGGTTCTCAGGTAACGGTCCTAAGGGAGGTTGATCCTCCAAGGGTGATGTGAGAGTGCCAGACTCAGTTCCAAGAATGAAGACCAAGACCGTGTTCAGAGTTAGGGCAGGAATGGATTGTGGACTAGAGGAAGACCAGATGCATAGATCTTCATTAGAGACAGAGTGGTTTGGAGAACAGGCCGGGTTTTCAAAGAAAAAGGTTTGCGAGGAATGGATGATGAGTCATGACAGATGGACTTCGGGACAGGATTGGGATGATGACAGTCATCCAAGAGCAGGTTGGATTCCCGTCATCAAGTTTAGCAGAGGGGGATGTCATGTGCATCATAGATGCCATGGACATTCTTAGGGCTAGATCCAGAAAAGGCAACTAGATAAAGAGTATGAACCAGTAGAAGATAGGTAGAACCAGAGTGTAGGAGCTTCAGGTGTAACATCTGAGGTGGACATGGAGCAGGACTTGGAGCAAGAAGTAGTCGGTTGGTTCCAGAAAGGACTATCGGATGACATCAGCAGGACAAGAGCTGAGTAGGCTGGTTGCAGAAGGTGTCGGCTGCCCATAGCCATGGTCGGCTGAACTAGTACATAGAGGCAGCAGGCAGGCGCTAGGGTGTGTGTGGACTGGAAAGCAGTCGGGCAGCAGCATGCGCAGGAGTGATCCAGTCGACTGTGTTTAAAAGAGCATTAAAAAATTTATGAGCGGGCCGACCAGCAGTCGGCCAGTTCCCCATGCATTTAAAGGGGCTATAAATAGCCCAAGTGCTCCTTGTTTTTAATCATTCAGCCCACTAGGGGTTTGAGTCAGTAGGAGTCCTAGTTTGGGACTAAATTTTGGGGTGTTATCACCTTTTCAAGAAGGCAGCCAAGGGCTGCAGACATGTACCTTTTTGTACCATAGATTGTGGAGGCAGCAGACAGCATTCAAGTCAGCTGACTAGCCTTTAAAGCATTTATGGCATTTAAATGGCAGTCGTGAGCATATTCAGAGCTGGCCGACTACAGCCAAGCTGGCCGACCAGCACCAATTCCCCATATATAAAGAAACGCATCATTTCAGCATAGACATCTGGATCTCTTCAACGTTTTCCTTCCTAGGAGCAAAGGGGGATACAGTTCAGCATCCAACAGTGTGTTCCTTCAGCGTTTCTACACCAAGAGGGTTGGGAGCAGCAGCGCATCCACGCATCAGCATATTCAGCCATCTTCCCAACTCCTACATAGAGGGATACCAGCATACAAGTGGTGGAACTCAGCATTGGAGTTAGGACAACCATCTTTCAGCCATCCTTCATCATTATTCAGCATGTTTCCCTCTCTTCTAGGGGTAGACATCATCTAGGACAGCATACATCCCTTTGGATCTCATTGTAACCGCATTCATCATCTAATATAGCTGCATTGCATTGACACATATTTGTCTATCTCTTAAACATCATTAAGTGCAGTTTAGTTAGACTAAGGTTGCGATTACTACGATCGAAGCCTCACATGCCACATTGGTATCAGAGCGTTACAGGGTAACCAGCCTTAGATCATGTTCATTCCATCAGTCATTCAGACATCATGTTAATCGCTTCCGCACAGTTAAACCCAGTTCTCATGATTACTGCGGGCTGCGGGGCAGGCATGACGGCACCGCGCGGCACGAGGGGGGGGCTGCGGGGGCGCGACGGCACGGCACCGCCGGGGGGGGCTCCGGGCTACGGGGCATGACGGCACGGCACCGTGGGGGGGGGGCTGCGGGGGCGCGACGACACGGCCCGAGGGGGCTGCGGGGCGTGATGGCACGGCACCCGGGGGGGGCTGTGGGGCATGACGGCACCGTGCGGCACGAGGGGGGGGCGCGACAGCACGGCACCGCAGGGGGGGTGGGGGGGCGTGAGGGCATGGCTCCGGTGGGGGCCGGGAGGGTGTTCGGGCACGGCACCGCGGGGGCCGGAGGCATGAGGACATGGCTCCGGCGAGGGCCGGGGAGGGTGTTCGGGCACGGCACCGCGGGGGCCGGGGGCGTGAGGGCACGGCTCGGGGGGGCCGGTCGGGGGGGCATGAGGGCACGGCACCGGGGTGCGAGGGCACAGCTCCGGGGGGGGCCGGCCGAGGGGGGGGCATGAGGGCACGGCTCCGGGGGGTGTTCGGGCGGGCACGGCACCGCGGGGGCCGGGGAGGGTGGTCGGGCACGGCACCGCGGGGGCCGGGGAGGGTGTTCGGGCTCACCGGGGTGACGGCACGGCACGGCTCCGTGGGGGCTGGGGGAGGGTGTTCAGGGCACGGCACCGCGGGGGCCAAGGGAGGGTGTTCGGTCATGGCACCGCGGGGGCCGGGGGGCGTGAGGGCACGGCTCCGGTCGGGGGAGGGTGTTTGGGCCGGCCGGGGGGTGTTCGGGCACGGCTTCGGGGGGGCTGGCCGGGGGGCTGGCCGGGGGGTGTTCGGGCACGGCTCCCCGAGGGGCCGGCCGGGGGGGGGGCGTGAGGGCACGGCTCTGGGGAGGCCGGCCGGGGGGGTGTCTAAAGGTGATTCTCAGCTTGGCTAGCCTCCTTCCTTTTGCGCTGAGCAAAAGGAGCCTTTCTCCTCACTTTTAGAGCTGCGATTCACTTTTGGCATATGCCTTTCTGCTAATATAAATGACCTTAGCTAGTTTTGGTGTGCGATTTCCTTTGTATTCAACCATTCTAGGCTCATCGTTGGAGGTGCACTCCGACCCTTTTTGGATGCCCTACTTCTCCTGTTTCTCTCTTTGCATTCTTTGTCATGCTTGTCAATCCATTTTTGCATGCAATCTGAGTTATACACCACAAAAGTACTAAGCGCTTCCCTCTCCTCAGCACTTATCTTTAGTGGGACCCCTTGCCCACATAACATCTCTGTGGTTTCGTTGTCTGATTGTTCTTCTCTCCAACCAGGAGGAGCTTCGTTATCCACATGTTGCAAGTACTCAGATAGATAATACATGCACTCGTGAAGCAACCATCCCTCTGCCATGGATCCCTCGGGTCTTGCTCGCTGGCGCACAAATCCTTTCAATACCCCCATGTACCTTTCAACCCAGAACATCCATCGTGTACTCATGGTCCCAGCAATCTCTATCTCTTCAACGAGATGGATAATAACATGGACTTGAATGTCAAAAAAGGAGGTAGGTAACTCCTTCTCCATCAGACAAAGGAGCTCAATACACTCTAGCTTTCGCTGCGGGATATCACGTGAGTCGATCTCTTTGGATGTAATCCATCTATAAAGAGAAACAATGTGATTAGCATAAGATTTTTGTGACAAAGAAGTAAGAACAATATGATGTTCCACTGTCAATACCTTGTCAATGATCCCAATCGATATATAACATCCCTAATACCCTCAGTCAAACAACCGTCGATAACAAGTGGCAAGACGTGCTGCACAACACAGATTAGCTCTAGTGTTAACAAATGATAATGTAATGGCACCTTCATTAGAAATTGATGATACATGTTAGAGAGGCACCATACCTTAATGAAGTTATGCCAGTAGTGTGTCTTTAGACCCGAAAGAGAGTTATCATCCATGGTAAACATGTTTTGCAATGAAGCACCATAGCCTGTAGGAGTACGTATGCATCGTATCCGCTCATTGATGACGCTTATCTCTTGCTTTGTGAGTACCCATGGTGCCTGTGAATAAGTAATATTTCCTGTCTCCTCATTGATTATAGGCCATAGTGATCGTTTGCAGTTGCAAATCTTTAGGTCTGCCCTTGTTGCAGCCTCTGTATCCTTGAAGCCCATAAGATGATTCCAAAGCGAGTGTGCAACATTTTTAAATATGTGCATGGGATCAAGCAAATGAGTTATTTTTAGATCTTTCCAATACTCCAACGTATACCATATGGATGAATTTTGTGTCATTGATTTCTTGCCTCTCGACGACTGCCGCAAATCATATTTGTCATCATTATCGCTTGCAAGTTCTGCCTCCGGATCTATTAGAGGTCCGTTTGTCCACTTGACGTACCAATCTCTTGGAGTCATTCGCGTTGGACAACGTCCATTCTCCACTTTGCCATTAAAATGTCTCGCATTCGCTTTGGAACGTAGCACATGATCTGGAGGCAGAAATCGTCGATGTCGAAGGTATATATTTTTACTCAAACTTCGACTATATTTGGAGCGTAGCCAATCAGCGCATGGTGGACATGCTTTGTAACCCTTTGTTGATAGGCCTGAGAGAAACAAAAATTGTTTTTATGTTTTCAACATCCAAATTTTTTGATTGTATAAACAAACAAACAACTAAAGAGCCCTGCTATATCTGATGCAAAGCCATAGGCAGGATAGTCATGTGTTGTCCATGCTAAAATGCCACGAACCTTGAAACTTCTATTACCCACAGGTTTTGACATATCAATAACATTTACTCCTTTCCATATTTGTTGCAAGTCATCAATGAGCAGTGCAAGATATACGTTGATGTCTTTAACTTGCCGCTTCCCTACATTGATGCATCGTTTAAATTTGACATTTTTCAAATAGAAATGAGTGTGCTATTTAGAAATGAGAATATTTGTCATACCAGGAATCAACAAAGATAATATTAAATGCTCTTTCTTAATTGACATGAATGGTGGGATGTTGTAGTTGATAAGAACTACGGGCCAAGTTGACCACTTGCTCGATCGCATGGAAAAGGGATTGATTCCATCCAAGCCAACTCCAAATTTTATATGGCGAGGCTCCCAATGAAACTCTGGCCATGTAGCATCGATATGCTTAAATGCTTTGCTATCGCTTGGAATCCTCAGGACTCCGTCTATACTTGCATTTCTCGAACTCCAATCCATAAGCTTGGCTATTTCGGGGCTGCGGAAGATGTGTTCAACTTGTGGTGCCAAGGGAAAGTGTCGCAGAACTTTCATAGGGACATTCAAGGTTCCTGCCTTGAAACGAGCAATACCGCATTTGGGACAAGTGGTTGCATTTTCATACTCTCCACGATACAAAATGCAATCATTGACACATGCATGAATTGTGTTGTATTCGAGTCCAAGGGATGCGATCATTTTCTTTGCCTTGTCCCTCGACTTTGGGATCACATTGTTTGATGGTAGAATCTTGTTCGAAAGAAGCCTACCACTCAATTGTAAATATTTAATGAGCACAAAAGTGATTGAGAGCCATTATTTTTATGCAAACAAAATACAAATATAACTTACGATAGTAATGCAGAAACTGATGCATTACTCCATTGGTAGCGTGTTTGGAGATTCAAGATGAGTAAGGTCACACTCAATCTTGATATGGATGCACCATCGTAGATGGGCCTTGAAGATTCTTCTCGTAGAAATTTTTCATGCGGACAAGTTTCTTCTTCACTACTTGCTTGGAACCAATCGTCGATAAACTCATTGATGTCATCATCAACATGTCCCTCAGTGGTCGTTTTTTCTCTACATTTTGCATTGTACTCATCTCTAAGTCGTTGATATGTACTTGGATCTTGTGTATGTAAAAGCCTCATGTACTCCTTTGGCAAGATATGGTGACTTCGGTGAGAGCTAGATACACCCTCAACATCTGGACACTGCATGTATAAACATATTCTACATGAAGAAATGATTTAAAGTAACAACAATCGAATTATTAAGTGATATAATCATAACATTAAAACCCTTTTCACAACACAATTCAAGCATATTAGCAGCAAAAATCTATACTCAAGATAACCTTAGACAAGACACTAAAATACCCTTAGTTGTATTACTGACGAGACAATGAAATATATCATCAAATATTTGTCAAAATTAAATGCTGATTGGGCTACAAAGATGGATACATTATTTGAAACATACATAATTTAAGAGGCCGACACTTTATCTCAAATTTCATTCTCAAAGAGGGGCTGGTGATGGCCGACGCCATCCATAATTTACAAATAATTCCTCGCCAGCTTGTAATGATCTTGTAGCACACACTACTATATATGTGGGTACATCTCTAATCATATAACATGGCTCGTGACTATTCTCACACTCCATAAAGTTACAATTTGTTCTCTCATTTCTCCCTCTACTACTATTGATTAGCCCTGCTATATTTCCTTGAGCATAGGGTCTGTGAGGTCCCCCGGTTCCCACCGAGCAACGGATTCGGGTACTAGCAGCGGAAGTAGCACTTCTCGCACGGGACAGGGGTCCCACATTCGGGGCCTCGTCCACGGATATCCGGACAAGAGACTAATCCGTCGGTTTTTCCAAAACCGAACCCGGAAAAAACTTCCCTTACCCGGAAAGCACGGGCGATTCCACCAGGATAATTTTTTACTCTAACGTAGTCAAGATCATTACTGATCACGCTGATCCAACTGCACCTATAAAGATACTCGGTCGGATCAAGGAAGAAACTTGCACTTGGATCATTGGGATCAACGCTTTTTTCCCCATCAAGAGGCACAGCCGTTGATTCCTATCCATAGAACAATTACTATCCGGGACTTACTTCATCTATCATAATAACAGAAATTGAGTCTCGGTTTACGGATCCATCAGTCCAGCCTAACCCCATCCGATCCCATGGGTTAGCCAACCGCCCAACCACTGTAGTGATGGGATCCAATTTGGAATTTGGTTAGGTTTTGTCCCGGGTACCAAGGAAAAGAGTTCCAAGGCCCCCTAGCCGGAAGTTCATGCAAACATAAAATTAGGCACACCACTTACACACCCAATATGAAATTGCCTTATTCTTAGCATCAGCTAACTTTAAAACAATCCTTTAATGAAACCATAGTACCACTGATCACAGTCTTCCAAATTATCCGGTTGATTCTCAAATTTCCCATCATTCCTTCATCATCAGAGTATCTATGGCATCATTGGCAACTAGAACGCTCACCACCTGTCCACTCAGAGGCCGTTTCCATAGTTCCTAGCCCATAATACTCGGCAATATAATCATTTATCAAGATGGACTCTCGTTGAAGATCAGCAAGATCAACCAACAGATCCATATAAAAGAGCCATGGACTCATCCGTTGAGGACCAGCAAGGTCAGTCAACCAGATCCATGCCCGGTTTCACAAAACAACTCTTACTCCTTGTTCCAATATCTTCCTCGACGCACGCGTGGGTATCCTAGGCGACCCAGAGCCCGAGCACCGTATGGTCAGCACCCTCTAGGATCCTTCGCAGGTGACCTAGCGCTTCACTCATAGGCCGCTTCCTTGGTCCCTCATCCACCGTACCGGAAGCTCACCATTTTAATCGAACCGAGGCTGGTCAAGACCTCGGTCGACCTTGCTACGCGAGACGTCCTCCATTGACTCTCCGTCAGCAGTTGCAACTTTATCAGTTAGGTCTCCACGACCTTAATCACAAGACGGTCAAAATGCTTCCCCAGCATTCTTGACATAAAACAGCCATTTACAAACAGCATTTACAAACAGTTTACAAATACAGTTTCTATATTAACTCTCATTTTTCCACATTGTTCCTCATTAATCCACATTACTTATTCCACATTCCATTTATATGTGTACTCATCCAATCACCTCATTTTCCATCTCTTCACTTCAAATTCCTTCACATCACATTCATACATACACATCCATACATCCACATCTACATCCACATACATACATACATCCACATCCACATTCACATCCATACATCCACATCTACATGCTTACCTCCATTTTCACTTCCTCATTTATACATCCACATCCCATATCCACATTCATACATACACATCCATACATCCACATCTACATCCACATACATACATACATCCACATCCACATTCACATTCACATACATCCACATCCACATTCCCATACATCCACATCTATACATCCACATTCCACATTCACATCTATACATCCACATCTACATTCACATTCACATACATCCACATCTACATTCACATTCACATACATCCACATCCACATTCCACATTCACATCTATACATCCACATCTACATCCACATTCACATACATCCACATCTACATTCACATTCACATACATCCACATCCACATTCCACATTCACATCTATACATCCACATCTACATCCACATTCACATACATCCACATCCACATTCCCATTCACATCTATACATCCACATCCATTCACATCTATACATCCACATCTACATCCACATTCACATCTATGCATATATATCTTCATGCATATATCCATTTTCACGTTCATACATCCACACTCCCATCTCCACATCCACACATCCACATACATACATCCATTTCCACATTCCCATTTATATAACCCCATATACCTTCACATCTAATCTTTTACATCACATCCATTCTCGCCCTATCACAACCCATATACATCTTATTCTATCACATACACTTCTTACCTCATCCCCCCATACACATCTCAATTCATCTTATCACCTCCTAACTTATTTCATAAGCATCTTATCACCTCTTATCACACCTCTTATCACATCTCTTATCACCTCCTAACTTATTTCATAAGCATCTTATCACACCTCTTATCACATCCTATCACATCTCTTATCTATTTATAGAATACAAGAGAATTCTTACATTTGATATAAGATTTCTTTACACATTTATTTATGAATAAATTCTATTTAAGGAGATTAATACTTTCAAAGTAAAAATCAATCTTTTATGCATCTTCCTATGCATAAATTCATTTTTAATGAAAATGACACTTTTGAATTAAATTTTAATCTTCTATGCATTTTTCTATACATAAATTCAATTTAGATGAGAATGACACTTTTGAATTAAAAAATCAATCTTTTATGCATCTTCTTATGCATAAATTCAATTTGGTAGGAATTACACTTTTAGAATAAAAAAATTTCTCTTATGCATCTAAGTTAAGCATAAAATCCATTTATGAGGAAAATCACACTTTTAGTATAAAAAGAATATCTTTTATGCATACCTATATGCATGAAATTCAATTATGATAAAAGTCACACTTTTATAATAAAATAATCAACTTTTATGCATACCTCTATGCATGAAATCCAATATGATAAAAGTAACACTTTTGATATAAAAATTTTTCCATTATGCATACTTCTATGCATGAAATAAAAAATGGTAAAAATAACACTTTTGATATAAAAATTTATCCATTATGCCTAATATTAAAATTCAATTTCTCCATGATTGTAATGAAATTCTTTTAATTAATCTAGGATGATAATTCCTAGAATATGGTAGGAAGTCCTCTTTTTATGCTTTGAATGAGATTATTTTATGCATAATTTTTATAAAAATTTTGCCACAGCTCCGCTGCTATGACTGATAAATCTCAATTTTTCTAAGGGATAATGCTTATCATTAAGGAAATAATTAAAATGATCTCTAATTGGATTATTAATCCATAATGGATTGAATCATCAATATTCATAAACTAAAAGCATAGAAAAAAGCCATTAATTTGGCCTCAAGCATAGCTTAATCTTGGGTTAAGGAAAAGCTTTATGAAAAGCTTGATTTGGATTGAGAACGGTCATGAGTATGACCATTTCTTGAGTGAGAGAGAGAATTTACATAAGAATCATTAGAATTTAAACATAAATGAAAATTAACTTCAATAGCATTTATTAAATTATGTAACTCTTCACTACTATTCAAACTTCAATAGCATTTAAAAAAAAACCATACCAATTAAACTTCTCAAGCTTGAGAGGGGTTGAGAAGAGAGAAACATTGAGAAATTATAGAAAGATCAATATTCACTAATTACCTTACAACTTGCTTGATTCTTTGTTCACGGTAGAGGCCCCCAACCAATCAATTGGTTAAGTATGTTGATGGAGCCACTAATGGGGATTGAAGAAAGAGGGAAGCTCCAAAAACTAGTGAATTATTAAATGAATTCACAGTTCTTGGCTTAGGTGGAGTAGAGTAACGATGCATAAACACTATATATTTTTCAACAAGGGGGAGGCTTCTATTTATAGGAAAAATTGAGCTCCTAACCAAACAAACTGATTCTAGAATTTTCTAAATCAGTTTGGTCAATATTTGACCATTTTTAGGTCAGTTAAGCTAACTTTTTGGAACTAGACTTAAATGAGGAGAGAGGAGAGATGAAATATCTCAATTTTTATGAGTTTAAAACTCATTCAAGCATGTGAAATATGCACCTCCTTTAAAGAACTCCCCTTCCTTACATATGTCATATTTTTAATATTGCTCATAGTTTTTTACTAATAAACCTTGTACATTTTCAACTCTTCATCTTATGTGAGCATTTACTCATTTTTGGGTATCTTCTTTTTCAAATTGGATTTATCTCCTCCCTACACATGGATTGATGCTATTGGCCCATAGGAACCTTAATTGGACCATAGTCTAAAGATTTCTAAAAATCTAGACCCTTAGACTAAGGTTCTTTATACCTATTTCCAATTAATTCCAATTGCACATTGGAAAATTCTTTTTGAATTTCTGTTTCAGGGGAACTCATCTGAATTATAAGAGATATTTTTCTATCCAAAAATATTCAAAATCTGAATATTCTCTCTCTAGAATAATTTTTCTCTCTCTAGGCTAAAATAGTTAGCAACAGGGTCTTTATATTTCTGAAGAGGGTTTATTACAGGGGAAGATACTAGACATCAAAAAGGGGTTGGGGGAGGAATCTTACATTCTATCCCACTTTAAAAACGCGAGATGTCCTCATCTCGCAACTTGTGATAATTTCGCAAGATTCACGAATATGAGACTTAGAAAAAAAAATTTAATCAAGATTAACCACCAAGATAAGTCTTAAAGAGAGCAAGATTCAAAATACGAACAAGATTTAAACTTTATTCATTCTCAGAACTTATACAGTAAAGATAGAGGAACTCTTTACACTTCCATAAGCCCGTCCATCATATGGTCACAAAAGCAGTCCTCACAAGCTGCACAAGTATAAGGTAACTCATCTATGGGAATGATTCTGTGGGTTATTGCTGCGCCTATCTCAGTGGTATGAGGTGTTCTAACAAAAGGACCTCTGAGAGGTAAGCCAAAAACGGGGTAAAGGCATATCTTCTCATGAGGAAGAAAACACGCCAGTAAGAAGACCCGCTCAGAAAACCCAGGATGTCTTGATCTCATGACGCAGTAGTATCGGGGACCCAAACCCAAAGCTTCAATAACCATGGCCAAGCGGACATTGTTACGGAAGTGCTGCTGACCCCAGGGTGTTACCCTAGTTATGTCTTGATAGGTCCGCCATTTGGTCTGCGCTACAGAAGTTCCCAAGTGAGGGAAAAGTGAGCGCTCATACTGTTCTATAAAATCCTTCTTCACAGACTCACTTGCGTCTTGAAGGTGAGGAATCATTATGGATAAAACTAATTCTTGTTGCCAAGCCATGAAGGAGATTAGGAAGAAAGGAGATCGATGGGAGTAAGATTACTGTGAGCGACAAGTAAAAGTTACGACTTATATAAAGGAAGGAGCTAGCGTAACTTAGAAGCCAACGGTAGCTTGCCACTGAAGTTTTACCGTCTTTCCATGATTTGGGTTTGGCACAATTTTCTATAGAAGGCATTAAGAACTTTGAGATGAGGAGATAAAAGAAGCTCGTAAGCTAAGTCACTTACTTTCTTTGAAGTCAGATAAGGCTCACAATATCTGGGGGATAACTTCTTAAACTCCCCAATAGATAAAGAACTTCTTTTGTGCCGTACTCGAATGAAGACCAAAACCTTGGTATCCAAAACACCGATTTTCACTTCTGAACTCATTGTTCTGAATCCTTAAAACAGCGTGACTCCTGAGAAGTATTCTAGGGAAAGGGTCTTCCTTTTTTTAAACAGAATCTTTCTTTTATTATTGAGAGGGAATAATTTTAAGATAAAAAAGGGAGATTCTTACTCCTGTATGCCTCGAAGTCTGGGGAGGAATCTTACATTCTACCCCACTTAAAAAAGTGCGAGATGTCCTCATCTCGCAAGGTAGAGGATAACTCTTTTTCTTAAGATCCAATTTTATTCTAGGGTTCCTTATATTCTGGTCAACCCAACAGAATACTGGGATAAATATCCCTTAGAACTCATCAACAATTCATTCAGATCATATCATTCATATCTTTAACATGATAATGGTCCATTAGACAAAAAAATTTCCTTCTGAACATTCCTCCACGGGAATTTTAGTCAAGTAAGTTCTCAATTTGTCATCCCTTAACTTGATCTAACGGTCAAGTATTAATAGTAGTAATCTGACAGCACAATCCACTAATCTCATAGTGATTTGCTGAAATCATTATCATCATTCCAGTTATGAATATCATCACAGGGACTCGTCCCATTCATCCTCATTGAGGTTTCGCTCAGCTTATTACATTTCAACCAAATTTCAAGGATCATCATTTTTCAATCAGAATCCAAATCAATTCATCAATTCTCAAACAGAATTAAAAATCATATCAACCACATTCGAAATCATCCTCTGGATAGCATTAACGCTTAGAATTTCAAGTCTTAGATTTACTCGTATATACTGTCAGTAAAGAGCTGCAGTTATACTCTCAGTATATACGGATAGTCACGGCCCTTGGAATTATAAGGTAAATACCATCATGTCTAGGCCTCAAGCAAGTCAAGGATTCTATATAATTGCGGTACTTCCATCTGAAGACCCAATTACCAAATTACGAATTTCAATTTGAATATCAAATTGTATGAATTATATCACACAATTACAACCTTTTTGTGTTTCTTGATAAATTTCTGACCTATTTGTCTTCTCAATTGATCTTTATTAACCAAATGCTCTGATACCAACTGTGAGGTCCCCCGGTTCCCACCGAGCAACGGATTCGGGTACTAGCAGCGGAAGTAGCACTTCTCGCACGGGACAGGGGTCCCACATTCGGGGCCTCGTCCACGGATATCCGGACAAGAGACTAATCCGTCGGTTTTTCCAAAACCGAACCCGGAAAAAACTTCCCTTACCCGGAAAGCACGGGCGATTCCACCAGGATAATTTTTTACTCTAACGTAGTCAAGATCATTACTGATCACGCTGATCCAACTGCACCTATAAAGATACTCGGTCGGATCAAGGAAGAAACTTGCACTTGGATCATTGGGATCAACGCTTTTTTCCCCATCAAGAGGCACAGCCGTTGATTCCTATCCATAGAACAATTACTATCCGGGACTTACTTCATCTATCGTAATAACAGAAATTGAGTCTCGGTTTACGGATCCATCAGTCCAGCCTAACCCCATCCGATCCCATGGGTTAGCCAACCGCCCAACCACTGTAGTGATGGGATCCAATTTGGAATTTGGTTAGGTTTTGTCCCGGGTACCAAGGAAAAGAGTTCCAAGGCCCCCTAGCCGGAAGTTCATGCAAACATAAAATTAGGCACACCACTTACACACCCAATATGAAATTGCCTTATTCTTAGCATCAGCTAACTTTAAAACAATCCTTTAATGAAACCATAGTACCACTGATCACAGTCTTCCAAATTATCCGGTTGATTCTCAAATTTCCCATCATTCCTTCATCATCAGAGTATCTATGGCATCATTGGCAACTAGAACGCTCACCACCTGTCCACTCAGAGGCCGTTTCCATAGTTCCTAGCCCATAATACTCGGCAATATAATCATTTATCAAGATGGACTCTCGTTGAAGATCAGCAAGATCAACCAACAGATCCATATAAAAGAGCCATGGACTCATCCGTTGAGGACCAGCAAGGTCAGTCAACCAGATCCATGCCCGGTTTCACAAAACAACTCTTACTCCTTGTTCCAATATCTTCCTCGACGCACGCGTGGGTATCCTAGGCGACCCAGAGCCCGAGCACCGTATGGTCAGCACCCTCTAGGATCCTTCGCAGGTGACCTAGCGCTTCACTCATAGGCCGCTTCCTTGGTCCCTCATCCACCGTACCGGAAGCTCACCATTTTAATCGAACCGAGGCTGGTCAAGACCTCGGTCGACCTTGCTACGCGAGACGTCCTCCATTGACTCTCCGTCAGCAGTTGCAACTTTATCAGTTAGGTCTCCACGACCTTAATCACAAGACGGTCAAAATGCTTCCCCAGCATTCTTGACATAAAACAGCCATTTACAAACAGCATTTACAAACAGTTTACAAATACAGTTTCTATATTAACTCTCATTTTTCCACATTGTTCCTCATTAATCCACATTACTTATTCCACATTCCATTTATATGTGTACTCATCCAATCACCTCATTTTCCATCTCTTCACTTCAAATTCCTTCACATCACATTCATACATACACATCCATACATCCACATCTACATCCACATACATACATACATCCACATCCACATTCACATCCATACATCCACATCTACATGCTTACCTCCATTTTCACTTCCTCATTTATACATCCACATCCCATATCCACATTCATACATACACATCCATACATCCACATCTACATCCACATACATACATACATCCACATCCACATTCACATTCACATACATCCACATCCACATTCCCATACATCCACATCTATACATCCACATTCCACATTCACATCTATACATCCACATCTACATTCACATTCACATACATCCACATCTACATTCACATTCACATACATCCACATCCACATTCCACATTCACATCTATACATCCACATCTACATCCACATTCACATACATCCACATCTACATTCACATTCACATACATCCACATCCACATTCCACATTCACATCTATACATCCACATCTACATCCACATTCACATACATCCACATCCACATTCCCATTCACATCTATACATCCACATCCATTCACATCTATACATCCACATCTACATCCACATTCACATCTATGCATATATATCTTCATGCATATATCCATTTTCACGTTCATACATCCACACTCCCATCTCCACATCCACACATCCACATACATACATCCATTTCCACATTCCCATTTATATAACCCCATATACCTTCACATCTAATCTTTTACATCACATCCATTCTCGCCCTATCACAACCCATATACATCTTATTCTATCACATACACTTCTTACCTCATCCCCCCATACACATCTCAATTCATCTTATCACCTCCTAACTTATTTCATAAGCATCTTATCACCTCTTATCACACCTCTTATCACATCTCTTATCACCTCCTAACTTATTTCATAAGCATCTTATCACACCTCTTATCACATCCTATCACATCTCTTATCTATTTATAGAATACAAGAGAATTCTTACATTTGATATAAGATTTCTTTACACATTTATTTATGAATAAATTCTATTTAAGGAGATTAATACTTTCAAAGTAAAAATCAATCTTTTATGCATCTTCCTATGCATAAATTCATTTTTAATGAAAATGACACTTTTGAATTAAATTTTAATCTTCTATGCATTTTTCTATACATAAATTCAATTTAGATGAGAATGACACTTTTGAATTAAAAAATCAATCTTTTATGCATCTTCTTATGCATAAATTCAATTTGGTAGGAATTACACTTTTAGAATAAAAAAATTTCTCTTATGCATCTAAGTTAAGCATAAAATCCATTTATGAGGAAAATCACACTTTTAGTATAAAAAGAATATCTTTTATGCATACCTATATGCATGAAATTCAATTATGATAAAAGTCACACTTTTATAATAAAATAATCAACTTTTATGCATACCTCTATGCATGAAATCCAATATGATAAAAGTAACACTTTTGATATAAAAATTTTTCCATTATGCATACTTCTATGCATGAAATAAAAAATGGTAAAAATAACACTTTTGATATAAAAATTTATCCATTATGCCTAATATTAAAATTCAATTTCTCCATGATTGTAATGAAATTCTTTTAATTAATCTAGGATGATAATTCCTAGAATATGGTAGGAAGTCCTCTTTTTATGCTTTGAATGAGATTATTTTATGCATAATTTTTATAAAAATTTTGCCACAGCTCCGCTGCTATGACTGATAAATCTCAATTTTTCTAAGGGATAATGCTTATCATTAAGGAAATAATTAAAATGATCTCTAATTGGATTATTAATCCATAATGGATTGAATCATCAATATTCATAAACTAAAAGCATAGAAAAAAGCCATTAATTTGGCCTCAAGCATAGCTTAATCTTGGGTTAAGGAAAAGCTTTATGAAAAGCTTGATTTGGATTGAGAACGGTCATGAGTATGACCATTTCTTGAGTGAGAGAGAGAATTTACATAAGAATCATTAGAATTTAAACATAAATGAAAATTAACTTCAATAGCATTTATTAAATTATGTAACTCTTCACTACTATTCAAACTTCAATAGCATTTAAAAAAAAACCATACCAATTAAACTTCTCAAGCTTGAGAGGGGTTGAGAAGAGAGAAACATTGAGAAATTATAGAAAGATCAATATTCACTAATTACCTTACAACTTGCTTGATTCTTTGTTCACGGTAGAGGCCCCCAACCAATCAATTGGTTAAGTATGTTGATGGAGCCACTAATGGGGATTGAAGAAAGAGGGAAGCTCCAAAAACTAGTGAATTATTAAATGAATTCACAGTTCTTGGCTTAGGTGGAGTAGAGTAACGATGCATAAACACTATATATTTTTCAACAAGGGGGAGGCTTCTATTTATAGGAAAAATTGAGCTCCTAACCAAACAAACTGATTCTAGAATTTTCTAAATCAGTTTGGTCAATATTTGACCATTTTTAGGTCAGTTAAGCTAACTTTTTGGAACTAGACTTAAATGAGGAGAGAGGAGAGATGAAATATCTCAATTTTTATGAGTTTAAAACTCATTCAAGCATGTGAAATATGCACCTCCTTTAAAGAACTCCCCTTCCTTACATATGTCATATTTTTAATATTGCTCATAGTTTTTTACTAATAAACCTTGTACATTTTCAACTCTTCATCTTATGTGAGCATTTACTCATTTTTGGGTATCTTCTTTTTCAAATTGGATTTATCTCCTCCCTACACATGGATTGATGCTATTGGCCCATAGGAACCTTAATTGGACCATAGTCTAAAGATTTCTAAAAATCTAGACCCTTAGACTAAGGTTCTTTATACCTATTTCCAATTAATTCCAATTGCACATTGGAAAATTCTTTTTGAATTTCTGTTTCAGGGGAACTCATCTGAATTATAAGAGATATTTTTCTATCCAAAAATATTCAAAATCTGAATATTCTCTCTCTAGAATAATTTTTCTCTCTCTAGGCTAAAATAGTTAGCAACAGGGTCTTTATATTTCTGAAGAGGGTTTATTACAGGGGAAGATACTAGACATCAAAAAGGGGTTGGGGGAGGAATCTTACATTCTATCCCACTTTAAAAACGCGAGATGTCCTCATCTCGCAACTTGTGATAATTTCGCAAGATTCACGAATATGAGACTTAGAAAAAAAAATTTAATCAAGATTAACCACCAAGATAAGTCTTAAAGAGAGCAAGATTCAAAATACGAACAAGATTTAAACTTTATTCATTCTCAGAACTTATACAGTAAAGATAGAGGAACTCTTTACACTTCCATAAGCCCGTCCATCATATGGTCACAAAAGCAGTCCTCACAAGCTGCACAAGTATAAGGTAACTCATCTATGGGAATGATTCTGTGGGTTATTGCTGCGCCTATCTCAGTGGTATGAGGTGTTCTAACAAAAGGACCTCTGAGAGGTAAGCCAAAAACGGGGTAAAGGCATATCTTCTCATGAGGAAGAAAACACGCCAGTAAGAAGACCCGCTCAGAAAACCCAGGATGTCTTGATCTCATGACGCAGTAGTATCGGGGACCCAAACCCAAAGCTTCAATAACCATGGCCAAGCGGACATTGTTACGGAAGTGCTGCTGACCCCAGGGTGTTACCCTAGTTATGTCTTGATAGGTCCGCCATTTGGTCTGCGCTACAGAAGTTCCCAAGTGAGGGAAAAGTGAGCGCTCATACTGTTCTATAAAATCCTTCTTCACAGACTCACTTGCGTCTTGAAGGTGAGGAATCATTATGGATAAAACTAATTCTTGTTGCCAAGCCATGAAGGAGATTAGGAAGAAAGGAGATCGATGGGAGTAAGATTACTGTGAGCGACAAGTAAAAGTTACGACTTATATAAAGGAAGGAGCTAGCGTAACTTAGAAGCCAACGGTAGCTTGCCACTGAAGTTTTACCGTCTTTCCATGATTTGGGTTTGGCACAATTTTCTATAGAAGGCATTAAGAACTTTGAGATGAGGAGATAAAAGAAGCTCGTAAGCTAAGTCACTTACTTTCTTTGAAGTCAGATAAGGCTCACAATATCTGGGGGATAACTTCTTAAACTCCCCAATAGATAAAGAACTTCTTTTGTGCCGTACTCGAATGAAGACCAAAACCTTGGTATCCAAAACACCGATTTTCACTTCTGAACTCATTGTTCTGAATCCTTAAAACAGCGTGACTCCTGAGAAGTATTCTAGGGAAAGGGTCTTCCTTTTTTTAAACAGAATCTTTCTTTTATTATTGAGAGGGAATAATTTTAAGATAAAAAAGGGAGATTCTTACTCCTGTATGCCTCGAAGTCTGGGGAGGAATCTTACATTCTACCCCACTTAAAAAAGTGCGAGATGTCCTCATCTCGCAAGGTAGAGGATAACTCTTTTTCTTAAGATCCAATTTTATTCTAGGGTTCCTTATATTCTGGTCAACCCAACAGAATACTGGGATAAATATCCCTTAGAACTCATCAACAATTCATTCAGATCATATCATTCATATCTTTAACATGATAATGGTCCATTAGACAAAAAAATTTCCTTCTGAACATTCCTCCACGGGAATTTTAGTCAAGTAAGTTCTCAATTTGTCATCCCTTAACTTGATCTAACGGTCAAGTATTAATAGTAGTAATCTGACAGCACAATCCACTAATCTCATAGTGATTTGCTGAAATCATTATCATCATTCCAGTTATGAATATCATCACAGGGACTCGTCCCATTCATCCTCATTGAGGTTTCGCTCAGCTTATTACATTTCAACCAAATTTCAAGGATCATCATTTTTCAATCAGAATCCAAATCAATTCATCAATTCTCAAACAGAATTAAAAATCATATCAACCACATTCGAAATCATCCTCTGGATAGCATTAACGCTTAGAATTTCAAGTCTTAGATTTACTCGTATATACTGTCAGTAAAGAGCTGCAGTTATACTCTCAGTATATACGGATAGTCACGGCCCTTGGAATTATAAGGTAAATACCATCATGTCTAGGCCTCAAGCAAGTCAAGGATTCTATATAATTGCGGTACTTCCATCTGAAGACCCAATTACCAAATTACGAATTTCAATTTGAATATCAAATTGTATGAATTATATCACACAATTACAACCTTTTTGTGTTTCTTGATAAATTTCTGACCTATTTGTCTTCTCAATTGATCTTTATTAACCAAATGCTCTGATACCAACTGTGAGGTCCCCCGGTTCCCACCGAGCAACGGATTCGGGTACTAGCAGCGGAAGTAGCACTTCTCGCACGGGACAGGGGTCCCACATTCGGGGCCTCGTCCACGGATATCCGGACAAGAGACTAATCCGTCGGTTTTTCCAAAACCGAACCCGGAAAAAACTTCCCTTACCCGGAAAGCACGGGCGATTCCACCAGGATAATTTTTTACTCTAACGTAGTCAAGATCATTACTGATCACGCTGATCCAACTGCACCTATAAAGATACTCGGTCGGATCAAGGAAGAAACTTGCACTTGGATCATTGGGATCAACGCTTTTTTCCCCATCAAGAGGCACAGCCGTTGATTCCTATCCATAGAACAATTACTATCCGGGACTTACTTCATCTATCGTAATAACAGAAATTGAGTCTCGGTTTACGGATCCATCAGTCCAGCCTAACCCCATCCGATCCCATGGGTTAGCCAACCGCCCAACCACTGTAGTGATGGGATCCAATTTGGAATTTGGTTAGGTTTTGTCCCGGGTACCAAGGAAAAGAGTTCCAAGGCCCCCTAGCCGGAAGTTCATGCAAACATAAAATTAGGCACACCACTTACACACCCAATATGAAATTGCCTTATTCTTAGCATCAGCTAACTTTAAAACAATCCTTTAATGAAACCATAGTACCACTGATCACAGTCTTCCAAATTATCCGGTTGATTCTCAAATTTCCCATCATTCCTTCATCATCAGAGTATCTATGGCATCATTGGCAACTAGAACGCTCACCACCTGTCCACTCAGAGGCCGTTTCCATAGTTCCTAGCCCATAATACTCGGCAATATAATCATTTATCAAGATGGACTCTCGTTGAAGATCAGCAAGATCAACCAACAGATCCATATAAAAGAGCCATGGACTCATCCGTTGAGGACCAGCAAGGTCAGTCAACCAGATCCATGCCCGGTTTCACAAAACAACTCTTACTCCTTGTTCCAATATCTTCCTCGACGCACGCGTGGGTATCCTAGGCGACCCAGAGCCCGAGCACCGTATGGTCAGCACCCTCTAGGATCCTTCGCAGGTGACCTAGCGCTTCACTCATAGGCCGCTTCCTTGGTCCCTCATCCACCGTACCGGAAGCTCACCATTTTAATCGAACCGAGGCTGGTCAAGACCTCGGTCGACCTTGCTACGCGAGACGTCCTCCATTGACTCTCCGTCAGCAGTTGCAACTTTATCAGTTAGGTCTCCACGACCTTAATCACAAGACGGTCAAAATGCTTCCCCAGCATTCTTGACATAAAACAGCCATTTACAAACAGCATTTACAAACAGTTTACAAATACAGTTTCTATATTAACTCTCATTTTTCCACATTGTTCCTCATTAATCCACATTACTTATTCCACATTCCATTTATATGTGTACTCATCCAATCACCTCATTTTCCATCTCTTCACTTCAAATTCCTTCACATCACATTCATACATACACATCCATACATCCACATCTACATCCACATACATACATACATCCACATCCACATTCACATCCATACATCCACATCTACATGCTTACCTCCATTTTCACTTCCTCATTTATACATCCACATCCCATATCCACATTCATACATACACATCCATACATCCACATCTACATCCACATACATACATACATCCACATCCACATTCACATTCACATACATCCACATCCACATTCCCATACATCCACATCTATACATCCACATTCCACATTCACATCTATACATCCACATCTACATTCACATTCACATACATCCACATCTACATTCACATTCACATACATCCACATCCACATTCCACATTCACATCTATACATCCACATCTACATCCACATTCACATACATCCACATCTACATTCACATTCACATACATCCACATCCACATTCCACATTCACATCTATACATCCACATCTACATCCACATTCACATACATCCACATCCACATTCCCATTCACATCTATACATCCACATCCATTCACATCTATACATCCACATCTACATCCACATTCACATCTATGCATATATATCTTCATGCATATATCCATTTTCACGTTCATACATCCACACTCCCATCTCCACATCCACACATCCACATACATACATCCATTTCCACATTCCCATTTATATAACCCCATATACCTTCACATCTAATCTTTTACATCACATCCATTCTCGCCCTATCACAACCCATATACATCTTATTCTATCACATACACTTCTTACCTCATCCCCCCATACACATCTCAATTCATCTTATCACCTCCTAACTTATTTCATAAGCATCTTATCACCTCTTATCACACCTCTTATCACATCTCTTATCACCTCCTAACTTATTTCATAAGCATCTTATCACACCTCTTATCACATCCTATCACATCTCTTATCTATTTATAGAATACAAGAGAATTCTTATATTTGATATAAGATTTCTTTACACATTTATTTATGAATAAATTCTATTTAAGGAGATTAATACTTTCAAAGTAAAAATCAATCTTTTATGCATCTTCCTATGCATAAATTCATTTTTAATGAAAATGACACTTTTGAATTAAATTTTAATCTTCTATGCATTTTTCTATACATAAATTCAATTTAGATGAGAATGACACTTTTGAATTAAAAAATCAATCTTTTATGCATCTTCTTATGCATAAATTCAATTTGGTAGGAATTACACTTTTAGAATAAAAAAATTTCTCTTATGCATCTAAGTTAAGCATAAAATCCATTTATGAGGAAAATCACACTTTTAGTATAAAAAGAATATCTTTTATGCATACCTATATGCATGAAATTCAATTATGATAAAAGTCACACTTTTATAATAAAATAATCAACTTTTATGCATACCTCTATGCATGAAATCCAATATGATAAAAGTAACACTTTTGATATAAAAAATTTTCCATTATGCATACTTCTATGCATGAAATAAAAAATGGTAAAAATAACACTTTTGATATAAAAATTTATCCATTATGCCTAATATTAAAATTCAATTTCTCCATGATTGTAATGAAATTCTTTTAATTAATCTAGGATGATAATTCCTAGAATATGGTAGGAAGTCCTCTTTTTATGCTTTGAATGAGATTATTTTATGCATAATTTTTATAAAAATTTTACCATAGCTCCGCTGCTATGACTGATAAATCTCAATTTTTCTAAGGGATAATGCTTATCATTAAGGAAATAATTAAAATGATCTCTAATTGGATTATTAATCCATAATGGATTGAATCATCAATATTCATAAACTAAAAGCATAGAAAAAAGCCATTAATTTGGCCTCAAGCATAGCTTAATCTTGGGTTAAGGAAAAGCTTTATGAAAAGCTTGATTTGGATTGAGAACGGTCATGAGTATGACCATTTCTTGAGTGAGAGAGAGAATTTACATAAGAATCATTAGAATTTAAACATAAATGAAAATTAACTTCAATAGCATTTATTAAATTATGTAACTCTTCACTACTATTCAAACTTCAATAGCATTTAAAAAAAAACCATACCAATTAAACTTCTCAAGCTTGAGAGGGGTTGAGAAGAGAGAAACATTGAGAAATTATAGAAAGATCAATATTCACTAATTACCTTACAACTTGCTTGATTCTTTGTTCACGGTAGAGGCCCCCAACCAATCAATTGGTTAAGTATGTTGATGGAGCCACTAATGGGGATTGAAGAAAGAGGGAAGCTCCAAAAACTAGTGAATTATTAAATGAATTCACAGTTCTTGGCTTAGGTGGAGTAGAGTAACGATGCATAAACACTATATATTTTTCAACAAGGGGGAGGCTTCTATTTATAGGAAAAATTGAGCTCCTAACCAAACAAACTGATTCTAGAATTTTCTAAATCAGTTTGGTCAATATTTGACCATTTTTAGGTCAGTTAAGCTAACTTTTTGGAACTAGACTTAAATGAGGAGAGAGGAGAGATGAAATATCTCAATTTTTATGAGTTTAAAACTCATTCAAGCATGTGAAATATGCACCTCCTTTAAAGAACTCCCCTTCCTTACATATGTCATATTTTTAATATTGCTCATAGTTTTTTACTAATAAACCTTGTACATTTTCAACTCTTCATCTTATGTGAGCATTTACTCATTTTTGGGTATCTTCTTTTTCAAATTGGATTTATCTCCTCCCTACACATGGATTGATGCTATTGGCCCATAGGAACCTTAATTGGACCATAGTCTAAAGATTTCTAAAAATCTAGACCCTTAGACTAAGGTTCTTTATACCTATTTCCAATTAATTCCAATTGCACATTGGAAAATTCTTTTTGAATTTCTGTTTCAGGGGAACTCATCTGAATTATAAGAGATATTTTTCTATCCAAAAATATTCAAAATCTGAATATTCTCTCTCTAGAATAATTTTTCTCTCTCTAGGCTAAAATAGTTAGCAACAGGGTCTTTATATTTCTGAAGAGGGTTTATTACAGGGGAAGATACTAGACATCAAAAAGGGGTTGGGGGAGGAATCTTACAGGGTCTTCCATCAATATAAAGCCGCGATCCACAATTATATCTAATGTTTCTTTCGGTGAGTGAGGCCGCATTAGCACAAAGCACATATGTTGTCATACTTCTGATAAAGCGAACAAGTTCATGCCATGCGCCCCAACCATAAATGGGCCCACAAAATGACATAAGAGTCACCTCTGAGTTTGCGGGCACGCGTAAATCCTGTGCAATAAAGAGACCTCGTCCACCATTGGGAATGGTAGATGGTGCAATCACATATCGAGCACCCCAAAAGCTGAAAACCTCTCCGTCTGCTGGAAGGGCTGCTCCCAACCATCCTCCATAGCGTCTACGATCGTACATTTGAATGAGAGATAGAAGACGATCAGGCAATGGATGATCACCCAATGTCTCTGATTGGGCACCGAGGGGCAAAGAAGTTGATGATGCCTCCATTTGCAACAACTGAAAAACGGCTTGACCATATCGTGTGCGTGGAAGGAATGAAGGATCAATTCCATGGTCTTCACAATCCTCATGAAATCGAGGATGTAGAACTGGTACGTGCTGAATAATGCATCATTGTTGATTATATGAAGGGTGAGACACACATGGAACACGATTAATAGTGTGGAGTAAACTTGGATATGAATTTATACATAGTTCTAAAATGACATCACTTACCATGGGATGCTCCCGTTCCTCTTGTGGTGGCATATCAGGACATGGACCATACTGCTCCATATGGGCAAAACATATGCGTCGCATTCGTCGATGAGTGCCATGGCATGCTGCACACCAACATGGGATTCTTTCAACGTAATATGTTTGTGAGTCGCCTAGTGTCGTAGATGATGTGGAAGAAGAGGAACCATCTCCTCTCGCAACTACAGATGGACGCACAGAAAGAGTGGGAGGAGGCGGTGTCCCAGAGGATGATCCGGAATCTGCATTCATAAAATATTAATGTCATATTAATATCATTAAAAATCAAAGAAAACTTGAACAAAAATAATACACATACAAAATCATCCTAGAAGTGTTTGTAAATGCTATGGTAGCGCACAATGCATATTTGCTTATCCCCAGGTTAGGAATAATGTTCTTTCCTCAGCAGAAACTAGTTAATTTGTAATCATACCTTCTTACTGTACTTATGTCCATATTAGAGGCTTACAGTAACCTTGCACAAAATAGTTCTTCAAGGTGTAATTGACATGCACCCAAATGCGTTAGCATAGTATATACGGACCGTCAGCCGGTCCGTATGCACTATGGATGTGCAATTGGTCCATTCGGAGAGCTAGTACGCTCTCCAAATGCACCCAATTGAGCATCCATAGCGCATACTGACCGCTATATTTATCTATTTATCTATCCACCTACCTATGTATATGTGTTTATATATCCATCTATATGTTTATTGATCGTAAATTGTGAAACCTTGTAATAACACACTGTTGTTAAATGCTTAGGAAATTTGTGGTCGTCCCTGAGCATACACGCCCACCTGCGATGTGCAAAGATTCTTGGCGGCACTTCAGGAAAGAGATTCGCTTGAGAGTGACATGGCCTCAATAGAAGGTACACAAAGTTAATTCACTCAATGCATATGATAGGTACTTCTCGAATGTCATTAATTATATATTCATATAAAAGTGCATTTAATTTGCAGGAGGCAGCACAGGCTTGTGTCCAGTCAGGGCACACCTCTCGGCTTGGCCGGATGGGCTCTAATGGCTTTCGAGCACTCTTTGTAAGTGCACAAATTTTTTGTTCGACTATCTATAGGTATTTGTATATACATACATATATATATATATATATGTATCCATGTATCTATGATCTCATATGCATTCAATTCACTTCTTACTTATATATATGCAATGTCTAAATGACAGAGAAAGGATTATGGTCGAGCACCATCTGCAGACGAGATACAGAGCGCTACAGAAGGAGATGCCGACACCCGATGCTTTTGTAAGTAATTCTATCAAATATTATTTTATGCCAATCAAGATCTGCATGTGTTATATGTTATATGGTTTTTTTTATACTCAAATAGCCAATAGACATTTTTAATTGCAGGAGCAACATGGTGAGAACGACATGGACGAGGTTGCTCGACAGGTAGCAGCAGGGTTATCATCGCAACCACCCAAGAATGTACAAGAGGAGGACTCTTCCTCCGATGACTCCGATTAATGAAAGAGCCATTTAGTGCTGAGTTTGTAGACATAATTTTTTGATACATATAGTCGCTCATTCAGAATGATGGCGCTCTTTCATTAACACTTTCTTTATGTATGTGTGTTTTTGGCCATGATGCACATGTGTTATATCTATCAAGAGTTTCTTGAAGTGTCTACCTCCCAAATCTACAGATTTAAATGTTAATTGATTGCAAAATTTAATTTATACTTATCGTAATCGATGTCGGCCATTGCTTTTTCAAAAGTCGATGTATGTCGATTCTTGGGTCTTTTGTCGTACACGAATGCGCGTGCGTATGTCTGTGTGTGTGAGAGAGAGAGAGAGAGAAAGAGAGATTTTTTATGATGTTTGTATACGTACGATGTGTGTGTGATAAAGAGGCAAGTGTGTATGAGAGAGAGAGAGAGAGAGAGAGAGAGAGAGAGAGAGAGAGAGAGACCAATGTTTATGTGAAGTGTGTGTGTGTGTGTGAGAGAGAGAAAGGGAGAAAGAGAGAGAGAGAGAGAGACTAATGTTTATGTGAAGTGTGTGTGTGTGAGAGAGAGAGAGAGAGGGAGAAAGAGAGAGAGAATGTGTGTGCAAGAGACACAAGTGGAGATAATGTGTATGAGAGAGAGAGAGAGAAAGAGAATGCGCATCGGCTAAAAAAAAACGTTCAGAACAAAGGTCTTTTAAGCGACCCCAACGGCTAAAAAAAATAATACAAATAGGGTCGCTTATGCCACCTTCGTAAGGTCGTTTATGCCACCCAAACAGGGTCGTTTATGCCACCTTCGTAAGGTCGTTTATGCCACCCAAACAGGGTCGTTTATGCCACCCAAAATAGGGTCGTTTATGCCACCTTCGTAGGGTCGTTTATGCCACTCAAAAAAGGTCGCTTATGCCACCCAAACTTAGGTGTTTATGCCACTCAATTTGCGTCGTTTATGCCACCAAACAACGTGGTTTATGCCACCCTCGAAACGTCGTTTATGCCACCCAAATGCGATGCATATGCCACCCTAAAAACGTGGTTTATGCCACCCAAATAGCGTCGTTTATGCATCGCAAAAACGTCGCTATAAAGGTTGTTTAAACGATGTTCAAAAGCGACCTTTGGAACGACTTCTGTAGCGACCCCCGTAAGGGTCGCTACGGGCTTCTACTCTTGTAGTGAATATTGCTTCTATTTTGGTCCAGTGCACTATGTTCAATGCTATATGGTGTGAAGGCAAGCATTTTCGAACACAAAGAATTGATGAAAAGAGAAATACACAAGATTGCGGTGTCATTAGTAGCTTAGAGGAGCTAATGGAAAAATGGATGATTATTGTGGCATAATCCAAGACATATTTAGGGTTGACTTTCGTCGCTTCTTTGTGTATGTTTTGGATGTCAAATGGCAAATGAACGTGATGGAAAAAGGGCCTGATGCAACGATAAAACGCCATGCAAGTGGATATGTAACTATTGACTCTACAAAGTTCTAGCAAACAAAGAAAGATAGGCTCGTATTGCCACAACAATGTGAGCAGGTATGCATTTTTTTACTAATGTGTTTCATGTACATATATATCTAAGCTCGCGTACCCCTTGACTTTTGATATGCTAATTAATTACTGTACTATGTGTATTTGAGTAGGTTATCTATCTACCAATGGTGCATGACATCAAATGGTGGTACGTCATCCCTATTACACCACGTTCCAAAGTGATGTATAATACATTCACTGATATGGAGCATATGGAGGATGTAACAAGCCGCAATGAAGATGATGTCGAACATGCCATTGAAGATGTTGTGATCGATGATCAAGAAATAAGAGATGAGCATGCCATTTCTCATGATCATGAGAATGACCCTACCATTGAGGATGATGGTGATGTTGATGAGGATGATCAGGACATCGATACCATTATCAATGGAGTACAGAATATCGATAGTGGAATAAATTTAATCGTAGCCTTACAAATTGATCAAATGGATATTGATGTTGATCGTTTGGCAAGGATGGATCTTATTGAAGATGAGATCGAACCCTAACCAATCCGTCACTGTACGTTCTAAATTGATAACATTTCTATCATCTCATATGCATGATTTATTTTTGAATATATTTCATTGTTGTAAATGCATGTAGTGGGATTGTGTAATGATGTATACTGTAATGTACTGTGAGATGGTTTAAAGAAAATAGTTTTTAATTTTGTAAAGGAATTCAGTTTTTCTTCAGTTTTTCTCTGCCATGCGTGTATTAATCCGTGTATAGTGGCGTGTATTAATCCGTGTATAATAGCGTGTATTAATCCGTGAATATTACCGTGTATAGATACGTGTATTACTGCGTGTATATAAACGCGTTTATACACGCGTTGATAAATGCAAATATACACGCGAACTTAAATGCTAAAATACACACGCCCGATTCTATTCAAATACAGGCGCGACCATACACGCGTTCGTAATTTATCGCGTGTATGAAACACGTGTATGGCAGCATTGTCTTGTAGTGGCTGATGTGGCCAAGCTCTCCACAGTTATAGCATGTGGGCATCTACCTCCAGACCCTACCATTGCTCTGTCCAACACCATTCTTTGGTTGTCCTTCACCTCCTGGTGGTTGATTTGCAAACCTCATACGGCTCGATTCTTCATTAAATCGACCACTTACATCATGTCTTGCCTTAGCCCATCATCTTGCACTGCAGTAGTGACCATTGCTGGCACAACTTGAGTAGTGACTAGAACCACATTTGTAGGATGAACCTTGTCTGGAACTCGATTTTGCATGGAATCCATTTGCTTCATCTTTGACACCCCAGGTAGTGAGCTCACTCCCAACTGAGTTAATCTTTTCAACTTCCACTCCTTGTTCTTTGCCAGCTCTAATGCATCCTCATATGTTCTCGGCTTCTTCAACTCTACCCTCCAACGCAGGTTTTCTTTGAGGCTGGCCAAGAACCTATCCTTCATCATATTTGGCAAGGCCCCCTCTGGCTGCTGCAAGGCTTGACACAAGCTCTCCCATAATAAAGTAAACTTCTTGATATAATCTTCAATGGGCTCTGCTTCTCTTTGTCTCAATCCCTGGATTTCATGCTAGACTTTGTCTCGATCTTCCACCTTCACAAATTGTGTTGCTAAAGCCTGTTTGAGCTTATCCCATGTTAATGGAATAGGTGGATCAGCCCTCTGCAACCCTTCCTCATGACCCCTAGTCTAGTTCCATGCATCACCCTTCAAACAGATTTGCAAGAGGCGTAACATTTGAGCGGGTGTCTAAAGGTGGTTGCTTATGCATGCAACCTCCATATTCGCCAAGAACTCCCACATTCTCATCACTTCTTCCATGAAATTCCGGATCAGGGAAAGCCATTGCTACCCAAATTTCTACGCTTTGAAAACCCCCTCTAACACAGGTGCGAGAAAACCAAAACTCTCTACTGACTCAATCCCGAGAAAACTCTGATGTAGCTCAAGCTTTAGAAGAGGATGAACACATGCACATCAAATGAGTTTTCGTAGTTAATCATCGGAATCACAACGGGCAAAGTAGATTCCATTACATCTCTTAGTCTTTCTGGCCCAAACATAAAGACCATGCACTGCTGGAAAAAAATCTTCCTATCCACATGAACATTTATCTGGATTCTTTATGTAAAATGGAAAGGAGTAAATTGAGGTCCATTGTGATTACTCATTGAAATCAAACCATGCAACTCCCAAGAAGGCACAACTGGCTAATTATCCTCTGATTCTGCCAGAATTTTGGCAGCATAACGGCAGTATAAGGCCATAATAACCAAAAAACCAGCCAAGTAAAGGGAAGCAAAACCACTCCAATATCAATACCAAACTGTCATGCATCAACATAGCACTGTCCCAGCAAATCTGTCTCACTGAGACCTCATGTCCATACATCAGTCGATGCCGAGGGGGTGCTTGAGGGATCGCTCCAGTACCTAATCCACCAGTGGGTCCTACACCATGCTCAGTACCCACGCTCGGTACCCACCAGCTTCACAAAACCTCACGACCCTCACAATAGCTACAATTCCTGATAATAGAATACATATCCACACTATGCATACATATGGGCATCCACAAAGCCAGAGGAGTCAACGCTCCACGTACGACTGGCCAAGCCCAAAAACCATATAGCATCAAGCCTACAGAACCACCTGTAGTAACATAGGTCCAAGTAGCAATTGGGTACCTGCACTCGTAGGTTTACTTGTAACCTATAATCTGCAACCTGAAGGTACTTGGAGGCGCTCCTCAATGGGGGGCCCAAGAAGATATGTGGGGCAAAAAAGTAGAACACTGGATATGCCTCTATACTCACTCTACCCACACACTCTTTGAATCACACACACACATAAATCCACAAATGCAGGCAAGAAATCCTTTAATAGCTCTGCAATTCTTGCAATACACTACCCAAAAGGAAATAATAGATCATGTACAATGGTTTCTTTACACTAGAAGAGCCATAGCGGAGAGGCGGAGTGCACACACACACAAATTCGAAGGACCTGTTAAGAACAAGAAAAGGAGTCATTTCTGGACATAAATGACTACACCATTGGGTCAGAAATGGCCAAAAACCCCCGCTACACTATCAGAGCGCTCAAATCCGACCTCGAATGAGCGAATTAGAAGCAATTTAAGCTCTAAAAATGACCATTTTGTTGTAGCGACTTCCTCTCCTCCAAAGACCAGCAACTCTCTCCCCTTTTCCTATAGCATTCACACTCTTTTAAGTGTCCAAAATCCCCTTTTCATCCTTGGGCACCCTTGGGCTTTCGTTTAATCCAAAACGGACACCCGATGAGCCAAAAACGATCTGCATCATGTCGACAGTCTTATTGTGTCATCCTGCACTCCTGTCAATCGTCTTTTTTTGCATTATTTCTCCACTTTTATCATTAGTAGACCTGGAACTGCGTGACATGGGCTCCACCCTCTGACCTCGTGACGTGTCAAAAAAAACCAAACTAGCCCTGGCTGTAAGTGATCGCGTGCGAGATTCGACTCTTTTGACCCCGTCACACCATCCATACGCACATGCTGACCTTGCCCAGTGAATCCGCCGAAACTTCTAACATGCCAATCACCCCATTTTATTTCATCAAAAGAACTACTATTAATAATTAAAAACCATGATTATGCCTATGCTCGCCCGCCTCTGTACACCTGTGGGCCCCATGTAGTTGTCCGGCCAAAGGAAATGGGCAAACATTTATTTAAGAACCCATGCATGCGTATGTACATATGCTGAAAAAACCTCATTAAAAAAGTGTGTGACAACGTGATTGTATAAAAAGGGTATAGTTAATTTAATTTTTTTAAAGAAAGAAGGGGTCTGTAAAAACAAATTCAAATTTTTTAACAGATTGTATAGAAAAAGGGTTAGTTTTTATCTATAAAAATTCACATGATATACAGGGTTTATATATAGTGACCCCCCCAACTCAGTATTAATAGCCCATACGTCTTGTTGTATGGTAGGACACTTTTAAAAGTGGTCCTATAACAATTAGCACCAATATCTTTCAGCAGTTGCAACCCTACATACTTGATACCACATTTTAACTTTATAGCCTCGAAGACGTAATTACATCAGGCTATTCTTACAATAATACCTTATCCATAGTTGTTGGCTTTGCTTGCAATTATGCACCCTACCATCTGTGCTCATTAAGTGATGCTTCTAGATGTTCCTTTTGAAGGTCATGATCTAAGTGATATAGCTGTGTGCAAGAATTAGAGGAAGCCCAGTATCTACATGAGGAAGATTTTGGTATTACTCTAAACTCTACACTTAAAATGTGTAGCATTTATAGTATGTTGATTATTATAGAGGTGTAGGTTAGATTTTTGTAGATCACCCAAAGATGTCACAAATGGGATCCTTTCCATAAGCCCATTACACCACAAGGTCAACAAAGCGATAATATGAATAGTGCTCATATGGGTATAAAGAGTCAAAAGAAGGGGCAAAAGACCACATCGAAATGGATGGCCTAATGGCAGAATCAATAGACTTACAAGATCTCCTTAAATAATCTAGTTGAAAAGGTTGAAGGGCACACCTTTGCTGATGAGGACGAAGGTGCTGCGGGTTGATGCACTGCCATGGAGATGTCAGATGTAGAACACCCCATCTCTAATGATTTTACCCTCATCTAGCTATCTGAGATAATTTAGAGAAAGGGCAAGTGTAAAGGGTATGCAAATGATGCACGCATAAAGCCATAATTTATTGTAGTCATTATTGAAAATGTTTTAACTTACTTACATCTATGTGTATCTGTAAAAAAAAAACAAATAGAAGGGTCCCCTTATAAGAATGGGTAGCCCAAAGAGTGCAAAGAAGCCAAAAAACCACTTGGACAAAGTAAGGTACAAGTGGAGACTCAAAATCTCCATGCATGCATTGTTTAGTGTTCCTCTTGCAAAAAGTTGTAAACACATGCATCTGCATCCATAGGATTTAGGGTGTCCAACAATCAACAAGTTTACCTTGCATCCCTAGTTCTCTATTTCTATTCCATAATCCCAAAAGAGACCTAAAATTCTACTTTATAGCTGGTCCTTTTGTATTGCAATAAATTCTATAATGAAAAATATTTTGCATTGATTATCTTGTGATGATTAAGCTAGTTTACTATTTTTTGTGTAATTCTGGTTTCAATAGGTGCTAGTGTAATGCTCCATTGCCCTCTTCTAACACCACCTATACTTAATGGTTCTTGTAGATGTCTCTCTCTCATCGTAGAAGTGACTAAAGCAAAGGAGAATAATCCTAAGAAGCTTTTAGGTATATCTTATTATGTCCCCTTCCTACACAAACATATGAATGTTTTGATCTATTTTATTATGTCACTTTGCATTATTCAAGAAGGCTCAGAAGAAGATGAATGTTTTGTACTGGAGCGTGGCGAGCATATGGCATATACTTATGCATGGCCCATATTCCATGGCCTCCCTTGCTCATATGCATGTGCCTCATGAATAAGGCCTCATGCATAAAGTGGATATGCAAACAAGGTCAGCCAGGTAGTGAGGTCTATGCATCAGCGTATGCCCTATGCATAGGCTTTATGCATAGTTTGTATAGGTGTGCATAGAGTCGATGCATGATAGAGAATCTGATTAGGCTATCCCTTATTGCATTCCCACCCTTTCGTGCTTATACATAGCGGGCCTTATTCTATGTCGTTTGGACATAATATACATCTGATTTTTTAAGATCTATGGATGGCTCGCCTCCTAAATCATGGACTAATAATCCATGGGAATACAATGTTAACCCCATTTTAGATTAACAAAGATTCTCCTCAATAGTTTATGAGGACATTAATGAGTGTCATGAAAGGACACTCTAGACGTAAATTTATAAGAAAAGGTTGCCACGTTTTAGTTAGTTTTCATTTTGGGCACCCAAGTGTGAATAAGGGCTAGATGTATATAAGATATTTTCTCATATGAAAGAACTAAATCCCTATTTGTGCTTAGTATATTATCTTCTCTTTTCTCTTGAGAGAGAGTGTGTAAAACGGTCTATGCTATGCACGTGTCTAGTTCTTGCCTTTGTGTGTGAGACATAGTTGAGAGAGAATTGCACTGAAGCAGTGGTGCAAGCAACTTCAGGGTGATAGCGGGAAGGGGAGATTCAAAGAAGTGTAGCTTCACCAAAAGTAAGCTTGGAGAGACTCAAGGGACATGAGCTTGGAATGAGGTAATTCAAAGAAGTGTAGCTTCACCAAAAGTAAGCTTGGAGAGACTCAAGGGACATGAGCTTGGAATGAGGTAATTTTGCATTACTATTTACACCACTAACTGTGCTTTCTTTTACCATGTTTACTAAAACTAACTATGCTTTCTTTTACTATGTTTTTCACCTATCACCTTAACCCGATATTGGAATATTGTCCTTACTGTACAAACCTACAAGCTAACATGTTTAAACCTTCTCAACATAGCTAATCTATAACAAGTCTTATCTATATCCTTTCATTTCTATCAAAGATGCTACCCCTCGTAAACTTTAAACATCATTATGAATTTTTTGGACCCAAAGAGGGCCTCTTGGATTAACTTTTAATTAGGAATGGATCAATAGGAAGAGGGCTAGGTGCACATTTTTGACTTCTTTGACCCTAGGGGGGCTAGGCTTTGGTTTGCTAATGGGGCATAATTACTACTCTTGTCCCCCTACCTCCTAGGCCCAAACTTAGAGGTCCCCCCACCTAGAATCTCGTAGATTAAAAAACCCTAAAAATTGAAAGTTGTCATATGTAGGATTTCGAGTCTAGATCACTTTTTAATTTATTGTCATATGTGGGATTGTTTTAAGGTCTCAATATGGAGAGATCCAAAGGCACCACCCAGTGAGATGAGTGTGAATCCTCTTAGACATCCGCTTACATGGAAGCATGTTGACCTTCAAACATAGAGGCATGTATACCTTTTAACATAGAGGCAAGTCAAAGGCCACATTCAAAGTGAACATGCAGGGATTGTGCCTGGCGGCAATATGTTGAGAATGTGCAATGAGGAATCTTGTGTGAGAATAGATTAGAGATAGCCTCTATAGGTACTTTCTCCACTCTCAAGCAAAGACAAAATGGTCAAATACATGTTTAATGGGCCATGATATCATGACCGGATCAATATGCTTTTGTCCGTTTCTTTAGAAGTTTGATATGGTAAGTTTTTAAAAGCTAGATATGGCCTATTTATTGACATGTTTAAAATATAGATATGTATAATACTCCATCACGTTTCTGCTTTGTAAAAACAAAACAACATTTTCATCCATCACACCCTCTCCCCCAAAAAAATATTAAAACATGGTGTGTTAGCATATTGCATCCTCAAAGGTACGATGCAAATCTTTCATAAACCACATTCCCTCATAGACTAACAAACTCTACTAATTAAAAAGGGCTAATCCTATAATACAAAAAAAGATCTTGCAATGGAAAAAGGATACATGAGTTCCTATACTACCATCTCTCACATGAAATAAGAGGATACCTTGGAAACCTCACATTAAGGCACGCACTCTCAAATGTCTAGCAAATATGCACGAAAATATTGTAGGAATATAGAAATAAGCATATTAAAATGGCAGTAGCCATGCTTAGTGTTGTAAGGGAAACCTAGATGAGAAGAAGCAACACCTAGATAAGGCAAGAGCAGCCTTAGAGGATGTAGAAACAAAAAAGAATCAAAATGAAGGGGTCTCAAAGGCTTTGGTCATTATACAGAGCAAATACAAAGTTCAAAAAAAGACAACTATAGGCACTTAAGGATAATGGGGGCAGCTTATACAATGAATTTTCTTTCTACAAGATTGAAGCCAAAATAGAAGCATTTACAAAAACAATGGTTCTACTTTTGCCATTCCAAACTCATTGGACCTATATTTCAATTAAAATTTCTTGTAGGTTGATTTCATGCTTTAAGTTTACCTTAGATTAATAGTGGTGTTTTAGTGTAAACTTGAATGACATGTTTCCCCATTTGAATTTGATGTAGAAAGAAAATGACACTTTAGTTACTATAGTGGAAGAAGTGGGCTCTGCCATATCATTTTCTAGAAGGTTTTGTAGAACATATGGAGAACAACAGGATGGTGATTTTTCCTACACAGCTTCTTGCTTCCACAAGAAGAAATTACACTGATATTATTGCTCAGGCCTATGCTTCATGTGTCCTAACAATGGAGGATAAATATGTAATGGGCGTTTGCATGCATGCATGTAGACACCCCTACCATATTTTGTATGTTGCAAGCCTTTGCCATAGGAAGGAAGAGTGTATGCTACTTGGTTGTAGTCAAAGAATCGATGATGTTGTAAACAAGATGGTGCTAGGACATCACATGGTCGTGAACGCAACATTGCTAGAGAGTATGTTATTTGATCCTAACCTCTCCTATTGTTATTCATGCCCATAGCCAAGTTATGCTTATCATGAATAGTTTTTAAGCTTAGGGTTTCAATATTTTCATTTCTTCTTAAGACTTACCATTTGTTCTCACTAATTGTAATGATGAGCACTTTAGCTTGGCCTTAAGTAGCACTAATAAGTTCCTAATAGTGCTCATGGTTAGGGGTTATAGGTTGCCTCTAGTGCTTGTTAGATTTAACAAATGGTACTAGAAATTTATAATATCTACTCAAGTGATGTGTCCCTCGGTGCTTTTAAGTACTCACACTAGCTTTCAAAATCCTTACATTTTAGTACTTCTAAGTACTCACACTCCACCGACAAAAGTAGTAAAGCATTAGTAGTTGAGTAATTTTGTCACTAGAAAGTGATAATGAGTTGTACTTGTAAACCACTTTTAAGTACTATCCTTTACCACTTTTAAACTCTTTAAGCATTTGTGGATCCCTTGAAATTAGTTCTAGATCACTTTTGACCACTTTTGGCACTTTTAAGTACTATATTTACGAATTTTGAAGGTCTTTAAGCACTTGTAGACCCCCTTTACACAGATATAGACCATTTTGAGCACATTTAATTCTTACCCTTTACTAATTTTAAGGTCTTTAAGCACTTGTGGAGCATGTTTAAGTAGTGTACCATTTTAAGCACTTGTCTTTAAGTAGTTCTAGACCTCTTTTAGCACATTTAAATATTGCCCTTTACCACTTTTAAGTTGTTTAAGCACTTGTGGAGCCTTTTTAAGTAGCAAAACACTTTTGTACACTTGTAAGATTTCTCAAGTATTCGAGGGGAGTCACTCAGCACAATAGGTGAATATATCATGTGAGTGTATAAAAAGGGTATAGTTAATTTACTTTTTTTAAGAAAGAAGGGGTCTGTAAAAACAAATTCAAATTTTTCAACAGATCATATAGAAAAAGGGTTAGTTTTTATCTATAAAAATTCATGGATAAGGGATTTAAGAAATAGGCTTTGAATGCACATGATATATAGGGTTTATATATAGTGACCCCCCCAACTCAAGTATTAATAGCCCATACGTCTTGTTGTATGGTAGGACACTTTTAAAAGTGGTCCTATAACAATTAGCACCACTATCTTTCAGCACTTGCAACCCTACATGCTTGATAACACATTTTAACTTTATAGCCATGTAAGATGTAATTACATCGGGCTATTCTTATAGTAATACCTTATCCATAGTTGTTGGCTTTGCTTGCAATTATGCACCCTACCATCTGTGCTCAGTAAGTGATGCTTCTAGATGTTCCTTTTCAAGGTCATGATCCAAGTGATATAGATGTGCAAGAATTAGAGGAAGCCCAGAGATATGCCATAGTCTCTCTTCTCTCAGACACACATATAAAGGTGCACACATGAATGAATGATCTGTTATTGCATGAATTGGTTATTACATTCTTACCAACTACCTTGATGATGCAAAAGGATGCATGCGGTTCAGGTTTTGAGCATCCATGTGTCAAGACTTGAATGGTCTAACATTCCAACAATGGTGATGTTGGCACTCTCAACAAAAGGATTGACTTGTGTGAATGCGACTGTTTATAAGCACCATCCACAACCAAAGCCGCTTATTGTTGTGAATATATTCTACAATAGAAACTTGAGAGACTCATCAAGATCAAGGAGAACAATGTGATTGTGAATATTCAAGTGGCCAATACAGAGAACCTCCTCTCTTCTGAAAGCCCAGCTTCTTTGTTCTAGGGTGGGACATATAAGGTGGTGGTATAATATATATATGTATATGTATATATATATATATAGCGATATATATATATATATATATATATATATCCATATATATCCAATTGCTAGTCATTAGCGTTAATTTAGGATTGGAGAGAGAGAAAGAGAGAGAGAGAGAGAGAGAGAGAGAGAGAGAGAGAGAGAGAGAGAGAGAGAGTGGAGGGCAGGGGAAACACTTCGCCTAACACATGATGTCTTGTAATAATAGAATGATGACACTCTAGAAGTGTTTAAACTTAAAATGATAGCAAAATTTATATTAAATATTAAAAAAGTCAATTTCTGTTCTCTGTTACACAAGGACTACTTTTTTTTTCTTCAAAGGATGACCCAAGAAGTTAGATGATTGGAGTGGGGAAGGGGCAACAAGTGATCTATGTAGGATTTCGAGTCTAGATCACTCTTTGATTTGTTGTCAAATTTTGGATTGTTTTAAGGTCTCAATATGGAGAGCTCCAAAGGCACCACCCAATGATGAGTGTGAATCCTCTTAGACATCAGCTTACATGGAAGCATGTTGACCTTCAAACATAGAGGCAAGTCGAAGGCCACATTCAGAGTGAACATGCAGGGATTGTGCCAGGCGGCAATATGTCGAGAATGTGCAATGAGGAATCTTGTGTGAGAATAGATTAGGAATAGCCTCTATAGGTACTTTCTCCACTCTCAAGCAAAGACAAAATGTTCAAATACATGTTTAATGGGCCATGGTATCATGACCAGACTGCACCATAACCCTACCAAAACATTGACCATGCGAGCAGCTAACACCATAATGTCTTATGGGGTGAAGATGGAACATAGCAAAAGGCATCCACAGAACACACACAGAGAGAGAGAGAGAAGAGAGAGAGAGAGAGAGAGAGAGAGAGAGAGAGAGAGAGAGAGAGAGAGAGAGAGAGAGAGAGAGAGAATACGTTGTCCTTCTTTGACCCAGAGGAGCCACACACGAATAGCATGTTAGAGAGGGAAAGGCGGGAAGATTGCAGCTCCCAAGCATGCCGAACCAAGAGGAAGAAAAAAGATCTAGTAGTAAATATAGAACAGAGAGAGAGAGAGAGAGAGAGAGAGAGAGAGAGAGAGAGAGAGAGAGAGAGAGAGAGAGAGAGAGAGAGAGAATATGTTGTCCTCCTTTGACCCGGAGGAGCCACAAGAATAGCGTGGTAGAGAGGGAAAGGCAGAGCTCCCAAGAATGCCAAACCAAGAGGAAGAAAAAGGATCCGATAGTAAATATAGAAAAGAAAAATATCAACCATTATGCAAACGATCAAAAAATACGGAAGCAATTTAGAGCACACATGTAGGGTTTCTCAGTGTAGTGAACCTTAGCAAATTAAATAATGCCATTAAAAGCTCTAATGGTTGGTTGGATACGTTCGAGAATGCGTTCAACTTAAAAATGAGTGGGAAAAGAGTTTTGGGGTGGGCCCGCAGTGGGAAGGGGGCTCTTGCCGATGCGGGGCTCGATCCCTGCTAGTAAAATGAGACCCATTCATCATGATCACCATCATCTGCGAGACGAGAGGGTGTCGTTGCTTGCACCATGGATGGAAAGGAGTATCTATGGTGAGGCACAGCAAAAGGGAGGTCTTCTTCTTGACCTTCGGATTAACCCTTTAAGTTGCATGCACCATGATGTTAACATCAATAAGCATGCTTTTATAGACAAAATTTGGAAATGCATTAGATTTGATTCGCCCGTTGATTGGGGACTGCAGGTTGTCTACTACATCTCTTCTTTTCTCAAGCGGTACAACACCCTCATCATGTTGTTGCCCATAACTTTGGGGTAGTTGCTGCTCTGCAGGTTGCTTTCTGCATCATTGGGTACATCATCTACTTCACCTTCTTCTTCTTTATCAAATTTGACCGGCTGTAGATCAACGCACTCTTCTTCTTCTTCAACTCCATCCACAGGCACAAGGTCACCCTTTCTTTCATGTTTTCACCCTTCAATTTGGGGCTTCTGTAGATCGATGTTTGTTTCATCTTCTTGTTCTTCGTGATCATCATAATGCCCATATTTTTGGGGCTGGAGGATTGTGTGTTATGCATCAACTTCATCTCCTTCATCATCGAGGAGCAGTAAGAGGCCTACTTTGTGGAAACAGTGGGTGTGAGGAGCCCCCATAGGCCAGCAGGATGGCATGCATGAACCATGAGGAAAACCCTAAAGGTCCCTTGCAGTAGAGATATGCCATAGTCTCTCCTCTCTCAGACACACATATAGAGGTGCACACACGAATGAATGATCTGTTATTGCATGAATTGGTTATTGCATTCGTAACAACTACCTTCATGATGCAAAGGGATGCATGCCGTTTACGTTTTGAGCATCCATGTGTCAAGACCTGAATGGTCTTACATTCCAACAATAGTGATGTTGGCACTCTCAACAAAAGGATTGACTGGTGTGAATGCGACTGTTTACAAGCACCATACACAACCAAAGGCACTTATTGTTGAATATATTCTACAATAGAAGCTTTAGAGACTCATCAAGATCGAGGGGAGAGCAGCGTGATGGTGAACATTCAGGTGGCAAAGACAGATAACCTCCTCTCTTCTCTGAAAGCTCAGCTTCTTTTTTCTAGGGTGGGACATATAAGGTGGTGGTATGTGTATTTATATATATATATATAGCCAATCCCTAGTCATTAGCGTGGTCAATTTGGGATTGGATAGGGGGGGAGAGAGAGAGAGAGAGAGAGAGAGAGAGAGAGAGAGAGAGAGAGAGAGAGAGAGAGAGAGAGAGAGAGTTTATTTATTACATCGCATTCTACATGTCCTACACTCTCAATCTGGAGCTATAAGAAAGTAAAACAACAAATAGATGCATCAAAAATCCTTTTGTGAAGTGGACTATGAAACACATGAAATACCGGTAATTGACACCGTGAATTGTAATTCATGTGTGAATTACTCAAGCAATTCACGAATTTGACTTTTCTCATAAATCTCAAATATTTCTTATCACAAATTGAGGAAACAACTATGAAGAAGAATACATTCTTTACCTCAAGCATTGTTTTTTGTAGATTGAGATATTCAAACTATGAAGTAGATTACATTCTTTATCTTAGCATTGCTTTTTGTAGTTTGAGGCAAGATATTCAAGCTAGTGAAAACCATGAAGTAGAATACATTCTTTTTCTTAACGATTGTTTTTTGTAGTATGAGACAAGATACTAACACTAGTGAAAAACTCTCTACCTTCTCATGCAATGATTATAATCATCATGAGAGACATAGAGAGAGAAAGCATTGCTATCTAAAGTCCAAGACTCACCATTGTGAGATTTAAAGGAACTGAAAAGTTATGAAAGTATGTTATGATGATGACACTTTAACATAAATACACCATTCATTAATGGATTTGGGTTTGAAAGAAAAAAAGGAACTCTCATAGATTATGAAAAATACCATGTTAATTATATTCTCTTCCAAGCGTCTTTGGCATGCACAATAATAAGCTCAAATTAGCCAAGCTGACTAGAATATGATTGAGAGAATCGAGAATGATTCATATGGTTTAGAATGACTAGATATTCTAACGTTTCCTAATCACCATGTTTAAACCTTCTATTTAAGAGACTTGGGTCCAAATGGGACATGTCAGATTAAATGCTTTTTATTGGACTTCCCATCCTTATGCCACTACAAATGCCTTTCCACATGGCCTTGATCCAATAATCCTTGCCCAAAGTTTTGCTCATAACTTTGAGGTTGTGACATTCTTACCCCCTTTACAAAGATTCATTGTCCCTCGATGATTTAACTCACAAAAACATTACCTCCACTTTCTTTGGTTCTCATCGTTATCTTGTGGACAAATTCTCTTATGATCTGGTGGATTTCATTCTTTAACTATAACTTCTTTATCTTTATAGTCTCAATTTAATCATGTCAACGGGAAATTATTTCCATTGAACTCTCAAGACAAATGACATAGGTGCATCCCATACTATGTAATCTACCCTAGCTTGGCAATTTTATCTAAATTAGTTGACCATAGTTTTTAAACAAATCCACCTTGCTCATAGCTTGTACACTGTACAAAAGCACAAGTTAAGCTTTTCTCAAATTGAACCCATTTCTACTTGAAAGTACAAGTTAAGCTTTTCTCAAATGGAACCCATTTCTACTTGTAATCTTGGGAACATGTGCTCAAGTCACAATATTGCTTCATATAGTTTGATCAACTTGTTTGTCCATAGGTTTATGCTCATGGTCCTGCAAGTTGTACAAGGAAGCTAGGGTTTAGGGCTTGCATCTGACAGAATTTGCATAAAGCAGCCATTTGGTAGTTGAATTGTAATTAACTTCATCTCCTTCAACTTCGAGGAGTAGTAAGAGGCCTAACTTGTGAAAACCATGGGTGTAAGGAGCCTCCATAGGCCTGAAAAGATGCAAGGGAGAAGAGAGCTTGAGCTCTTACAAGCACTCACACACACTCACAAAACCCTAAAAGAGAACACACAACGTGAGAGGCTGAAAATCTTCTTCTTCTTCACTCAACACTCAACACACCATATACAAAGATAAGAGTACACACCAATATGAAAAGGTACTCAACCAAATACATACTAGGGTTCTATATAGTGTGAACCCAACTAAATGAGCTAGCGCTATAACTATGCCAGTCTCTAGAATGGCTATCACGGAGCCTGTCATCCCACTGGCCGCATATCACCCATAATCTCACCAACCATGAGAGTGGTGTAAGTGTGGGGCCTATCCCCCAGGCGGGTCATCATCAGTGTCCACCGCCTCACTAGATGAGCTCGATATCTCAACACTCCCCCTTGAGCTCAACTCCATCTCATGTACACCAAGCAAAGCCCTGAATCTACGGAGCTTCTCTGTATCCAATGCCTTGGTGATGATGTTAGCTACGTGATCCTGTGTGCTCACATAAACAAGGTCTCCTGCCAAGACCTTCTCTTTGACAAAATGGTAGTGGACCTCTATATGGTTCGTGAGAGCATGAAAAACTAGGTTCTTGGCCAACTGTATACTACTAATGTTGTCACATAAAATGACAACTTGTCTATCCACTGATAGACCCAAATCTGCAAAGTAGCTTTCTCAACCAAGCTACCTCACATGCTCCCAAGTAGCACCTCTGTACTCACCCTCTATACTGGATAGAGCAACCGTACGGTTGCTTCTTGCTTCTCCAAGTCACAACAGCACTTCCCAAAGAAAACATGAAGCCACTAGTAGATCTTCTATCTGAGATACTACTAGCCCAATTAGCATCTGTGTACCCATGTATACATATCTCTGTCCGAGTTTTATAAAATAGTCCACAATGCAAAGTACACCTCACATACCTCATTATGCGTCTCAACGCATCCAAATGCGGCTTTCGAGGAACTTGCATAAACTGACTCACCAACCTAATAGCATAGCTCAAATCTGGCTTGGTGATCGTCATGTAGATCAAGCTTCCTATTATGCGCCTATACATAGTAGGATCCTCCAAAATATCTCTTGAATCTGCACACTCAACTTGCCATTCTGATCTAATGGCACTGAGATAGGCTTACAACCTTTCATACCATACTTGGACAACGTCTAAGCCATACTGTCTTTGCAGTAATCCAATACCATGTGATGACCTAACACTTCAATGCCTAAGAAATATCTGAGCTCCCCCAGATCCTTCATCTCAAACTTCTGTCTAAGCAAGATCTTAACATCAAAGATCTCTGCATCATGGTCTCCCGTAATGATCAAGTCATCTACATAGATGACAACAAGCACAACCTCTCTATCACTGTGTCTCACATACAGCGAGAAATCTGCATTGGCTACATGAAAGCCAATATGATAAGATATTCAAAAATCTTGTCCGACCGTGCTCTTGGTGCTTGTTTTAAGCCATACAAGGCTTTCTTCAACCTGCAAACATGCTCGGGGTGACTCACATCCTCAAAACCAGTTGGCTGCAACATATACACCTCTTTCTACAAATCCCCATGCAAGAATGCATTCTTTACATCCATCTGATGTAAAGACCATTGCTTTGACGCAGCCACTGCTATCACAATTCTCACTGTTACCATCTTGGCAACTGGGCTGAAAGTTTCCTCTCATAGTCAATGCCATATGTCTGCGCATATCCTTTGGCTACCAATCTAGCATTGTACCTACTTATGCTTCCATCACTGTTATGTTTTACTTTGTACACCCCCTTGCATCCAATGGCTTTCTTGCCTTCAGGCAATTACACTAAATCCCAAGTCTCATTTCCATCTCACATCAGCCCCAACAGCTTCTTTTTTAGCAGCTACTCATCTCATCAAAAACAACATCCCTGCTTACCCTCAACTCATGTGTAGCAGGGTTATAACACCTGTATCCCTTTTGCTCAAGGGAATACCCAATAAACACACATTTTTTAGCTCTTGGCTTAGTTCTCAGCTCATCTGGCACATGCACATATGCAATGCATCCAAAGACTTTCAGATGAGACAAATGAGGGTTTCTGCCAGTAAACCTCTCCTCTGGAGTTACATCATGTATGGCTGCAGTTGGAGTCCTGTTCATGATGTAAACTACTATAGAAAGAGCCTTAGCCCAATAGCTATGCGGCATATTCTTCTCTTCCATCAATGCTCGCGCAATCTCAAGAATGTGCTTGTTTTTTCGCTTAGCAGCTCCATTTTTCTCTGGAGTTTATCTGCAACTGTCTCTGAATACCATTCTTCTTCAAAAATTCAGAGAACTCATTGGAGAAGTACTCTTCTCCTCCATCTGACCTTAGGCACTTTACATATTTCCCTGTTTGCTTTTCAACCATAACTCTGAAATTCTGAAAATGAGTGAACACCTCACTCTTCTCCTTCATGAAGTATACCCACACTTTCCTTGTGTGGCATTAATAAATGTCACATAATATCTGCAGCCTCCTATAGACATGGTCTTCGTAGGACCCCATACATATGAATGCACAACATCTATTGCATTTCTCCTCACATTTCTATTACGTGGAAATACATGCTTTGTTTGTTTTCCAAATTGGCATGCTTCACATATTTTCTACATACCTTCAACTTTAAACTTTGGTAGTCATGTCACAATTCCTTTAGTCTGCATAGACTTCATTCTCTGCACATTCACATGTCCAATTCTTTTATGCCAAATGTCTGTGTCTACAACAATTCCTGAACCATTTGCAAACATCGCAGCACTCACTTCAGGCATGTTTACATTCAATGTAAACATTCTGCCCACTCTATTACCTTTTGCAACAACCAACCTTCACTTGTCTTTAAAAGTCTTCAACATAACAACCATCATGGTTAAACCAAACCTGCAAACCTTTCTCAATCATCTGGCCAACTCTGAAACCAAATTCTTTGTTATGTTCGGAACATAAAGTACATTTGCAAGGTACTTCACTTTGCCATCCTGCATAAACAATGCCACATCTCCAACATGGGCAATTGGATGAGCAGTGTCATCTCCCGTTTCCACAAAACCTGGTCTTTCAAGGTTTTTCATCTCCTTGAACCACTCCCCATGATCCTTTAGGGTTGATAGGCCGAGGTAATGAGACAATGACATTAATTTTACCCATATTTGTTGAAATACCATTGCGAGAAACAATATGGCCCAAAATCTTCCCTTGTCTTACCATGAATTTGCACTTGTCAAGATTCAAGCATATACTATAAACTTGACACTTTTGAAACACAAGTCTGAGGTGTTCTATATGATCATCACGCTCTTGTGAGTGAACACATAAATCATCCATGAAGATCTCAAGAAATAGCCTAAGGTACTCCTTGAATACATGACTCATTAACCGCTGAAAGGTTGCAGGTGCATTTGTTAGACCAAATGGCATAACACGATAGGCAAAGATGCCATCTTTAGTAGCAAAGGCTATCTTGTGTTGATCCTTCGGATCATTTGACACTTGATTGTAACCGGAGAATCCATCCAAGAAACTATATGCCTTTTTCCCTACAACACGTTCCAAAACATGATTGGTGATTGGAAGTGGGTAATGATCACGTATAGTAGCTACATTTACCTTCTTGAGGTTTACACATACTCGAAGTTTTCCATTTTTCTTGGGCACCACTACAATAGGGGAGACCCATTGAGTGTGTTCAATCTCGTAGATAAATTTTGCCTCTAAGAGCTTGTCTATTTCTTCTTTTATCTTTCGTGCAAAATTCTTATTTTGTAAGTATAAGGACGTTGCTTGGAAGGCTTTGCATCCTCTCGCAATGGAACTATATGCTGACATATGCTTGGATCAACACCTTCGAGGTCTTTATAACTCCAAGCAAAAACATCGCGATACTCCTTTATTGTTTGAATTAATAACTTCTCCTCATCTAAGGACAAGTATGTGGCAATCCACACATAGCGAGGCTCTTCTCCTGGCTTAGCGATATCAAATTTTTTTGCATCTTCTGGACCATCATATGAAACCCCTGGCATGCTTGGCTTTTGTCGCATGGGCTGTTGAAGAACAATCTCCCGATCTTGAAGAGTGTACTATGTGAAGTTGGGGGGAACATTGAGACCTTGTTCTTGTCCACTTGGGTCATCACTAATTGAAGACCATGCGGTTTTGAGCTCTCTTTTGCAATCTTGCATCAGAGTTTTTCGTTCAACCTTTATCTTTGCACTTTCGACACTCTCTTTTGAATCTGTTTGTTGAGACTTGCATTTTTGTTCTGGTCTCTTTGTTTTTTTGTGATTTTTGCTAACAGTTTTTAGCTTTTCTCCTGGTTGGAATCCATCTGATCGTTTTACTATCTTGTGCTTGGACATAGTATAGATATCCATTCTTTCCTGAGAAGTGAGGTGGTGGTCGACAGTTTTCATTCTTAAACTCCTCGTTTTCTTTTTGTATTCTCTCACGTCGTTCCCTCTCATCTTGTTTATGGATTCTCTTATGGGTCTTACAGCATTTACGTTTGGGTCGGTGTAGAGCGGTTCTCTTTACCGTGCAATATAGTGCTCATAGAGTACTACCGATCAACAAATGTGTTAAGAAACACACTGTCAATCCGAGGACTCGACTCAATTAGTGCATGAAGGCTTATCCCTTGAGGGAGAGCTCACATACACACAAACCACCACTTGTTGACGATTCAACCATTCAACATCTCAATCAATCTATCAATCCCTTAAATAAACTATAATAATCAAGAGAACAAGCAATGCATGGCAATCTCTTAATCCCATTCAAACATTGAATAAATCTTAGCTTTCCCTAATGCCAGCAAACCTATAAGCGTGCATCTACTAACCCACAAGCTTAAGCAAGCAGAGAATGTAACATTCACAAACCCACGAGCTCATAGAGAGAGTCTATCCATGAATAACTCATTGCCAATGAAGTCGGCAAGAGCTTGCATCAATGGAGACTACACACACACACACTACAAGCATGCATACACAAGAGAAAGAAAGAAGCATTCAACTAATCATAGATTAATCTACTTCAATGATCCTAAAATAGATTAAGAGAAAGAAGTGGAGCCATACTCATTGGAGCTTGATGCGCATTAGAGTACAATAGAGAGAGAGTTAGAGAGTTGCCATAGCTTGAGAGCTCAAGAGCTTCACTCAATAGCTTACGAGAATGACCAAAAAACGTCCTCTTTCTTTAGCTAACATCTCTTTTATAGAGATGTCACTAACCCTAACCCTAGGCCTCTTTCACACATGGGCGAACAACCCCATAAGTGAGCCTTGCTTAATACACTTAGAACTCTCATTTAGAACCCACATTGGCCTAAAACGATTTACATTGCACTTCGGCACAAAAATATGGAAAAATTATGTGCGTCTTTATGTTTCCATGGCTGCAATCTTGCTCTCTCATATTAATTGCTTCCGGCCTCCTTCCATAATCCGTGTTCCTTGTGAGTGTTCCCGTGGAACATTTTTCCCTTCCTAAATCGTGCACATCCTCGGGCGCGGTAGAAACAAAAGCTACAAAAAACAATGGAAGATAAGTAAAGCCTTTTATTTTAAAAAAAACTAGTAATGACAATCTCACAAGTGAGCATGCAAGTGAAAGGCCGATTAGAGCTTTAAAGAGTGCTAAAAGAAGCGAGTAAAGACTAGTCAAAGTGAGACTAAGTGGTAGATAGTGCTATGCAAAGGTAAGTGTGTTTGTACACCATAGGTTATGACCGCAGTCTCAATGTCCTACATTTGTTTAAGTTATTCCTAATAAGTGGCAACCTTACTACTAAATATAAGCCATGGTGATTGGACCTTTCGTTTTTTCTTTCTTTCTTTCTTTCTTTTTTTTTGGTGTAAAGAGCAGAATATTAAAGAGAATTATTATTTTTAGCTTGATAAAGAGGAAGGTTCCATCCCAATGAGACCCAAGAAATGGCCAAGAGACCTTCGCCAAGAGAATCTAAAGGCCGCTAAGTATCTCAAGGGCGACAGACCCATTTCTTTCTTTTTGACATAAGGAGTACCCCATGAAGATGAGGGCATCGGTCTCGAGGGCCCATAATGTACCCAAGAGTCCTACCAGCATCTATCAAGGCGATAGAGTCCTTGTAGGTCTTCTTCTTAATATTTTAGACGTCAGTGTTCACCCCATGGAAACAAAGGCATCGGCCCCAAGGTGCTAAAACAACCCAAGGTCCTAGCAAGCATCTCACATGGCCGTAGACATGTCTTGTCTCAAGTCACTTCTATATATTTCTAGGGCATGTGTTTCGTAAATTTTTGTTTATCGTAGCACCTAGTCCATACCCAAGAGGTAGCTACCACTAGAGCATAAGAACTTGGCATACTCCGTTTGTATATGTCTTACACCGTCTTCAAATAGAAATACCTTCTACTAAGTCTTCTAAGAATCTAGAAATCACTCGCCACATACTAACAACTAATTTAAAACTTAAACCAACCAACTGTGCGTGAACATGCAAACAATATATGCAAAAGTGAAAAGCACATAAAGAACAAAAGATTATGATTTGAATACACGTGTTGTAGTGCTCGTTGATGTGGCGCATTTGTCTTGATGCATTGCTGATGTGCAGATTGCTTCTTTTATTCTTTGTAGGCATTGCATGTCTCCCCCCTTCCTAATTCCTAATTTGTGTGCACGGTAGGTGGACTGTTGGAGCATGTTTGTATGCTCTTGTTTAGCTGAGATCTCTACAAAATGTCTTATTAACATTAAACAAGAAAAGAAAAGAATAAAATTTGTTATTGGTGTCAATCACCGAATATAGCCGAGGGGAAAAACCCAGTGGGAGAAAAGTGCCCTGGCTTGTTGATCTTACTGTGGAGTTGATGAGCTTATCCTTGCACTTGCTGTGGATCCGTGTCCACTTCTGCTAGAAAGATTGTATCAATCACTTTAGGATGCAAGGACAACCCTGTACAAAAGCTGGCCTCTGGAGAAGGTGGTAGAGGAAGGAGTGCTTCCTTGCTAAAATATGGCATTGGTTCTATGGGAAGGTTAAGCAGACAATGCTGATTTTGGAATTGCTCAATATAGGAGCTCATAGTGATCCAAAATTGACATGTTGAGGCTGGGGGAAGAAGGGCTTGCAAGATAGGTGGTTGCAAGTCATTTATGCATGTATCCCTCTATTGTTGTGCTTGAACCTCCTCAGGTAATCTACGTTGATTTGGTCCTCATTCTGGTACTCTCATATCAAGAAGGCTATGGCATTGGGGTGTAGTTCCCACAATTTGTTTCATTAAGCCCGTGCCATATCGTCGAAAGTAAGAGCGGCATAGCCAACATTGATAGAATAAGGTGACAAAAGTGATGCCCACAGCAAATTTCACCTAAGGGAGCATAAAAGTACCTAGAATGAGTTTGAAAAGGAGGAGCACTATAACCCCTGCAATGTTCAGGTTGAGTACTATCAAAGTCAATGCATGGTGGACATGTATCTCGCCAAGTATCCATCAGGAGGTATCTGGGCATAGAACAATGAATTTTAGAAACTTCAAACTTTATACACTCATTTCCATCATTACAATCCCTATAAAAAACAATGTAGATAAGATCATCTCAAAAAGAACACAATCTTGTAATGGCAGAAGGAACCACATTAGTAAAAGTGAGACTATTCAAACACTGATCTACCAAAGAGCTTCAATTGTAGTGTTAATGCCTTACCTTTGGTTTTGGGTATGTCCTTCTTAAGAGGTGGGAAGGATAGCAATTGTCGAGGAATTTGAGCAAGATAAGAGGATTTAGGCAGTGAAGTGCTAGAATCTATGCTCAAAGGAGACTCATGTAAAGTTGGATTTATCTTAGGTACACAAGTTGATGGTGGAAGTGTGTAACTGTGAGGTCCCCCTGTTCCCACCGAGCAACGGATTCGGGTACTAGCAGCGGAAGTAGCACTTCTCGCGCGGGACAGGGGTCCCACATTCGGGGCCTCGTCCACGGATATCTGGACAAGAGACTAATCCGTCGGTTTTTCCAAAACCGAACCCGGAAAAAACTTCCCTTACCGGAAAGCATGGGCGATTCCACCAGGATAATTTTTTTCTCTAACGAAGACAAGATCATTTCTGATCAAGCTGATCCAATTGTATCTTCAAGATACTAGATCAGATCAAGGAAGAAACTTGCACTTGGATCATTGGGATCAACGCTTTTTTCCCCATTCAAGAGGCACAGCCGTTGATTCCTATCCATAGAACAATTACTGTCCGGGATTTACTTTATCTATCGTATTAACAAAAGTTGAGTCTCGATTTACGGATCCATCAGTCCAGCCTAACCCCATCCGATCCCATGGGTTAGCCAACCACCCAACCACTGTAGTGATGGGATCCAATTTGGAATTTGGTTAGGTTTTGTCCCGGGTACCAAGGAAAAGAGTTCCAAGGCCCCCTAGCCGGAAGTTCATGCAAACATAAAATTAGGCACACCACTTACACACCCAATATGAAATTGCCTTATTCTTAGCATCAGCTAACTTTAAAACAATCCTTTAATGAAACCATAGGACCACTGATCACAGTCTTCCAAATTATCCGGTTGATTCTCAAATTTCCCATCATTCCTTCATCATCAGAGTATCTATGGCATCATTGGCAACTAGAACGCTCACCACCTGTCCACTCAGAGGTCGTTTCCATAGTTCCTAGCCCATAATACTCGGCAATATAATCATTTATCAAGATGGACTCTCGTTGAAGATCAGCAAGATCAACCAACAGATCCATATAAAAGAGCCATGGACTCATCCGTTGAGGACCAGCAAGGTCAATCAACCAGATCCATGCCCGGTTTCACAAAACAACTCTTACTCCTTGTTCCAATATCTTCCTCGACGCACGCGTGGGTATCCTAGGCGACCCAGAGCCCGAGCACCGTATGGTCAGCACCCTCTAGGATCCTTCGCAGGTGACCTAGCGCTTCACTCATAGGCCGCTTCCTTGGTCCCTCATCCACCGTACCGGAAGCTCACCATTTTAATCGAACCGAGGCTGGTCAAGACCTCGGTCGACCTTGCTACGCGAGACGTCCTCCATTGACTCTCCGTCAGCAGTTGCAACTTTATCAGTTAGGTCTCCACGACCTTAATCACAAGACGGTCAAAATGCTTCCCCAGCATTCTTGACATAAAACAGCCATTTACAAACAGCATTTACAAACAGTTTACAAATACAGTTTTTATATTAACTCTCATTTTTCCACATTGTTTCTCATTAATCCACATTACTTATTCCACATTCCATTTATATGTGTACTCATCCAATCACCTCATTTTCCATCTCTTCACTTCAAATTCCTTCACATCACATATCATATATTCACATCCATATCCACATCCATACATCCACATCCATATCCACATTCACATCCATACATCCACATCTACATGCTTATCTCCATTTTCACATCTTCATTTATACATCCACATCCCATATCCACATTCATACATACACATCCATATCCACATCCATACATCCACATCCACATCCACATCCACATTCACATCCATACATCCACATCTACATGCTTACCTCCATTTTCACATCCTCATTTATACATCCACATCCCATATCCACATTCATACATACACATCCATACATCCACATCTACATCCACATACATACATACATCCACATCCACATTCACATTCACATACATCCACATCCACATTCCCATACATCCACATCTATACATCCACATTCCACATTCACATCTATACATCCACATCTACATTCACATTACATACATCCACATCTACATTCACATTCACATACATCCACATCCACATTCCACATTCATATCTATACATCCACATCTACATCCACATTCACATACATCCACATCCACATTCCCATTCACATCTATACATCCACATCCATTCACATCTATACATCCACATCTACATCCACATTCACATCTATGCATATATATCTTCATGCATATATCCATTTTCACGTTCATACATCCACGCTCCCATCTCCACATCCACACATCCACATACATACATCCATTTCCACATTCCCATTTATATAACCCCATATACCTTCACATCTAATCTTTTACATCACATCCATTCTTGCCCTATCACAACCCATATACATCTTATCCTATCACATACACTTCTTACCTCATCCCCCCATACACATCTTAATTCATCTTATCACCTCCTAACTTATTTCATAAGCATCTTATCACCTCTTATCACACCTCTTATCACATCTCTTATCACCTCCTAACTTATTTCATAAGCATCTTATCACACCTCTTATCACATCCTATCACATCTCTTATCTATTTATAGAATACAAGAGAATTCTTACATTTGATATAAGATTTCTTTACACATTTATTTATGAATAAATTCTATTTAAGGAGATTAATACTTTCAAAGTAAAATCAATCTTTTATGCATCTTCCTATGCATAAATTCATTTTTAATGAAAATGACACTTTTTAATTAAATTTTAATCTTTTATGCATTTTTCTATACATAAATTCAATTTAGATGAGAATGACACTTTTGAATTAAAAAATCAATCTTTTATGCATCTTCTTATGCATAAATTCAATTTGGTAGGAATTACACTTTTAGAATAAAAAAATTTCTCTTATGCATCTAAGTTAAGCATAAAATCCATTTATGAGGAAAATCACACTTTTAGTATAAAAAGAATATCTTTTATGCATACCTATATGCATGAAATTCAATTATGATAAAAGTCACACTTTTATAATAAAATAATCAACTTTTATGCATACCTCTATGCATGAAATCCAATATGATAAAAGTAACACTTTTGATATAAAAATTTTTTCATTATGCATACTTCTATGCATGAAATAAAAATGGTAAAAATAACACTTTTGATATAAAAATGTATCCATTATGCATACTTCTATGCATGAAATAAAAATGGTAAAAATAACACTTTTGATATAAAAATTTATCCATTATGCCTAATATTAAAATTCAATTTCTCCATGATTGTAATGAAATTCTTTCAATTAATCTAGGATGATAATTCCTAGAATATGGTAGGAAGTCCTCTTTTTATACTTTGAATGAGATTATTTTATGCATAATTTTTATAAAAATTTTGCCATAGCTCCGCTGCTATGACTGATAAATCTCAATTTTTCTAAGGGATAATGCTTATCATTAAGAAAATAATTAAAATGATCTCTAATTAGATTATTAATCCATAATGGATTGAATCATCAATATTCATAAACTAAAAGCATAGAAAAAAGCCATTAATTTGGCCTCAAGCATAGCTTAATCTTGGGTTAAGGAAAAGCTTTATGAAAAGCTTGATTTGGATTGAGAACGGGTCATGAGTATGACCATTTCTTGAGTGAGAGAGAGAATTTACATAAGAATCATTAGAATTTAATCATAAATGAAAATTAACTTCAATAGCATTTATTAAATTATGTAACTCTTCACTACTATTCAAACTTCAATAGCATTTAAAAAAACCATACCAATTAAACTTCTCAAGCTTGAGAGGGGTTGAGAAGAGAGAAACATTGAGAAATTATAGAAAGATCAATATTCACTAATTACCTTACAACTTGCTTGATTCTTTGTTCACGGTAGAGGCCCCCAACCAATCAATTGGTTAAGTATGTTGATGGAGCCACTAATGGGGATTGAAGAAAGAGGGAAGCTCCAAAAACTAGTGAATTATTAAATGAATTCACAGTTCTCGGCTTAGGTGGAGTAGAGTAACGATGCATAAACACTATATATTTTTCAACAAGGGAGAGGCTTCTATTTATAGGAAAAATTGAGCTCCTAACCAAACAAACTGATTCTAGAATTTTCTAAATCAGTTTGGTCAATATTTGACCATTTTTAGGTCAGTTAAGCTAACTTTTTGGAACTAGACTTAAATGAGGAGAGAGGAGAGATGAAATATCTCAATTTTTATGAGTTTAAAACTCATTCAAGCATGTGAAATATGCACCTCCTTTAAAGAACTCCCCTTCCTTACATATGTCATATTTTTAATATTGCTCATAGTTTTTTTACTAATAAACCTTGTACATTTTCAACTCTTCATCTTATGTGAAATATGCACCTCCTTTAAAGAACTCCCCTTCCTTACATATGTCATACTTTTAATATTGCTCATAATTTTTTACTAATAAACCTTGTACATTTTCAACTCTTCATCTTATGTGAAATATGCACCTCCTTTAAAGAACTCCTCTTCCTTACATATGTCATACTTTTAATATTGCTCATAATTTTTTACTAATAAACCTTGTACATTTTCAACTCTTCATCTTATGTGAAATATGCACCTCCTTTAAAGAACTCCTCTTCCTTACATATGTCATACTTTTAATATTGCTCATAATTTTTTACTAATAAACCTTGTACATTTTCAACTCTTCATCTTATGTGAGCATTTACTCATTTTTGGGTATCTTCTTTTTCAAATTGGATTTATCTCCTCCCTACACATGGATTGATGCTATTGGCCCATAGGAACCTTAATTGGACCATAATCCAAAAATTTCTGAAAATCTAGACCCTTAGACTAAGGTCCTTTATACACATTTCTAATTAATTCCAATTGCACATTGGAAAGTTCTTTTTTGAATTTCTGTTTCAGGGGAACTTATTTTAATAAGATGAGATAATTTTCTATCTAAAAATATTAAAAATCTGAATATTCTCTCTCTAGAATATTTTCTCTCTCTAGGTTAAAACAGTTAGAAACAAGTCTTTTATATTTCTGAAGAGGGATTGATTATAGAAGAAGATACTAGACATCAAAAAGGGGTTTGGGGGAGGAATCTTACATTCTACCCCACTTAAAAAACGCGAGATGTCCTCATCTCGCAAAGTGGGATAATTTTGCAAGATGCACGAATTATGAGACTTAGAGAAAAATTTAAATCAGGATTAACCACCAAGAAAAAGTCTCAAAGAGAGCAAGATTCAAGATAAGAACAAGATTTAAACTTTATTCATTCTCGGAACTTATACAGTAAAGATAGAAGAACTCTTTACACTTTCATAAGCCCGTCCATCATATGATCACAAAAGCAGCACTCACAAGCTGCACAAGTATAGGGTAACTCATCTATGGGAATGATTCTGCTGGTTATTGCCGCACCTATCTCAGTGGTATGAGGTGATCTAACAAAAGGACCTCTGAGAGGCAAGCCATGTAAGATTCCTCCCCCACCCCCTTTTTGATGTCTAGTATCTTTCCCTGTAATCAATCCCTCTTCAGAAATATAAAGACCTTGTTTCTATCTGTTTTAGCCTAGAGAGAGAAAAATATTCTAGAGAGAGAATATTCAGATTTTGAATATTTTTGGATAGAAAAATATCTCTTCTAATTCAGATGAGTTCCCCTGAAACAGAAATTCAAAAAGAATTTTCCAATGTGCAATTGGAATTAATTGAAAATAGCTATAAAGAACCTTAGCCTAAGGGTCTAGATTTTCAGAAATCTTTAGACTATGGTCCAATTAAGGTTCCTATGGACCAATAGCATCAATCCATGTGTAGGGAGGAGATAAATCCAACTTGTAAAAAGAAAATACCCAAAAATGAGTAAATGCTCACATGAGGTGAAGAGTTGAAAATGTACAAGGTTTATTAGTAAAAAACTATGAGCAATATTAAAAATATGACATATGTAAGGAAGGGGAATTCTTTAAAGGAGGTGCATATTTCACATAAGATGAAGAGTTGAAAATGTACAAGGTTTATTAGTAAAAAATTATGAGCAATATTAAAAGTATGACATATGTAAGGAAGAGGAGTTCTTTAAAGGAGGTGCATATTTCACATAAGATGAAGAGTTGAAAATGTACAAGGTTTATTAGTAAAAAAATTATGAGCAATATTAAAAGTATGACATATGTAAGGAAGGGGAGTTCTTTAAAGGAGGTGCATATTTCACATAAGATGAAGAGTTGAAAATGTACAAGGTTTATTAGTAAAAAAAATTATGAGCAATATTAAAAGTATGACATATGTAAGGAAGGGGAGTTCTTTAAAGGAGGTGCATATTTCACATGCTTGAATGAGTTTTAAACTCATAAAAATTGAGATATTTTATCTCTCCTCTCTCCTCATTTAAGTCTAGTTCCAAAAAGTTAGCTTAACTGACCTAAAAATGGTCAAATATTGACCAAACTGATTTAGAAAATTCTAGAATCAGTTTGTTTGGTTAGGAGCTCAATTTTTCCTATAAATAGAAGCCTCCCCCTTGTTGAAAAATATATAGTGTTTATGCATCGTTACTCTACTCCACCTAAGCCAAGAACTGTGAATTCATTTAATAATTCACTAGTTTTTGGAGCTTCCCTCTTTCTTCAATCCCCATTAGTGGCTCCATCAACATACTTAACCAATTGATTGGTTGGGGGCCTCTACCGTGAACAAAGAATCAAGCAAGTTGTAAGGTAATTAGTGAATATTGATCTTTCTATAATTTCTCAATGTTTCTCTCTTCTCAACCCCTCTCAAGCTTGAGAAGTTTAATTGGTATGGTTTTTTTTAAAATGCTATTGAAGTTTGAATAGTAGTACATGATTTAATAAATGCTATTGAAGTTAATTTTCATTTATGTTTAAATTCTAATGATTCTTATGTAAATTCTCTCTCTCACTCAAGAAATGGTCATACTCATGACCCATTCTCAATCCAAATCAAGCTTTTCATAAAGCTTTTCCTTAACCCAAGATTAAGCTATGCTTGAGGCCAAATAATGGCTTTTTCTTATGCTTTTAGTTTATGTATATTAATGATTCAATCCATTATGGATTGATAATCCAATTAGAGATTATTTTAATTATTTTCTTAATGATAAGCATTATCCCTTAGAAAAATTGAGATTTATCAGTCATAGCAGCGGAGCTATGGCAAAATTTTTATAAAAATTATGCATAAAATAATCTCATTCAAAGCATAAAAAGAGGACTTCCTACCATATTCTAGGAATTATCATCCTAGATTAATTGAAAGAATTTCATTACAATCATGGAGAAATTGAATTTTAATGCTAGGCATAATGGATAAATTTTTATATCAAAAGTGTTATTTTTACCATTTTTATTTCATGCATAGAAGTATGCATAATGGATAAATTTTTATATCAAAAGTGTTATTTTTACCATTTTTATTTCATGCATAGAAGTATGCATAATGGATAAATTTTTATATCAAAAGTGTTATTTTTACCATTTTTATTTCATGCATAGAAGTATGCATAAAGGAAAAATTTTTATATCAAAAGTGTTACTTTTATTATTTTTAATTTTCATGCATAAAAGTATGCATAAAGGAAAAATTTTTATATCAAAGGTGTTACTTTTATCATATTGGATTTCATGCATATAGGTATGCATAAAAGATATTCTTTTTATACTAAAAGTATGATTTTCCTCATAAATGGATTTTATGCTTAACTTAGATGCATAAGAGAAATTCTTTTATTCTAAAAGTATAATTCCCTACCAAATTGAAATCATGCATAAGAAGATGCATAAAAGATTGATTTTAATTTCGAAAGTGTTAGTCTCCTTAAGTGGAATTTATGTATAAATAAATGTGTAGAGAAATCTTATATCAAATAAAAGAATTCTCTTTTAAAAAAAAAAAGATATGAGATGTGATAAGATGTGATAAGAGGTGTATGAGATGTGATAAGAATTTGATAAGATGCGTATGGAAAGTGATAGGATGTGATAAGAGGTGTGATAAGAGGTGATAAGATGCTTATGAAATAAGTTAGGATGTGATAAGATGAATTAAGATGTGTATGGGGGGATGAGGTAAGAAGTGTATGTGATAGGATAAGATGTATATGGGTTGATGTATATGGGTTGATGTATATGGGTTGTGATAGGGCGAGAATGGATGTGATGTAAAAGATTAGATGTGAAGGTATATGGGGTTATATAAATGGGAAAGTGAAAATGGATGTATGTATGTGGATGTGTGGATATGGAGATGGGAGTGTAGATGTATGAACATGAAAATGGATATATGCATGAAGATGTATATGCATAAATGTAAATGTGGATGTAGATGTGGATGTATAGATGTGAATGGATGTGGATGTATGTGAATGTGAATGTAGATGTGGATGTATGTGAATGTGAATGTAGATGTGAATGTGGAATGTGGATGTATAGATGTGGATGTATGTATGTATGTGGATGTAGATGTGGATGTATGTGAATGTGAATGTAGATGTGGATGTATGTGAATGTGAATGTAGATGTGGATGTATGTGAATGTGAATGTAGATGTGAATGTGGAATGTGGATGTATAGATGTGGATGTATGGGAATGTGGATGTGGATGTATGTGAATGTGAATGTAGATGTGGATGTATAAATGTGAATGTGGAATGTGGATGTGGATGTATGTATGTATGTGGATGTGGATGTGGATGTATGGATGTGTATGTATGAATGTGGATATGGGATGTGGATGTATAAATGAGGATGTGAAAATGGAGGTAAGCATGTAGATGTGGATGCATGGATGTGAATGTGGATGTGGATGTGGATGTGGATATAGATGTGTATGTATGAATGTAGATATGGGATGTGGATGTATAAATGAGGATGTGAAAATGGAGATAAGCATGTAGATGTGGATGTATGGATGTGAATGTGGATGTGGATGTGGATGTATGGATGTGGATATGGATGTGAATATATGATATGTGATGTGAAGGAATCTGAAGTGAAGAGATGGAAAATGAGGTGATTGGATGAGTACACATATACATGGAATGTGGAATAAGTAATGTGGATTAATGAGGGATAATGTGGAAAAATGAGAGTTAATATAGAAACTGTATTTGTAAACTGTTTGTAAATGCTGTTTGTAAATGGCTGTTTTATGTCAAGAATGCTGGGGAAGCATTTTGACCGTCTTGTGATTAAGGTCGTGGAGACCTAAATGATAAAGTTGCAACTGCTGACGGAGAGTCAATGGAGGACGTCTCGCGTAGCAAGGTCGACCGAGGTCTTGACCAGCCTCGGTTCGATTAAAATGGTGAGCTTCCGGTACGGTGGATGAGGGACCAAGGAAGCGGCCTATGAGTGAAGCGCTAGGTCACCTGCGAAGGATCCTAGAGGGTGCTGACCATACGGTGCTCGGGCTCTGGGTCGCCTAGGATACCCACGCGTGCGTCGAGGAAGATATTGGAACAAGGAGTAAGAGTTGTTTTGTGAAACCGGGCATGGATCTGGTTGACTGACCTTGCTGGTCCTCATCGGATGAGTCCATGGCTCTTTTATATGGATCTGTTGGTTGATCTTGCTGATCTTCAACGAGAGTCCATCTTGATAAGTGATTATATTGCCGAGTATTATGGGCTAGGAACTATAGAAACGGCCCCTGAGTGGTCAGGTGGTGAGCGTTCTAGTTGCCAATGATGCCATAGATACTCTGATGAAGGAATGATGAAAAATTTGAGAATCAATCGGATAATTTGGAAGACTGTGATCAGTGGTACTATGGTTTCATTAAAGGATTGTTTTAAAGTTAGCTGATGCTAAGAAAAAGGCAATTTCATATTGGGTGTGTAAGTGGTGTGCCTAATTTTATGTTTGCATGAACTTCCGGCTAGGGGGCCTTGGAACTCTTTTCCTTGGTACCCGGGACAAAATCTAACCAAATTCCAAATTGGATCCCATCACTACAGTGGTTGGGTGGTTGGCTAACCCATGGGATTGGATGGGGTTAGGCTGGACTGATGGATCCGTAAATCGAGATTTAATTTCTATTATTACGATAGATGAAGTAAATCCCGGATAGAAATTGTTCTATGGATAGGAATCAACGGCTGTGCCTCTTGATGGGGAAAAAAGCGTTGATCCCAATGATCCAAGTGCAAGTTCTTCCTTGATTTGACCAAGTACCGTTAAAGGTGCAGTCAGATCAGTTTGATCAGTAATGATCTTGACTACGTTAGAGTAAAGAGTTATCCTGGTGGAATCGCCCGTGCTTTCCGGGTAAAGGAAGTTTTTCCGGTTCTGGTTTTGGACAAACCGACGGATTAGTCTCTTGTCCGGATATCCGTGGGCGAGGCCCCGAGTGTGGGACCCCTGTCCCGCACGAGAAGTGCTACTTCCGCTGCTAGTACCCCGAATCCGTTGCTCGGTGGGAACAGGGATCTCACAGTTGGTATCAGAGCGTTTGGCTAATAAAGATCAACTGAGAAACCAAATATGTCAAAAATTTATCAAGAAGCACAAAAAAAGGTTGTAATTGTGTGATATAACTCATACAATTTGATATTCAAACTGAAATTCGTAAATTGGTAATTGGGTCTTCAGATGGAAGTACCGCAATTATATAGAATCCCTGACTTGCTTGAGGCCTAGACATGATGGTATTTACCTTATAATTCCAAGGGCCGTGACTACCGTATATACCGAGAGTATAACTGCAGCTCTTTACTGACAGTATATACGAGTAAATCTAAGACTTGAAATTATAAGCGTTAATGCTATCCAGATGATGAATTTGAATGTGGTTGATATGATTTTTAATTCTGTTTGGGAACTGACGAATTGATTGGGATTCTGATTGAAAAATGATGATTTTTGAAATTTAGTTGAAATATAATAACTTGAGCAAAACCGCAATGAGGATGAAGGGGACGAGTCCCTGTAATGATAAATGATGATAATGATTTCAACAAATCACTATGAGATTAGTGGATTGTGCTGTCAAAGTACTACTGTTAACACTTGACCGTTAGATCAAGTTAAGGGATGACAAATTGAGAACTTACTTGACTGAAATTCCCGTGGAGGAATGCTCAAAAGGAAATTTTTTGATCTAATGAACCTTTATCATGTTAAAGATATGAATGATATGATCTGAATGAATTGTTATTTAATGATGAGTTCTAAGGGATATTTATCCCAGTATTCTGTTGGGTTGACTAGAATATAAAGAACCCCAGAATAAAATTGGATCTTAAGAAAAAGAGTTGTCCTCTACTTTATGAGATGAGGACATCTCGCACTTTTCAAGTGGGGTAGAACGTAAGATTCTTCCCCAGCCTTAGAGGTATACAGGAGTAAGAATCTCCCTTTTTGATCTTATAATTATTCCCTCTCTAAAATAAAAGAAAGATTCTGTTTAAAAAAGGAAGAACCTTTTTCCTGAATACTTCTCAAGAGTCCCACCTGTTTAAGGATTCAGAACAACGAGTTCAGAAGTGAGAATCGATGTTTTGGATATCAAGGTTTTGGTCTCGAGTACGACCCAAAAGAAGTTCTTTATCTCTTGGGAAGTATAAGAAGTTATCTCCCAGATATTGTGGACCAAAGAAAGTAGGTGATTTAACTTACGAACTTCTTTTATCTCCTCATCTCAAGTTCTTAATGCCTTCTATAGAAAATTGTGCCAAACCCAAATCATGGAAAGACGGTAAAACTTCAGTGGCAAGCTACCGTTGGCTTCTAAGTTACGCTAGCTCCTTCCTTTATATAAGTCGTAACTTTTACTTGTCGCTCACAGTAATCTTACTCCCATCGATCTCCTTTCTTCCTAATCTCCTTCATGGCTTGGCAACAAGAATTAGTTTTATCCATAATGATTCCTCACCTTCAAGACGCAAGTGAGTCTGTGAAGAAGGATTTTATAGAACAGTATGAGCGCTCACTTTTCCCTCACTTGGGAACTTCTGTAGCGCAGACCAAATGGCGGACCTATCAAGACATAACTAGGGTAACACCCTGGGGTCAGCAGCACTTTCGCAACAATGTCCGCTTGGCCATGGTTATTGAAGCCTTGGGTTTGGGTCCCCGATACTACTGCGTCATGAGATCAAGACATCCTGGGTTTTCTGAGCGGGTCTTCTTACTGGCGTGTTTTCTTCCTCATGAGAAGATATGCCTTTACCCCGTTTTTGGCTTGCCTCTCAGAGGTCCTTTTGTTAGAACACCTCATACCACTGAGATAGGCGCAGCAATAACCCACAGAATCATTCCCATAGATGAGTTACCTTATACTTGTGCAGCTTGTGAGGACTGCTTTTGTGACCATATGATGGACGGGCTTATGGAAGTGTAAAGAGTTCCTCTATCTTTACTGTATAAGTTCCGAGAATGAATAAAGTTTAAATCTTGTTCTTATCTTGAATCTTGCTCTCTTTGAGACTTTTTTCTTGGTGGTTAATCCTGATTTAAATTTTTCTCTAAGTCTCATAATTCGTGCATCTTGCGAAATTATCCCAGTTTGCGAGATGAGGACATCTCGCGTTTTTTAAGTGGGGTAGAATGTAAGATTCCTCCCCCACCCCCTTTTTGATGTCTAGTATCTTTCCCTGTAATCAATCCCTCTTCAGAAATATAAAGACCTTGTTTCTATCTGTTTTAGCCTAGAGAGAGAAAAATATTCTAGAGAGAGAATATTCAGATTTTGAATATTTTTGGATAGAAAAATATCTCTTCTAATTCAGATGAGTTCCCCTGAAACAGAAATTCAAAAAGAATTTTCCAATGTGCAATTGGAATTAATTGAAAATAGCTATAAAGAACCTTAGCCTAAGGGTCTAGATTTTCAGAAATCTTTAGACTATGGTCCAATTAAGGTTCCTATGGACCAATAGCATCAATCCATGTGTAGGGAGGAGATAAATCCAACTTGTAAAAAGAAAATACCCAAAAATGAGTAAATGCTCACATGAGGTGAAGAGTTGAAAATGTACAAGGTTTATTAGTAAAAAACTATGAGCAATATTAAAAATATGACATATGTAAGGAAGGGGAATTCTTTAAAGGAGGTGCATATTTCACATAAGATGAAGAGTTGAAAATGTACAAGGTTTATTAGTAAAAAATTATGAGCAATATTAAAAGTATGACATATGTAAGGAAGAGGAGTTCTTTAAAGGAGGTGCATATTTCACATAAGATGAAGAGTTGAAAATGTACAAGGTTTATTAGTAAAAAAATTATGAGCAATATTAAAAGTATGACATATGTAAGGAAGGGGAGTTCTTTAAAGGAGGTGCATATTTCACATAAGATGAAGAGTTGAAAATGTACAAGGTTTATTAGTAAAAAAAATTATGAGCAATATTAAAAGTATGACATATGTAAGGAAGGGGAGTTCTTTAAAGGAGGTGCATATTTCACATGCTTGAATGAGTTTTAAACTCATAAAAATTGAGATATTTTATCTCTCCTCTCTCCTCATTTAAGTCTAGTTCCAAAAAGTTAGCTTAACTGACCTAAAAATGGTCAAATATTGACCAAACTGATTTAGAAAATTCTAGAATCAGTTTGTTTGGTTAGGAGCTCAATTTTTCCTATAAATAGAAGCCTCCCCCTTGTTGAAAAATATATAGTGTTTATGCATCGTTACTCTACTCCACCTAAGCCAAGAACTGTGAATTCATTTAATAATTCACTAGTTTTTGGAGCTTCCCTCTTTCTTCAATCCCCATTAGTGGCTCCATCAACATACTTAACCAATTGATTGGTTGGGGGCCTCTACCGTGAACAAAGAATCAAGCAAGTTGTAAGGTAATTAGTGAATATTGATCTTTCTATAATTTCTCAATGTTTCTCTCTTCTCAACCCCTCTCAAGCTTGAGAAGTTTAATTGGTATGGTTTTTTTTAAAATGCTATTGAAGTTTGAATAGTAGTACATGATTTAATAAATGCTATTGAAGTTAATTTTCATTTATGTTTAAATTCTAATGATTCTTATGTAAATTCTCTCTCTCACTCAAGAAATGGTCATACTCATGACCCATTCTCAATCCAAATCAAGCTTTTCATAAAGCTTTTCCTTAACCCAAGATTAAGCTATGCTTGAGGCCAAATAATGGCTTTTTCTTATGCTTTTAGTTTATGTATATTAATGATTCAATCCATTATGGATTGATAATCCAATTAGAGATTATTTTAATTATTTTCTTAATGATAAGCATTATCCCTTAGAAAAATTGAGATTTATCAGTCATAGCAGCGGAGCTATGGCAAAATTTTTATAAAAATTATGCATAAAATAATCTCATTCAAAGCATAAAAAGAGGACTTCCTACCATATTCTAGGAATTATCATCCTAGATTAATTGAAAGAATTTCATTACAATCATGGAGAAATTGAATTTTAATGCTAGGCATAATGGATAAATTTTTATATCAAAAGTGTTATTTTTACCATTTTTATTTCATGCATAGAAGTATGCATAATGGATAAATTTTTATATCAAAAGTGTTATTTTTACCATTTTTATTTCATGCATAGAAGTATGCATAATGGATAAATTTTTATATCAAAAGTGTTATTTTTACCATTTTTATTTCATGCATAGAAGTATGCATAAAGGAAAAATTTTTATATCAAAAGTGTTACTTTTATTATTTTTAATTTTCATGCATAAAAGTATGCATAAAGGAAAAATTTTTATATCAAAGGTGTTACTTTTATCATATTGGATTTCATGCATATAGGTATGCATAAAAGATATTCTTTTTATACTAAAAGTATGATTTTCCTCATAAATGGATTTTATGCTTAACTTAGATGCATAAGAGAAATTCTTTTATTCTAAAAGTATAATTCCCTACCAAATTGAAATCATGCATAAGAAGATGCATAAAAGATTGATTTTAATTTCGAAAGTGTTAGTCTCCTTAAGTGGAATTTATGTATAAATAAATGTGTAGAGAAATCTTATATCAAATAAAAGAATTCTCTTTTAAAAAAAAAAGATATGAGATGTGATAAGATGTGATAAGAGGTGTATGAGATGTGATAAGAATTTGATAAGATGCGTATGGAAAGTGATAGGATGTGATAAGAGGTGTGATAAGAGGTGATAAGATGCTTATGAAATAAGTTAGGATGTGATAAGATGAATTAAGATGTGTATGGGGGGATGAGGTAAGAAGTGTATGTGATAGGATAAGATGTATATGGGTTGATGTATATGGGTTGATGTATATGGGTTGTGATAGGGCGAGAATGGATGTGATGTAAAAGATTAGATGTGAAGGTATATGGGGTTATATAAATGGGAAAGTGAAAATGGATGTATGTATGTGGATGTGTGGATATGGAGATGGGAGTGTAGATGTATGAACATGAAAATGGATATATGCATGAAGATGTATATGCATAAATGTAAATGTGGATGTAGATGTGGATGTATAGATGTGAATGGATGTGGATGTATGTGAATGTGAATGTAGATGTGGATGTATGTGAATGTGAATGTAGATGTGAATGTGGAATGTGGATGTATAGATGTGGATGTATGTATGTATGTGGATGTAGATGTGGATGTATGTGAATGTGAATGTAGATGTGGATGTATGTGAATGTGAATGTAGATGTGGATGTATGTGAATGTGAATGTAGATGTGAATGTGGAATGTGGATGTATAGATGTGGATGTATGGGAATGTGGATGTGGATGTATGTGAATGTGAATGTAGATGTGGATGTATAAATGTGAATGTGGAATGTGGATGTGGATGTATGTATGTATGTGGATGTGGATGTGGATGTATGGATGTGTATGTATGAATGTGGATATGGGATGTGGATGTATAAATGAGGATGTGAAAATGGAGGTAAGCATGTAGATGTGGATGCATGGATGTGAATGTGGATGTGGATGTGGATGTGGATATAGATGTGTATGTATGAATGTAGATATGGGATGTGGATGTATAAATGAGGATGTGAAAATGGAGATAAGCATGTAGATGTGGATGTATGGATGTGAATGTGGATGTGGATGTGGATGTATGGATGTGGATATGGATGTGAATATATGATATGTGATGTGAAGGAATCTGAAGTGAAGAGATGGAAAATGAGGTGATTGGATGAGTACACATATACATGGAATGTGGAATAAGTAATGTGGATTAATGAGGGATAATGTGGAAAAATGAGAGTTAATATAGAAACTGTATTTGTAAACTGTTTGTAAATGCTGTTTGTAAATGGCTGTTTTATGTCAAGAATGCTGGGGAAGCATTTTGACCGTCTTGTGATTAAGGTCGTGGAGACCTAAATGATAAAGTTGCAACTGCTGACGGAGAGTCAATGGAGGACGTCTCGCGTAGCAAGGTCGACCGAGGTCTTGACCAGCCTCGGTTCGATTAAAATGGTGAGCTTCCGGTACGGTGGATGAGGGACCAAGGAAGCGGCCTATGAGTGAAGCGCTAGGTCACCTGCGAAGGATCCTAGAGGGTGCTGACCATACGGTGCTCGGGCTCTGGGTCGCCTAGGATACCCACGCGTGCGTCGAGGAAGATATTGGAACAAGGAGTAAGAGTTGTTTTGTGAAACCGGGCATGGATCTGGTTGACTGACCTTGCTGGTCCTCATCGGATGAGTCCATGGCTCTTTTATATGGATCTGTTGGTTGATCTTGCTGATCTTCAACGAGAGTCCATCTTGATAAGTGATTATATTGCCGAGTATTATGGGCTAGGAACTATAGAAACGGCCCCTGAGTGGTCAGGTGGTGAGCGTTCTAGTTGCCAATGATGCCATAGATACTCTGATGAAGGAATGATGAAAAATTTGAGAATCAATCGGATAATTTGGAAGACTGTGATCAGTGGTACTATGGTTTCATTAAAGGATTGTTTTAAAGTTAGCTGATGCTAAGAAAAAGGCAATTTCATATTGGGTGTGTAAGTGGTGTGCCTAATTTTATGTTTGCATGAACTTCCGGCTAGGGGGCCTTGGAACTCTTTTCCTTGGTACCCGGGACAAAATCTAACCAAATTCCAAATTGGATCCCATCACTACAGTGGTTGGGTGGTTGGCTAACCCATGGGATTGGATGGGGTTAGGCTGGACTGATGGATCCGTAAATCGAGATTTAATTTCTATTATTACGATAGATGAAGTAAATCCCGGATAGAAATTGTTCTATGGATAGGAATCAACGGCTGTGCCTCTTGATGGGGAAAAAAGCGTTGATCCCAATGATCCAAGTGCAAGTTCTTCCTTGATTTGACCAAGTACCGTTAAAGGTGCAGTCAGATCAGTTTGATCAGTAATGATCTTGACTACGTTAGAGTAAAGAGTTATCCTGGTGGAATCGCCCGTGCTTTCCGGGTAAAGGAAGTTTTTCCGGTTCTGGTTTTGGACAAACCGACGGATTAGTCTCTTGTCCGGATATCCGTGGGCGAGGCCCCGAGTGTGGGACCCCTGTCCCGCACGAGAAGTGCTACTTCCGCTGCTAGTACCCCGAATCCGTTGCTCGGTGGGAACAGGGATCTCACAAGCCAAAAACGGGGTAAAGGCATATCTTCTCATGAGGAAGAAAACACGCCAATAAGAAGACCCGCTCAGAAAACCCAGGATGCCTTGATCTCATGACGCAGTAGTATCGGGGACCCAAACCCAAGGCTTCAATAACCATGGCCAAGCGGACATTGTTGCGAAAGTGCTGCTGACCCCAGGGTGTTACCCTAGTTATGTCTTGATAGGTCCGCCATTTGGTCTGCGCTACAGAAGTTCCCAAGTGAGGGAAAAGTGAGCGCTCATACTGTTCTATAAAATCCTTCTTCACAGACTCACTTGCATCTTGAAGGTGAGGAATCATTATGGATAAAACTAATTCTTGTTGCCAAGCCATGAAGGAGATTAGGAAGAAAGGAGATCGATGGGAGTAAGATTACTGTGAGCGACAAGTAAAAGTTACGACTTATATAAAGGAAGGAGCTAGCGTAACTTAGAAGCCAATGGTAGCTTGCCACTGAAGTTTTACCGTCTTTCCATGATTTGGGTTTGGCACAATTTTCTATAGAAGGCATTAAGAACTTTGAGATGAGGAGATAAAAGAAGTTCGTAAGTTAAATCACCTACTTTCTTTGGTCCACAATATCTGGGAGATAACTTCTTATACTTCCCAAGAGATAAAGAACTTCTTTTGGGTCGTACTCGAGACCAAAACCTTGATATCCAAAACATCGATTCTCACTTCTGAACTCGTTGTTCTGAATCCTTAAAACAGGTGGGACTCTTGAGAAGTATTCAGGAAAAAGGTTCTTCCTTTTTTAAACAGAATCTTTCTTTTATTTTAGAGAGGGAATAATTATAAGATCAAAAAGGGAGATTCTTACTCCTGTATACCTCGAAGGCTGGGGGAGAATCTTACATTCTACCCCACTTAAAAAGTGTGAGATGTCCTCATCTCATAAAGTAGAGGACAACTCTTTTTCTTAAGATCCAATTTTATTCTGAGGTTCCTTATATTCTGGTCAACCCAACAGAATACTGGGATAAATATCCCTTAGAACTCATCATTAAATAACAATTCATTCAGATCATATCATTCATATCTTTAACATGATAAAGGTCCATTAGACCGAAAAATTTCCTTCTGAGCATTCCTTCACGGGAATTTCAGTCAAGTAAGTTCTCAATTTGTCATCCCTTAACTTGATCTAACGGTCAAGTGTTAACAGTAGCAATTTGACAGCACAATCCACTAATCTCATAGTGATTTGCTGAATCATTTTCATCATTTATCATCACAGGGACTCGTCCCAATCATCCACCTTGTGGTTTCGCTCAGCTTATTACATTTCAATCCATTTTCAGGGATCATCATTTTTCAATCAGAATCCAAATCAATTAATCGGTTTCCAAACAGAACTAAAAATCATATCAACCACATTCGAAATCATCATCTGGATAGCATTAACGCTTATAATTTCAAGTCTTAGATTTACTCGTATATACTGTCAGTAAAGAGCTGCAGTTATACTCTCGGTATATACGGTAGTCACGGCCCTTGGAATTATAAGGTAAATACCATCATGTCTAGGCCTCAAGCAAGTCAGGGATTCTATATAATTGCGGTACTTCCATCTGAAGACCCAATTACCAATTTACGAATTTCAGTTTGAATATCAAATTGTATGAATTATATCACACAATTACAACCTTTTTTTGTGCTTCTTGATAAATTTTTGACATATTTGGTTTCTCAGTTGATCTTTATTAGCCAAATGCTCTGATACCAACTGTGAGGTCCCCCTGTTCCCACCGAGCAACGGATTCGGGTACTAGCAGCGGAAGTAGCACTTCTCGCGCGGGACAGGGATCCCACATTCGGGGCCTCGTCCACGGATATCCGGAAAAGAGACTAATCCGTCGGTTTTTCCAAAATCGAACCCGGAAAAAACTTCCCTTACCGGAAAGCACCGGCGATTCCACCAGGATAATTTTTTTCTCTAACGAAGACAAGATCATTTCTGATCAAGCTGATCCAATTGTATCTTCAAGATACTAGATCAGATCAAGGAAGAAACTTGCACTTGGATCATTGGGATCAACGCTTTTTTCCCCATTCAAGAGGCACAGTCGTTGATTCCTATCCATAGAACAATTACTGTCCGGGATTTACTTTATCTATCGTATTAACAAAAGTTGAGTCTCGATTTACGGATCCATCAGTCCAGCCTAACCCCATCCGATCCCATGAGTTAGCCAACCACCCAACCACTGTAGTGATGGGATCCAATTTGGAATTTGGTTAGGTTTTGTCCCGGGTACCAAGGAAAAGAGTTCCAAGGCCCCCTAGCCGGAAGTTCATGCAAACATAAAATTAGGCACACCACTTACACACCCAATATGAAATTGCCTTATTCTTAGCATCAGCTAACTTTAAAACAATCCTTTAATGAAATCATAGTACCACTGATCACAGTCTTCCAAATTATCCGGTTGATTCTCAAATTTTCCATCATTCCTTCATCATCAGAGTATCTATGGCATCATTGGCAACTAGAACGCTCACCACCTGTCCACTCAGAGGCCGTTTCCATAGTTCCTAGCCCATAATACTCGGCAATATAATCATTTATCAAGATGGACTCTCGTTGAAGATCAGCAAGATCAACCAACAGATCCATATAAAAGAGCCATGGACTCATCCGTTGAGGACCAGCAAGGTCAGTCAACCAGATCCATGCCCGGTTTCACAAAACAACTCTTACTCCTTGTTCCAATATCTTCCTCGACGCACGCGTGGGTATCCTAGGCGACCCAGAGCCCGAGCACCGTATGGTCAGCACCCTCTAGGATCCTTCGCAGGTGACCTAGCGCTTCACTCATAGGCCGCTTCCTTGGTCCCTCATCCACCGTACCGGAAGCTCACCATTTTAATCGAACCGAGGCTGGTCAAGACCTCGGTCGACCTTGCTACGCGAGATGTCCTCCATTGACTCTCCGTCAGCAGTTGCAACTTTATCAGTTAGGTCTCCACGACCTTAATCACAAGACGGTCAAAATGCTTCCCCAGCATTCTTGACATAAAACAGCCATTTACAAACAGCATTTACAAACAGTTTACAAATACAGTTTCTATATTAACTCTCATTTTTCCACATTGTTTCTCATTAATCCACATTACTTATTCCACATTCCATTTATATGTGTACTCATCCAATCACCTCATTTTCCATTTCTTCACTTCAAATTCCTTCACATCACATATCATATATTCACATCCATATCCACATCCATACATCCACATCCATATCCACATTCACATCCATACATCCACATCTACATGCTTATCTCCATTTTCACATCTTCATTTATACATCCACATCCCATATCCACATTCATACATACACATCCATATCCACATCCATACATCCACATCCACATCCACATTCACATCCATACATCCACATCTACATGCTTACCTCCATTTTCACATCCTCATTTATACATCCACATCCCATATCCACATTCATACATACACATCCATACATCCACATCTACATCCACATACATACATACATCCACATCCACATTCACATTCACATACATCCACATCCACATTCCCATACATCCACATCTATACATCCACATTCCACATTCACATCTATACATCCACATCTACATTCACATTACATACATCCACATCTACATTCACATTCACATACATCCACATCCACATTCCACATTCATATCTATACATCCACATCTACATCCACATTCACATATATCCACATCCACATTCCCATTCACATCTATACATCCACATCCATTCACATCTATACATCCACATCTACATCCACATTCACATCTATGCATATATATCTTCATGCATATATCCATTTTCACGTTCATACATCCACACTCCCATCTCCACATCCACACATCCACATACATACATCCATTTCCACATTCCCATTTATATAACCCCATATACCTTCACATCTAATCTTTTACATCACATCCATTCTCGCCCTATCACAACCCATATACATCTTATCCTATCACATACACTTCTTACCTCATCCCCCCATACACATCTTAATTCATCTTATCACCTCCTAACTTATTTCATAAGCATCTTATCACCTCTTATCACACCTCTTATCACATCTCTTATCACCTCCTAACTTATTTCATAAGCATCTTATCACACCTCTTATCACATCCTATCACATCTCTTATCTATTTATAGAATACAAGAGAATTCTTACATTTGATATAAGATTTCTTTACACATTTATTTATGAATAAATTCTATTTAAGGAGATTAATACTTTCAAAGTAAAATCAATCTTTTATGCATCTTCCTATGCATAAATTCATTTTTAATGAAAATGACACTTTTTAATTAAATTTTAATCTTTTATGCATTTTTCTATACATAAATTCAATTTAGATGAGAATGACACTTTTGAATTAAAAAATCAATCTTTTATGCATCTTCTTATGCATAAATTCAATTTGGTAGGAATTACACTTTTAGAATAAAAAAATTTCTCTTATGCATCTAAGTTAAGCATAAAATCCATTTATGAGGAAAATCACACTTTTAGTATAAAAAGAATATCTTTTATGCATACCTATATGCATGAAATTCAATTATGATAAAAGTCACACTTTTATAATAAAATAATCAACTTTTATGCATACCTCTATGCATGAAATCCAATATGATAAAAGTAACACTTTTGATATAAAAATTTTTTCATTATGCATACTTCTATGCATGAAATAAAAATGGTAAAAATAACACTTTTGATATAAAAATGTATCCATTATGCATACTTCTATGCATGAAATAAAAATGGTAAAAATAACACTTTTGATATAAAAATTTATCCATTATGCCTAATATTAAAATTCAATTTCTCCATGATTGTAATGAAATTCTTTCAATTAATCTAGGATGATAATTCCTAGAATATGGTAGGAAGTCCTCTTTTTATACTTTGAATGAGATTATTTTATGCATAATTTTTATAAAAATTTTGCCATAGCTCCGCTGCTATGACTGATAAATCTCAATTTTTCTAAGGGATAATGCTTATCATTAAGGAAATAATTAAAATGATCTCTAATTGGATTATTAATCCATAATGGATTGAATCATCAATATTCATAAACTAAAAGCATAGAAAAAAGCCATTAATTTGGCCTCAAGCATAGCTTAATCTTGGGTTAAGGAAAAGCTTTATGAAAAGCTTGATTTGGATTGAGAACGGGTCATGAGTATGACCATTTCTTGAGTGAGAGAGAGAATTTACATAAGAATCATTAGAATTTAATCATAAATGAAAATTAACTTCAATAGCATTTATTAAATTATGTAACTCTTCACTACTATTCAAACTTCAATAGCATTTAAAAAAACCATACCAATTAAACTTCTCAAGCTTGAGAGGGGTTGAGAAGAGAGAAACATTGAGAAATTATAGAAAGATCAATATTCACTAATTACCTTACAACTTGCTTGATTCTTTGTTCACGGTAGAGGCCCCCAACCAATCAATTGGTTAAGTATGTTGATGGAGCCACTAATGGGGATTGAAGAAAGAGGGAAGCTCCAAAAACTAGTGAATTATTAAATGAATTCACAGTTCTTGGCTTAGGTGGAGTAGAGTAACGATGCATAAACACTATATATTTTTCAACAAGGGGAAGGCTTCTATTTATAGGAAAAATTGAGCTCCTAACCAAACAAACTGATTCTAGAATTTTCTAAATCAGTTTGGTCAATATTTGACCATTTTTAGGTCAGTTAAGCTAACTTTTTGGAACTAGACTTAAATGAGGAGAGAGGAGAGATGAAATATCTCAATTTTTATGAGTTTAAAACTCATTCAAGCATGTGAAATATGCACCTCCTTTAAAGAACTCCCCTTCCTTACATATGTCATATTTTTAATATTGCTCATAGTTTTTTTACTAATAAACCTTGTACATTTTCAACTCTTCATCTTATGTGAAATATGCACCTCCTTTAAAGAACTCCCCTTCCTTACATATGTCATACTTTTAATATTGCTCATAATTTTTTACTAATAAACCTTGTACATTTTCAACTCTTCATCTTATGTGAAATATGCACCTCCTTTAAAGAACTCCTCTTCCTTACATATGTCATACTTTTAATATTGCTCATAATTTTTTACTAATAAACCTTGTACATTTTCAACTCTTCATCTTATGTGAAATATGCACCTCCTTTAAAGAACTCCTCTTCCTTACATATGTCATACTTTTAATATTGCTCATAATTTTTTACTAATAAACCTTGTACATTTTCAACTCTTCATCTTATGTGAGCATTTACTCATTTTTGGGTATCTTCTTTTTCAAATTGGATTTATCTCCTCCCTACACATGGATTGATGCTATTGGCCCATAGGAACCTTAATTGGACCATAATCCAAAAATTTCTGAAAATCTAGACCCTTAGACTAAGGTCCTTTATACACATTTCTAATTAATTCCAATTGCACATTGAAAAGTTCTTTTTTGAATTTCTGTTTCAGGGGAACTTATTTTAATAAGATGAGATAATTTTCTATCTAAAAATATTAAAAATCTGAATATTCTCTCTCTAGAATATTTTCTCTCTCTAGGTTAAAACAGTTAGAAACAAGTCTTTTATATTTCTGAAGAGGGATTGATTATAGAAGAAGATACTAGACATCAAAAAGGGGTTGGGGGAGGAATCTTACAGTAACAAGGAGAAGTTGGGACAAGTGGTGATTCAATACATGTTTGGGGAAGTTGAACACAAGGAGATTTGTAGGTGCTATCACAACCACCTATCCTATCTTGAAGAGGTTGTGTTGATTTCCTTTGCACGCACTGATATGAAAACCCAAGAGTGGCTTTTGGAATCTTATTGATACACTCTTCTGGCTCTAGCAAACCATGGCATTTGGGAAGCCAAAGTGTTGTTGCACCCTCATAATATCCTTGTGCTTTAAGAACATGCTTTGGGACCCAATGAGTAACAATCTGAGGCTTAGGCTTGGAAAAGATATGCTTTTTAGGAGGTTTAGCAAATAGGCTAGATGGTACAAGTTTGTACGCATCTTTGGGTAGCCAAATTGACAATTCCTTCTTGCATGGCCTTCTTTGAGCAGTGACTAGAGTAGTTGGAAGATGCCAGCCATGGCCCTCAATTGAGGACTCATCGACGATTATCCACATCATTTGTCTTGGAGCTTGAAGAGCAGATGTTGAAAGTGGGTTGTATAAGGTAGAACTACCACCCTTTTGACATGATAAAACTCGTGGAGCAGCAGATCCCAAGATGCAATCCTAATCAATTTGCAATTTGTATTGTCTATTCTTCCAATCTAATGAACAATTGGTAGCACTTAACCATGTTCGACCAAGAACAACCTCTACCACTGCCTTGGACTTACTAGCCACATAAAAGGGAACTGACATCTGGTGATCCTGAATGGACATCATAATGACACATTTTTCCTCTATAGGGTTATCTTCACCTGAGAAGCTTTGTAAGTCAATAGGAATGTGCACAAGTGTTGGTTGTCCCAAGACTACCCATGTGTCAAATGAGAGAACATTATAATCTGCACCAGAGTCAATTAAGGCAGAGACAAAGTAGGTAGTCTCATGAAGATGAAGACACATGTGAATATTGAAAGGATCGACATATTGTTTATAGCCAACTGTAAGGTCATTCACAGAAGCCTTGCGATGCTCCTTGGCTTTTGTAACTCTAGCTTTAGCTTCTTCTTGAGCCTGATGTTTAAGTAGGTCATGTGCTTCTTTCCGTGTGTGGGCAGCATGCATTTGTTGAAGCATGGCTTCAGTTAATGGTTCATTGTATTTCTTGAGATGACTTCCATTAATGAAGTTAGGCATTTGCTCACCTTCTAGTGTCCCTAAATGCACTGCACCACTTGGAGTAAGGTCATTAATCACAAACGATCCTAGACCACATTTCTTGAGCTTTCGCTTATGCTTCTTAAGTGTATACAAGAGCGCAAGGTCCCCTTTTTTGAATCGACCAGCTGTTACATTTCGATCATACCATTGCTTTTGTATCCTCTTCTCAGCATACATCCCCATTACCGCCAATAACTGGGTCTCATCAAGCTTTTCCAATTCATCAATGCATTGAGAAAGCTCATGACCAATTCAGTCCAATTGTTTAGCAACTCGTAGAGTAGGTACAAGAAATTCAATGGGAAGAATTGCATCTAGCCCAAGCTCAAATGGGATTGTGCCCACAGATGTTTTATAGGCTGTTCTATATGCCCAAAGAATTGATTGCAACTTTTGCTCCTAATCAGTCCTATGTCCCTCAACAATCTTTGTGAGTACTGTGCAGAGAATCTTGTTAGTACCACTACAAGGGATCGGGCTCATACCCGCGCTCCTAGCCGCTAAAAATGACTTGTGAAAAAAAGTAGCGGGCCCGTGTATCAGCGCGTGTATAATCGTGGCCAGAGACATGCGTGTAAAGGCGCGTGTATAGGACTGTTCAGACGCGCTGATACATAGGCATATACACGCATTTTGTCAGTTCAGCTGTGCTTAGACGCGCTAATAGAAGCATCTATACACGCGTTTTGTCATTTTAGCTACGCTTATACACACGTATTTCACAGATTTGACGCGTCTATACACGCATGTTTTACAGATTATCCGCGTATATACATGCAACTTTTTACAGATCTGACGTGTTTATACACGCGAACAGAGAGCAAAAAAAAAATCCAGAGAGTGCTATCTGGTACCTGAATAATGTTCCAGCATTCCAGCACAACCCAATAACACTCTCTGGATTTTTTTTTTGGGTGCATTGGACCATCCACGAGGAAGATATCCACGAGGAAAATTAAGACAAGAACGACATGAATGCATACATTGTCAATACACGATTCAAGACAGACATGAATGCAATACTATCGATTCACGATTCAATATTACTATCAAAATTTTATGTGTACACATATATACAAGGGAGTCCATATGTTGAAGTAGCCCATGGCTTCAGTTACAAAAATATATATACAACCACATCCTCAATATGGAATGTGATACTATAAGTCTTAGTACTACTCAGACCCAGATGATGACTCGGTGCTCCCTCCATGCTCAGATGAGCTCACATCGGTCGGAATGTCCGATGAGTAGTGCTCACGTCCACCCTCTGCAGTGTTGGCGGCAGGTGGATCATCAATAGCTTGTGCCTGTTCAAGTAATATATAGTATATAAGTATATATATATGTAATTCAATAAACCAAAATCATTCGTTTAGAGTTTTCAAGTACCTATCGACCGTATGGTCTCATGGCCATCTCAAACTGCACGTCCGTAATACGTCCCTCGGCTCTGAAGATGGCCCACGTGTCACGTCTGCTATGCCGGCGAGCATACCCAATATCGTGGGCTGTGGGCTTCCTCCCCGTAACCCATCGCGTTGTATCATAATCAACAAAATTTGTAAGATTAAAACAATCATAGAATCAATGAATTAAGTAAACAATCAAATAAAGTGGCAAGATACTTACGAACTCTGCCTCCCATGACTCGACGCCACCAGATCCGAAATGAGAAGATCCAATGGTCTCCATCTGGATCCGTGGTGCCTTCACATGCTGCCTGCTCTTCACGCCACCCTCTGCTCGTTTCTTTGCCTCCTTCCACTCGCGTTTGTGCGGCGCAGTGGTGGCAGGTTTCTCGGCAGGATAGCCACCCGCAGCTACATTTAGCCCATCATCGTACGCGAGTTTTTTAACACTAGTTCTGTAATTGGACACTAAAGTGTCCTGAGGACACTAAAGTGTCCTGAAAGTTAGCATTTTTCTTGAATTTTTGTGGGCAATCTATTAAGAGTTTTGAAATGCTTAACATCCATAGATGTTCCTCAAGACCCAAAAAAAATTGAGATTTTTTTAATTGCACTTTTCTTAGCTTTTGCAAGGTAATATTTTAATTTTCTTAGACACATGCTGATAAAACGCATGATTTTTGCTGTTTTCAAAATAGTAGTAATTTGTACATAACTTTTAGAAGGGACATAGTTTGATCATGAAACTTGGCTTGATGGAAAGCCCATGATGTAAACTAAATCTTGGAATCATCAAACGATAATTATTGGATAAATTTTTGACTCGCTAATATTGAAATGATGTTTTTTATCCAGGTGGAGCATGAATTTTTCTCCTTCCATATGCAAGCTAATAATGTAAAACTTGAGGTGCACCCATGTTATATAGGGTAAATACTACTTTGTTTTGAATTTTTCAAAACTTTAGAGCCACTTTTTGGGCCTCTTCTCATACATGGCCTTTTGCGCAACCTGTTTTTAATACGTAAAATGTCTAATTATGAGCCTAATTTTGATTTTCATCAAAGGGGAAAGCTGTGTAAGTGCATTATTTGTTGTAACTATAGGTGTAGACTACTTGTGCAAGCATAGTTATGATTAGTTTTTGAAAAAAGATGATCAAATTTTGTATTTTTGTTTTTTACAGTTTTTTTAGAACTAGGCGATAAGAACCTACTTAAGTGGAGGCTAAGTTAGTGTCATACACATCAAATTATGGCTTATTTATCTCATCTCAAGCATGAAAACCAATAATCAACATTCTCATTGATAGGGCTACATTTTTTTTAAGTGGCGTGATTGAGTTTTGATAATACGCGTTACTTTTGCTGATTTTATACAACTTTTTTGGAAAAAATTCTAGGAAAGGAAAATGATTTTTTTGGTGAACTTCTACCTCCTTGGACTGATGTATGCTATCAAAATATCTTGGGAAAAATGCTATTGATATCATTGGATTTTTTTTTGAGAGAATGATGCTTGCATATTTGAAAAAATCCTGAAAAATCTTGAAAAATGTTCATTTTCAAGACATATGCTACTTTGTTGCTTATGTACTTCCAAATAAAAAGGCATTTTATATGTTTAGCATTTTTTACATAAGCATAGGGTTATGTTCTACATGCCCAATGAAGCATTTTGGTTTTTAAAGCCTACATTAGGAGTTTGATTTTTTTTCGCAACCCCCAAAAAAGGACACTCAAGTGTCCTGTTTTGGTACCAAACTAGTGTTAAGGTGAGATTTTTTATTACTTAAGATCTCCCTTATTCGCGTCCTTCCCCATACATCTGAGAATGTAGCATGTGGGGGGTTGGGGTATCGACTATGTACAGCCTCTATCACCTCCCCAACTAATCGGCTATTTTGATCTTTAAATTTAATAAAACAATTTCTATACAAGTTTGATACTACCCCACGAATGTACTCCATTACGGTAACTCTTTCCCCCTCGCATCCATCACTATCCCGCCCCTATCTGTCACATCATAGCAGATCACTCCCTCCACCTCTCTCATCTTTTCCTCTTCCGAACTGTCTCCTCTAACTCTTCTCCCTCTATCTCCTCTCTCACCATGTGCCCTACTACCTCCCCCACCAAAGCACCCGCCGCATCCTCCACTCCCACTCTTCCTACTGCTGCGGGTGGAGTCACGACTGGGGGATTATCTACGTGACGGTGGCTGTGAGCCGTGATGTGACGGTGGCTCTGAGGGAGTACGTGATGGTGGCTGTGAGCCCTGACGTGACGGTGCTTGGGAGGGTGTGCGTGAGTGTGTCTGGGACGAGGTATGTCTCCTCGGTGGGCGTGGAAGAGGAGAAGCTGCATGCTGTCTCGTCGGACTCGTAGGCATAGACGGCAGTGGAGTGCCCTGGGATACTCGCGGTAGGGGTATAGACACCAGGCATGGAAGGAGGAGGATGGGCAATCATGTACTCTGTAAGCTCAACTAGACCAGGATGGCGCCCAAAATGATTTAGCATCTCCATCAGCCAATTGCTGTATGCAAATGGATTGGATGAAGAACCTGGAATATCCATAAAGAATCTGCAAAAATAAAAAGTATATACATGATTGCATCAAAGCACAAATGCAAGCTAGGCGCACATATGATTTTCCACCATCAAACTGACATCACTATCTAGAGAATTCACATCTTCAACAACACTCAGAACTATAGAGTTATCCTCCTACAACTCTTCAAAAACTACATCACTATCACCACAACATCCATCTTGTGTGGTTATCTTCAAAGGTTGCACACACATTATTTCATGCATGACTATCACCATCTTTATGTACATCATGGGCTGTCTCTTGACTCACACAAATATCATCATCCAAGCCACCTATCAGCCTACAGAACATAGAATGGGAAAACACAGCCTCGTGTATACACCCGCGTCCGGAAATGCGTGTATACACCCGTCCAGAAATGCGTGTATACATCCATCTAGAAACACGTGTATATGCACGTGAACCGTCTGTGTAGACAGGATACACGCGTTTCTACACGCGACCTTCGAAAAAAAAAATTTGAAAGCGACCGACCTCCGACAAATCGTCCTTATAAAAGGCCCACTGTTGCCCCTGTTAGAATCGTTCACCAGGTGGCAACCAAAGAAGGAGAAGGACGGAGACAAACCCATAAAGGAAAGAGATAATAGCATAAACAAATCTGAGGAAAGAGACAGAGCAAAGGACAGACTGACTCACCTCTCAAAAAGTGAGTCTTCTTTTTGGTCGGTTTCCTTCACCCGTGTGTGCTCCTTGTCTGCTCCTTGCACTTAGGTTTAGTGCTCTATTGGAAGAGGCGACAACGAAGGAGAGCAGATCTAATTTTTGAAAATGTTTATTTGGGAAGGCGGGTTATTTTTAGTTTGAACAGGTTGTCGCGTGTAGAAACGCGTGTATTTTTGCGTTTATGATAAATCAGCCGCATTTATACATGCGATTTTTAGGATCTAGCCGCGTTCATACACGCGAATTTCAGGATGTAGCCGTGTGGATACACGCGAATTTCAGGATGTAGCCGCGTGGATACACGCGATTTTCAGGATGTAGCCGCATTAATACATGCGATTTTCAGGATGAAGCCGCATTAACACACGCGATTTTTAGGATGTAGCCGTGTTAATACACGCGATTTTTATACTTTCATTAAAAACTGATTATGATTTTGTGTTTTCTGGTTTGTACATAGGATGTCATCAACCTCCTCAAAGCAGTTCTGGTGAGGATGAGACAATGCATCATCGTAATCACGATGTGTGGTTGGGACAAAAGATCAAGTGTATGTGTAATCGATGTCAAGGATGCATTGTACGAGCACGTCGAATTACCTTGAATCACATCTCCATGTATGGAGAATGGAATCAAACAGGTTTAGAGGTGAGTAGATGTAAATTGATAGTATTCAAATGACTCATGGTATCCAAATTAAATTAATGGAGTTGTAATATATATACTCTAATTGAAGCAGGATGCAGTACCACACCCTAACATGGTGCCCTACGCGTGGCGAGAGCACGCAAAGCATCACGAGATGATGCTGGAGCTTTGGGATCTATTGTCTGAGATGAGTGGGAAAGGGATCCCCACCACGAAGTTATGGAAGAGGAAGTGTTTGATGATATGGTGCGGAATCTTTTTAAGGATGATCCCAAAGGTATGGATGACGATGATATGGAACAAGAGCATCTTTACAAGGCTTCATCCACACCGGTTTTTGAAGGGTGCACATTCTCTATTTTACGTGCTTCACTTGAACTACTAAATATACAAACAGTTTATGGATGGAGCAATGCAAGTCTTGACGCATTATTGAAGTAAGCATTCTAACTTGCAAATTTGAATTAGTGGTTTAAGGTTTAGGGTTTAGGACTAATTGATGATATTGGATGCAGGCTATTATCAAACATGCTTCCAAAGGGAAATAGACTACGCACCTCAAGAGACATAGCAAGGCGCTATGTGACATCTCTTGGAGGATTGGATTATGATCGCATACATGCATGCGTCAATGATTGCATTCTCTTTCGTGGGATGCATAAGGAGGCTCGACATTGTCCCACTTGTGGTGAAGCAAGGTATAGAACAGATGTGAAGAGCTTTGATGTACCTCGTAAAGTCTTGCAACACTTTCCTATAATTCCTCGCATCAAACACATGTTCAAGTGTAAATCCATAGCAAAGCTCATGTCATGGCATTCCTCACATCGATCGAATGATGGCATGTGGAGAATTCCCGCAGACACTCCTGCTTGGAAGCATATTGAAGATGAGTGGCCCATATTTAAAACAGAGCCCAGAAACTTGAGACTTGGCCTAGGTATGGATGGAGTGAATCCATTTAGTTTCAAAAGCACCGCATACAGCGTGTGGCCAGTTGTGTTGGTGAATTACAACCTTCCACCATCAATGGCGATCAAGAAGGGACATCTTATGTTATCCCTTCTAATTCCAGGGAAACATAAAGTCAAGCATATGGATGTTTATCTCGAACCGTTGATTGATGAGTTGGAGGAACTATAGAGAGGTGTTGCGGTGGTGGACATTAGTAGGCCTCCCTCCTCTCGACACTTTGACTTAAAAGCAGTGTTGATGTGGACAATGCATGACTTTCCAGGATACAGCGATTGTTCTGGTAAGAATTCTAATTACCTCCCTACTCTAATACTATTGGCTATATTAATTATAAATATTGACTTTATTATTCTAACTTTTATTTATATTTAATCAGATTTGAAAACATCGGGTAAACATGCATGTCCTGTTTGTGGCCCTTCGTTAGTACATGAGTATGCTGACGGTTTGTGTAAGACCATATTCGATAATCATCATCGATTTCTCCCCTCAGATCATCCTAAATATGTTGCTAGTAAGAGTAACATTCCTCCACAAACACTTCGTGCAAAAGATTGGAAGCGTATTTGGGAGTCTACAAATATTCTTCCTCCAGATGGCATGAACAGGTTTAGTAATGTTTTTCAATCTTGTTTTGTGTAGTCTCTAATTGGATTAAAGGTCACATAGAGCAATCCCTTGTGTAGGTACTCCATTTTTTTTCAGCTACCATATTGGACCCATCTTAAGATCAACCATCTTCTTGATCCCATGCACATCTTCAAGAATGTGGGATCTGGTATTTGGGAACATGTTATTGGTAAACGAGACAATGTTAGCGTATAGGAGGACTTACGAGTCGCAGGACGTATGTGTCAAGCTTGGCCACGAGAGGAGGGTGGGCACGTTCGTCTTCCGCCTGCACCATGGATTATATCAAAGAAAGAGGAGAAGCAGGTAAAGTAGGCCATCACCACTTTGCGTACTCCCACTGGATGCATGAGATCATTGAAGGGAGCCTTTACAACCACTAAGAAAAGAGGCATTGAGCAACTATATGGGTTGAAGTCCCACGATTAGCACAAGATGCTCCAAGTAAGTGTTTTCCAAGTCTTGTATGTTGAAATTAAATTTTGTAATGCCATAAATCATACATACGTGTGCTCTTATGTGCGCAGTTCATACTACCTACTAGCATCGACCATTGTGCAAATAAGAGTTTAAAAAAAATATATTTATAAGTTGGGTGAGCTTGTGAGGTATGTAAAACCCATGTCAGATCACCCTTCATTATACCTTGCAAAATGAACGTGCATAAGGTATAATGTACTATTTATTTATTTTTCAGATATGTTAGTTCCAAAGCAATTGATCCAACCATGTTGGATAATGCGCGTGTTATGGCAGTGGAGTTGTTTTGTTTGGTAGAGGAGACTTTTTCGCGAACCATTCTCACAAGTCAACTACATGTCATTGTGCATTTAGTGGACGAAATTGCTTTATGTGGCACTCTGCATGCACGTTGGATGTTCTTCCTAGAGCGCTTCATGAAGACCTTAAAAGACTTTGTGAGGCAAAGTGCAAGGCCCGAAGGAAGCATGGCCGAGGGTTGGTTGATACAAGAGTCTCTTGTATATATTTCAGAATTTCTTGGTCAAGTGGATAGCTCTTTGCCACGACTATGGAGCAATGAAGAGGACTTGAGGATGACCTCTATTGTGCCTCAAGGAAAAGGATAGAGTAAAGTAATTAACAAAACATTGATTGATGATCTCAATTTCACTTGCATCCTTAATAGTGATATGATGAGCAGATGGGTTACAAGATATGAGGATGCAAAGACAAAAAGGCAAGCAGAAAGAGCTCTCTTTAGGAGGCAACATGGCTCTCGTAAGGCATACCCTAAGCATCTAGCAACACTTCCGAATGATATCCATGTTGATTGGTTGCATGAGGAAATGGAGAGAGCAGAGAGCGACGAGGGGCTGCATATCACGGCGGAAGAATGGGAGTATGCACGAGGATGCATGTTAAAGGTACATAGAACTAATGTTTTGCATTAGTTGTAAGTGATTTGCTTTTAATATTTATTCACATTGCTTACACAAATATTGCTTCTATTTTGGTCCAGTGCACTATGTTCAATGCTATATGGTGTGAAGGCAAGCATTTTCGAACACAAAGAATTGATGAAAAGAGGAATACACAAGATTGCGGTGTCATTAGTAGCTTTGAGGGAGCTAATGAAAAAATGGATGATTATTGTGGAACAATCCAAGACATATTTAGGTTTGACTTTCGTTGCTTCTTTGTGTATGTTTTGGATGTCAAATGGCAAATGAAAGTGGTGGAAAAATGGCCTAATGCAACGATAAAATACCATGCAAGTGGCTATGTAACTATTGACTCTACAAAGTTTTGGCAAACAAAGAAAGATAGGCTCGTATTGCCACAACAATGTGAGCAGGTATGCATTTTTTTACTAATGTGTTTCATGTACATATATATCTAAGCTCGCGTACCCCCCCTTGACTTTTGATATGCTAATTAATTACTGCAGTATGTGTATTTGAGTAGGTTATCTATCTGCCAATGGTGCATGACATTAAATGGTGGTAAGTCATCTCTATTGCACGACATTCCAAAGTGATGTATAATGCATTCATTGATATGGAGCATATGGAGGATGTAACAAGCCGCAATGAAGATGATGTCGAACATGCCAATGAAGATGTTGTGATCGATAATCAAGAAATAAGAGATGATCATGATAATGAGGATGAGCGTGCCATTTCTCATGATCATGAGAATGACCCTACCATTTGAGGATGATGGTGATGTTGATGAGGATGATCAGGGCATCAATACCATTATCAATGGATAGAATATCGATAGTGGAATAAATTTAATCGTAGCCTTACAAATTGATCAAATGGATATTGATGTTGATCGTTTGGCAAGGATGGATCTTATTGAAGATGAGATCGAACCCTAACCAATCCATCACTGTATTGTTCTAAATTGATGACATTTCTATTGTATGTGTTGTTTTTTAATTATCATCTCATGATTTTTTTTGAATATATTTCATTGTTGTAAATGCATGTAGTGGGATTGTGTAATGATATATACTGTAATGTACTATGAGATGGTTTAAAGAAAATAGTTTTTAATTTTGTAAAGGAATTTAGTTTTTCTTAATAAAGCGTGTATTGATGCGTGTATTGATGCGTGTATTAATGCGTGTATAATTGCGTGTATATACACGCGCTTATACACGCACTGGTAGATGCCAATATACATGCAAATTTAAATGCCAAAATACACGTGCCCGATACTATTCAAATACATGCGCGACCATACACGCACCCGTAATTTATCGCGTGTATGAAACGCGTGTATGGCAGCATTGTCTTGTAGTGTACTCTCAGCTTGACCATTGGTCTAGGGATGATAGGGTGCAAAACGCTTGTGAATTACCATAAATTCTTGAAGTAAAAACTCTATGACCTCATTCACAAAGTGCACACCTTGATCACTAACGATTTCAATAGGTAAGCCATAGCATGTAAACACGTACTCATACAAGAACTAACGATTTCAATAGGTAAGCCATAGCATGTAAACACGTACTCATACAAGAACTTGGCTGTGGTTCTAGCATCATTTTTGATTGTAGCCTTTGCCGCTACCCATTTGGTCAAATAGTTGTCTTTTGTGATGGGAGGTTTGGTTCTTTGACAATCGTCACAACATTTAACATATTCTTCAGCATCCATTTGTAAGGTTGGCCACCAAAGCCCAAACCACCTAGTCAACTTAGTTGTGGTATTGCCCGAAAAGTGTCCACCCCCAATACCTGCATGTGCATGAGTCAAGATTTTCAAGTAGTCAGCTTCACATTCACACATGCGCAAGTTGCCATCCTTGCCCCTCTTGTAGAGTTGGCCCTCTATCAGCATATAGTTGGCCGCTTCAACTTTAATAGCATGCTTTCGATATTTAGGAATTGTTCGATCAGTATGACCATGCTGAAGATAGTCCACAATATACTTGCTCCAACTTGGTGTAGTTGAAATTTGGAATAATGTGACATTATGAATTGGTTGTTGAATTTGACATGAAGCACAGTTACGAACAAATTTTTCAGCATCCGCATGCATGGTAGGCCACCATTGCCCATCCTGAGTTATACATCACACACAAGTAGCATGGATTCCACCAATATCCTCATGTGCCCATTCCAAGATCTCCTCATATTGGTCAGGCTTAGGTATAAGCTGCAACACTCCATCATTACCCTGATGATATAATCTCCCTGAGATTAACTTGAATGGTCACCATAGGTCCACATTAGGGGCTGCTAGTTGTATCTTCCCACTTGTCAAAATTTCTAAGATGGGTTCAGACCATTTAGGACCTGTCTCTACAAGGAAAAGTGTTGAATCTAACATATCATCATCCACACCCACAGGAGCTTCTCCAGAGGTGATTCGAGACAAATGATCTGCCCTAAGATGAGTTGTTCCTTTTCGGACTGCCACTTCAAAATCAAACTCAAGAAGGATGACAAACCACATCACAATCCTTCCAGTTACACAAGGCTTATTCACCAAATATAGCAGTGCTTGATGGTCCACAAAAAATATAAATTTTTTTGCCAAAAGGTAATGGCAAAACTTTTTCACTGCATATATCATGGACAAACCTTCTCTTTCTATTGTGGTATAATTCTTCTCAGCATTGTTCAACTGTCGACTAGCATATGAGATTGGGAAATCCTTATTATGTTCTCCCGATTGAGCCAAAATACATCCAATTGCAAAGTTTGAAGCATCAATATGGACATGAAAGATTTGGTTCCAATCTGGTGCCCGTAAGATGGGTGCAGACACTAATGCTTGCTTCAAATTTTCAAAGGATTCCTCACACTTGTCAATCCAATTAAACTTTACAAGAAGAGCATATAATGGTCTGGCTAAAACAACAGCGTACATGTAGATGAATCGATGATAATAGCCATAATGTCCCATGAATATTTGTATCCCTTTAGGGTTGACAGGCCGAGGTAATGAGACAATGACATTAATTTTATCCATATCTGTTGAAATACCATTGTGAGAAACAATATGGCCCAAAATCTTCCCTTGTCTTACCATGAATTTGCACTTGTCAGGATTCAAGCATATACGATAAACTTGACACTTTTGAAACACAAGTCTGAGGTGTTCTATATGATCATCACGCTCTTGTGAGTGAACACATAAATCATCCATGAAGATCTCAAGAAATAGCCTAAGGTACTCCTTGAATACATGACTCATTAACCGCTGAAAGGTTGCAGGTGCATTTGTTAGACCAAATGGCATAACACGATAGGCAAAGATGCCATCTTCAGTAGCAAAGGCTGTCTTGTGTTGATTCTTCTTCGGATCAATTGACACTTGATTGTAACCGGAGAATCCATCCAAGAAACTATATGCCTTTTTCCCTGCAACACGTTCCAAAACATGATCCGTCATTGGAAGTGGGTAATGATTACGTGCAGTAGCTGCATTTACCTTCTTGAGGTTTACACATACTCGAAGTTTTCCAATTTTCTTGGGCACCACTACAATAGGGGAGACCTATTCAGTGTGTTCAATCTCGTAGATAAATTTTGCCTCTAAGAGCTTGTCTATTTCTTCTTTTATCTTTCGTGCAAAATTCTCATTGTAAGTATAAGGATGTTGCTTGGAAGGCTTTGCATCCTCTCGCAATGGAATTGTATGCTGACATATGCTTGGATCAACTCCTTTGAGGTCTTTATAACTCCAAACAAAAACATCGCGATACTCCTTTATTGTTTGAATTAATAACTTCTCCTCATCTAAGGACAAGTCTCTGGCAATCCACACATAGCGAGGCTCTTTTCCTGGCTCAGCGATATCATTTTTTTTGGATCTTCTGGACCATCATATGAAACCCCTAGCATGCTTGGCTTTTGTCGCATGGGCTGTTGAAGAACAATCTTCCGATCTTGAAGAGTGTACTGTGTGTGAAGTTGGGGGGAACATTGAGACCTTGTTCTTGTCCACTTGAGTCATCACTAATTCAAGACCATGCGGTTTTGAGCTCTCTTTTGCAATCTTGCATCAGAGTTTTTTGTTCAACCGTTATCTTTGCACGAACGACACTCTCTTTTGAATTGGTTTGAAACTTGAGTGTTTGTTTTGGTCTCTTTGTTTTTTTGCAATTTTTGCTAACAGTTTTTAGCTTTTCTCCTGGTTGGAATCCATCTGATCGTTTTACTTGGTCTTTGATACTATCTTGTGCTTGGACATAGTATAGATATTCATTCTTTCCTGAGAAGTGAGGTGGTGGTCAAGAGTGTTCATTCTTAAACTCCTCGTTTTTTGTCTGTATTCTCTCACGTCGTTCCCTCTCATCTTGTTTACGGATTCTCTTATGGCTCTTACAGCATTTACGTTTGGGTCGGCGGCTTCGAGGGATCTCTATTTGAACCTCCCTTCCTCTCGAGAGTAGGCATGCCTTTCCTAACTCTTCCTCGGGGATTATCACAACATCATCAAAATAAGAGTCCCATCCATCTTCCTTATCAGCATCATTAGGAGATTCGAGTGTTAAATCCTCCACCGAGACTTCCTCTACATGCAATGTTGTTGTGGATGCATCCCCATAGTACAAATCATCTAGAAGGTCACGTGGTTGTACCATTCGTATAGGAATAATGTCATATCCATCTGAGTCACAAAATTGAATTGGCTTAGGTAAAACACATGTCGATAATGTTGCGAGGACATGACTCCATTCTAGGGGATCAATTAAGTGCTCAGGGAAGGGTTGTGGAATGTATGCCTCATCTGATACACTTTGATTACCCTACTTCGATTACCCTTAAGTCTTTCAGTGTTTAAATCCTTACATGAGGCTCCACACATCCACAGATATTCTCGCCCATCTGGCAATGTAACTCTTGAGCCCTCAGATGAAGCAGAGTCAAACTCATCTATTGCACACCGCGTTACATCACGATATGAGTGATTCTTTAGGTTGACCCTTGTGATGACAAAATCATGTCGAAGGTACAAATAATTGTATCCCCACCCAATCTTGAATCATTTGAAATTGTTGCATGAATGGTCTACCCAATATCACTTCATGGTTTGGATGCTTTCCAAAATCCACTACTGCAAATGTGTGCTCATATTCAATCCCACATGTGGTGACCAATATGTTCTCTACTAACAGCCCAATGGGATGTTCTAAGCTTCCATCTGCTAGCTGCAAGTGCATCCTGGTACTCCTAATAGTTGGTTTGCCCCACTTTTCCTAAATGGACCTTGTCACAATGCCCACTCCTACACCACTATCAAGTATTGCAGTTGAAGCAACTTTTCGCGCTTCTAATGGGAGGGTAGCATTTCCCTGATCGTCCTCACAAAATTTTCCTACTTTGATAGAAACTGGCATAACATGCTTTGTCTCAGGGTGTATAGTACATTGATGGTGACCTTTTTGTAGCAATACCTGCTCTGACAAACATGTGGCAATATCATTCCACAACTTTGGTCGAAGCTTTATCAAATCAAGCAAAGGTAAAGAGCTCCAAGTATAGGTCGTGCTTGCTCTTGTACCATCAGTGGCTTACGTTCAAAATTAGTATACTATTGATGTATTTGTGGAGCCACTGCACCCATTTGCTGCTCACGCTCTTGTCTCATTCTTGCAATGCAAGTACATTCCTGTGTGGTGTGGGTATAATTCCAAGCACAGGCCTAGCACCACTTCTTTGTGGGTTGGTTTGTGACTAGAGGAGAAAAGGTATTACATTCTTCGGTTTTATGGTTACCGCCACATGCTCCACAAAGATGAGGACCTGTAGGTAGTACACTCCTCATTCGCTGCTGCTGCTGCTGTTGTTGTGGCTACATTGGTGGGCGATAGGTTTGTCCCAATCTCCTTAGTACTAGGTTAGCTATCTGGTCTGGATTTACTAGTGCGCTAGACCCTAAACTTTTGTCATCACCCCACTAATCTCTAGGCTGTACCTCAGGGCCAGTACCCTCTTGGAATTTGAAGTTATCTGTGAAATCCATGGCATCATGGCAACACTCATTGAAATTTGTATGCGTCTTTGCATAGAGATGTGTGTGCAGTGTAGAATTTTTGAGTCCTTTTAAGAAGAGAGAAATTAATCGACTCTGGGTGGGCTTGTCATCTTCTGGGCAACGATTAATGTACTGCTTCATCCTATTTACACAGTCTCTAACACTCTCAGTCTCGCCTTGCTTGAAAGAGTAGATGTTTGCTACTGTGTCATGCTGAATCTCCATCAAGGAAAAAGCAGCAATGAATCTCTCTTCCAAAACTCGTAAAGAAGATTTGTCTGAAGCCTCTAGTGCCTGAAACCAAGCAAGGGCCTCTCCCTCAAGAGTGAGCCCAAATCCTTCAATTTGCGTATGCTTCTCAGTCACTTGCTCAGCTCAAACTGCTTGCCTAAATGCTGCTACATGGTCATCTGGATATCCCGACCCTTTGAACTTCTTTACCAGTTTCTGAAGAGTTGATGGCCTTACTCGTCTTGAATACTCATCATCAGGCCTACGGCCTCTCACTCTCAGTGGTTCCTCTCTGTAGTAAGGTGGTCCATATGCATCCCTAATTGGTGTGGGTCTCCTATTACCTGCCTCACCAACCCTCTCCAAAGATCCTGTTACCCGCATTTCACGAGGTGCATTTATGCGAAGCCGAGTTGGCTCCCCTACCCTCCGATTGTCATAGTGAGAGAAATGTTGTTGTGGTGTGATCTGTGGGGTCGCACTTTTGGTATAGGATAATATCTTGGTGCTAGAGGTTGGCTACTTGCAGTGGTCCACTTTGATGTTGAGGGTCCCTCTCTAGTGAACTCTCGTAGGGGAGGAGCAACAGTTTCTTCAAGAAAGGCTGTCTCTCTTGGTTTAGCTGTATTAGTTGTTGAGAGCACTTCCATGAATAATGGTTGTCCTCTGCACGTGAGCTCACAAATCTCCTTCCAATCTAAGGTTTGGTATTCATTGGCCCATTTATCAATGATTCGGTTCTTATATCTTGCAAGCTTCTCGACTACCACCACAAGTGCTAGAGGAAGATCTAGCTCTGGAAATTTAGTTGTGGCATAATATCCTTCTAAAGAGTCCTTATAGACCTCTTGAAGTGGGTCATCCTGAAAGACCTTTGTCACTGGAATTTGTCGTATGAACTCCCATTGGTTCTCAGTCCCCTGATCCATTTTGCTCTTGCCTTTCGTGTCCCTTTCCAAATTTAGATCTACAAAAAGTAAATCATCTATGGATGGCTTTGAGGACTGGGCATTGGATGGTCCAGGCATGTCCGGCTCAATGAGCCAGTCATCTCTAGACTCCCTTGCTCCGGAAGGCTTTGATAAATCTAGGAACTCGCTCTTAGAGAGCTCTCCTAATTTGTCTACATTCTCTGGTTGATAGGTGACTTCGTAGAGAACACCATCTCCACCCATGTACATGTTACCCTGGTCATTGACTAGAGGTGCTCTATTAAGCTCTGAGAAAAAGTCTGTAATCTTAACGAGATACCATTGTTGTGGATCCCTAAAGATCTCAGCTCCTTGATCATTCGTGTAGACATATTGAAGTCTCACATTGAGTGGTAACCCCATGATGTTGGCTTCAAATGGATTAAAAGATCTTGTGGGTGTCCTATTTGGGGCTAAGGGATGACTATTTGACGGCCCTATATTGTCCATAGACAATGAGCTAGTTGTCCTGGAAAGGGTATCAGATTGGGATTCGAAAAAGGTTTCAGAAATATCTGCCAAATTTCCTATCGATTGGGTCCCACTTTCCTGTATAGGTACTCTAGAAGGTGCCCTAGACCCTATGGCAGTGTCTATATGACGTCTCGACCGCAAGTGCATAAGGTCAAATTTTAAGTTGTTTTTTTTTTAAAATCCAAAAATTTTCAAGCCGGCTCAAACTTTGCCAGAACCCATTTTGAACCCCCTCGAACACATTAGGCTAAAAAAATAGTGTATTTTTCAGGATCAAAAATTGCCTAAAATTTACCAGTTTCCCATACTAAACTCACTATGGGAAATTGGTTCCGGGACCAAAATTTTGACGATGGGTGTTTTCTAACTCCTCTCGAAAAGTTAGAAACCCTCCCAATTTTTTGCGGTGACAGAAAATGAAAAATTTTCCAGACCCTTATCCGGTGCGGTGGCGGTCTTTATGGTGCGGTGTGTGGATCTCTCCGTGCGGTGCGCTGTTCATGCACAACTGCCTTCTTTTATTATTATTATTAATTTTTCCTTTTTTGAAGTGCATGTGCAGTGAACTCAATGCGTGTGCAGGTGTGAGATTTACAGCGAATTCAATGTGTGTGCAGCTGTGAGATTTACAGGGAATTCAAAATGTTCAAACTTCATGTGTGTGTACAAATTTCAGTTTCTCTACAAGTGCAGGTTTAACAGAGAACTAAAATGCAAAAATTAAAGATGCACAAAACTAAGCTAAGAATAGAAAATAAAACGAACATGCAGAAAACTGAAATTGTAAAAATTATCCTCAAACAGAATGACAGAAATGCAAAAACATGCCTCTCTCTTTCGCACACAAATTGAAATTGACAGATTTAGCACCTACCTCCAATCCTTCTCGTGTGTTGAATCCTTGTCCTGACCTCAAGGGAAAAGCATAGCTAGCCAATCGCACTCAGATTGCAAGACAATTAAAAAGAATTTAACAACAAATTAGTCTTAAATAAGTACCAAAATTAGTCCCAAAGCCTGCTCTCCTATCCCCAACAATTTTGCAACCGATTGGAGCTTAACAAGGAGTGGTAGTGTGTGTATGGTGCTCAACTAATGTAGGCACTCTTTCCCCGGCAACGGTGCCATTGTAGAGCGGTTCTCTCTACCATGCAATATAGTGCTTATAGAGTACTACCGATCAACAAATGTGTTGAGAAACACACTGTCAATCCGATTAGTGCATGAAGGCTTATCCCTTGAAACCATCACGTAGACAATCCCCCAGTCGTGACTCCACCCGCAGCAGTAGGAAGAGTGGGAGTGGAGGATGCGGCGGGTGCTTTGGTGGGGGAGGTAGTAGGGCACGTGGTGGGGGAGGTAGTAGGGCACGTGGTGAGAGAGGAGATAGAGGGAGAAGAGTTAGAGGAGACAGTGAGGATGAGGAGGAGATGAGAGAGGTGGAGAGAGTGATCTTCTATAATGTGATGGATAGGGACGGGATAGTGATGGATGCGAGGGGGAAAGAGGTAATGGAGTACATGCGTGGGGTAGTACCAAACTTGTATAGAAATTGTTTTATTAGATTTAAAGATCAAAATAGCCGATTAGTTGGGGAGGTGATAGATGCTGTACATAGTCGGTATCCCAATCCCCCACATGCGACATTCTCGAATGTATAGGGAAGGACACAAATAAGGGAGATCTTAAGTAATAAAAGATCTCACCTTAAGAAACTCGCATACGATGATGGGCTAAATATAGCTGCGGGTGGCTATCCTGCAGAGAAACCTGCCACCACTGTGCACAAACGCGAGTGGAAGGAGGCAAAGAAACGAGCTGGCTATCCTGCAGAGAAACCTGCCAACACTGTGCACAAACGCGAGTGGAAGGAGGCAAAGAAACGAGCAGAGGGTGGCATGAAGAGCAGGCAGCATGTGGAGGCATGACGGATCTAGATGGAGACCATTGGATCTTTGCATTTCGGATCTGGCGGCGTCGAGTCATGGGAGGCAGAGTTCGTAAGTATCTTGCCACTTTATTTGATTGTTTACTTAACTCATTGATTCTATGATTTTTTTAATCTTACAAATTGTGTTGATTATGATACAGCGACGGGTTGCGGGGAGGAAGCCCACAGCCCACGATACTAGGTATGCTTGCCGGCATAGCAGACGTGACACGTGGGCCCTCTTCAGAGCCGAGGGACGTATTACGGATGCGCAGTTTGAGATGGCCATGAGACCATACGGTCGACAGGTATTTGAAAACTCTAAACGAATGATTTTGGTTTATCGAATTACATATATATATATACTTATATACTATATATTACTTGAACAGGCACAAGCTACTGCACCTGCTGATGATCCACCCGCTGCCACTGCAGAGGGTGGACGTGAGCACTACGCATCGGACATTCCGACCGATGTGAGCTCATCTGATCATGGAGGGAGCAGCGAGTCATCATCTGGGTCTGAGTAGTAAAACTTAGAGTATCACATTCCATATTGAGGATGTGGTTGTATATATATTTTGGTAACTGAAGCCATGGGCTAGTTCGACATATGGACTCCCTTGTATATATGTGTACACATAAAGTTTTGATAGTAATATTGAATCATGAATTGATAGTATTGCATTCATGTCTGTCTTGAATCGTGTATTGACAATGTATGCATTCATGTCGTTCTTGTCTTAAATCTTCCTCGAGGATGGTGCAATGCACCCAAAAAAAAATCCAAAGAGTGTTATTGGATGCTGGAATGCTAGAACAACATTCAGGTATCAAATAACACTCTCGGGATTTTTTTTTTTGCTCTCTGTTCATGTGTATAGACATGTCAACTCTGTAAAAAGTCGTGTGTATAAATGCGGATACTCTCTGAAATGCGCATGTATAGACGTGTCAAATCTAGAAAACTCGCGTGTATATAGGCGGATAATCTGTGTAATATGCGTGTATAAGCGCTGCTAAATTGCCAAAACGCGTGTATACACTCTCCTATCAGCGCGTCTAAGTGCAGTTAAATTGATAAAATGCGTGTATTCGGCCGTGTATCAGCGCGTCTGAATATTTCTATACATGTGCTTTTACACGCATGTCTCTGGACGAGATGATACAGGCGCTGATACATGGGCCGTAACTTTTTTTCCACAAGTCATTTTTAGCGGCTAGGAGCGCGGGTATGAGCCCAATCCCTTGTAGTGTAAATTGGATCCCATCACTATAGTGGTTGGGCGATTGGCTAACCCAGGGGACTTTAGGCTGCACTGATGAATCCCTAAATCTGAGACTCAATTCTGTTATGGTACGTTAGATAAAGTAAATCTCAATCAAAAATTGTTCTATGGAAAAGAATCAATGACTGTGCCTCTCAATGAGGAAAAAAGCGTTGATCTCTATGATCTAAGTGCAAGTTTCTTCCTTGATCTGACCAAGTGACTTTAGGTTCGGTCGGATCAGTTTGGTCAATAATGACCTTGACTACGTTAGAGTAAAATTTTTATCCTGGAGGAATTGTGTGTGGGGCAAGGGAAGTTTTTTTCGAGTTCGGTTTTGGAAGAATCGAGGAATTAGTCACCTGTCCGGATATCCGTGGGCGAGGCCTCGAGTGTGGGACCCTGCCCTATGCAAGATGTGCTACTTCCGCTGCTAGCACCCCGAATCTGTTGCGCGATGGGGACGGAGATCTTACAGCTAGTATCAGAGTAAATTGACAAATAAGGATCAACCAAAAAGCCAAAAATGTCAAAAATTTATGAAGTAGCAGTATAAGATCAGAATTGTGTGGATAAATTCATACAAATTGTTATTTGAATTGAAACTCATAAATTAGTAATTGGGTCTTTAGATGGAAGTACCACAATTGCATGTAATTGTTATTTGAATTGAAACTCATAAATTAGTAATTGGGTCTTTAGATGGAAGTACCACAATTGCATGGAATTGTTATTTGAATTGAAACTCATAAATTAGTAATTGGGTCTTTAGATGGAAGTACCACAATTGCATGGAATCCCTGACTTGCTTGAGGCCTAGACATGATGGTCTTTACCTTATAATTCCAAGGACCGTGTGACTACCCGTATATACCGAGGGTATAACTACAGCTCTTTACTGGCAGTATGTACGAGTAAATCTAAGACCTGAAATTATAAGCATTAATGCTATCGAGATGATGAATTCGAATGTGGTTGATATGATTTTTAAATTTTGGTTGTGAACTGATGAGTTGATTTGAATTCTGATTGAAAAATGATGATTCCTGAAATTTGGTTGAAATGTAATAAGCCGAGCAAAACCACAATAAGGATGAATGGGACGAGTCCCTGTGATGATGTTCATAACTGGATTAATGATGTTAATAACTTCAACAAATCACTATGAGATTAGTGTATTGTGCTGGCAAATTACTACTGTTAACTACTATGAGATTAGTGTATTGTGCTGGCAAATTACTACTGTTAACTTTTGATCAGTAGATCAAGTTAAGGGTTGATAAATTAAAAATCTGAAAAATTGAAATCCCCATGGAGGACTGTTTAGATGGAAAAATTCAGTCTGATGGACCATTATTGTGTTAAAGATATGAATGAGATATTCTGAATGAATTGTTATTTGATAATGCGTGAATCTATATGAGTATCTTTACCCCATGATTATGTGGAGAGCCGACCTATTTAAAGACCCCCAGAATCAGTTGAATCAAAAATCAGATTGAATCATAAATAAAAAAACTTAACAAGAATTTTCGTATTGGTAGGAACATGGATCGAGGTCGTGATGATAGAAATGTTAACCCCCAACTCAATGAAGAAGAGCTCGACCTAGATGTTCGTAAAACTCTTCATAGTTCACAGCCTGGTCCCTTCAAGGGTGAAGGGGAACAGTTAGGTGAAGTTGTAGAAAAGTGGATTGATGCCATGGAAGAATACTTTGATGTAACTGGCTACAATGAGAGAAGTAAGATGGCTCTGGCTAGGTTAAATATTGTGGAAACGGTCAGGGTTGCATGGAGGAATCACTGCGAGACAAACCGTCTCGACTCAAATAACCAAACCTGGACTGATCTCAAAATTTACCTAAGGACGAGGTTCTGTCCTCCCAGCTTTTTAGAAACAAAGATGAACGGATTCTTAGAGTTAACCCAGGGGAGTAGAACTAATGAAGCATATCACCAAGCATTCGCCCTCCTCCTCAGATACTCGCCTCCGCTGGATGAAGAACATCTGATGGCCAGGTTCATTCGAGGACTGAACAAACCTTTGAATATCCTGCTGAAGAATGCCAAGCCAGTTTCCATGGCCGAAGCAGTTCGGATGGTGAAGGATTTTGCCAAAGCCTTTGATGTCAAAGTCTCGCAAAAGCCAGCACCATCATCTTTCAAAAGGTTTTTATTCCTTGAAGATGATTCCAACCTTCCTCCGCCTAAGAGATATCAGGGTCAAACCCAGGATATGGGAAGTTCCAGAATGGAAGAAATGTCCTTTTCCCGAAACTCAATCCCCTGGATTTCAACTTCAAAAGTTCCACCCTTGAACAAGAGAGTGAAATGCTATAACTGTCAAAGATTTGGACATCGCAGTATGGATTGCCCAACTCCTTTTGGATCAAGGTTTTCAGGGCAGGGAAATCAGGGATCAAGATTCCAGACTCCATCCCCTTCCTTCCAGAGTAATCAGGGTTCTATCCGTCAAAATCAGGAACATCCCAGAGGTAGTCCCTCTATCCAACCTGCAGTTTCAATCCAAACTAATGCAATAACTCTACCTCAAAATAGGGGAAGTCAAAAAGACTTGTTTCCAAATCGGCCATCCAGTTCCAAGGTAGTAGCGCTCGAAGTGATTGAAAAAGAAGAAGAAGATGAAAGAGATCATACTCCACCAGCGAGATGAGGACATCTCGTGTTTTTTAAGTGGGGTAGAATGTAAGATTCCTCCCCAGCCTCTCAGAATGTCTAGTATCTTCCCCTATAGACAAATCCCTCTTCAGAAATATAAAAGATCTTGTTTATACCTGTTTTGGCCTAGAGAGAGAAAATATTCTAGAGAGAGCTTATTTAGATTTTGGATATTTTTGGATGGAAAAATATCTCTTCATATTTAAATAAGTTCCCCCAAAACAGAAGTTCAAAAAGATTTTCAGAAGGTGCATTCGAAATAAATTATAATCTGTTCAAAAGGCCTTAGCCTGGGGTCTAGATTTTTTGAAAATTTTAAATTAAGGTTTTGAGGTGTCAATCATATTCATCCAAATGTGTGGAGGAGATAAATGGAAGAAATAAAGAAAATCCTCCCAAAAATGAGTAAATACTCACACAAGATGAAGAGTTGACTAAGGACAAGGTTATTAGTTAAAAAAGAGAGATATTTAGAAGAAATGATGCATTTTTGACACCTCAGTATGGGGGAATTCCCCTCATGAAGGAGGCGCCTATTTCACTTGTGTGGGAGAGTTTTAAACTCCTAGATAATGAGATATTTTTATTGCTTCTCTCTCCTCTTTCAACTAGATCCAAAAAGTGATCTGAACTGACCTAAAAATGGTCAAAAATTGACCAAACTGATCTGGGAAATTCTAGAATCAGTTTTCTTGGTTAGAGGCTCACTTTTTTCTATAAATAGAAACCTTCCCCTTTGTTGAAGCTTAATACTGTTTTTGCACTGTTACTCTACTTCTCCCTAGAGCCAAAAACTGTGAATTTACTCATAATTCATTAGTTTTTTGACCTTTCCCTTTTCGAAAGATTGGTGGCCACTCTTGTTTCAAACAAGAGTAGATCCCTCAAACCATCATGCCAAAGGAAAGCTCTCAAAGTCTCCTTGTAAGTTGGAGATTCTTCTCTTTTCAATTTCATTTTATGGTTTTTTATGATTTTTGTCCTCTCTAAAATGATTATGATGTTATGCCTCATTGAAAAAAGGCATTCTCCTCTCTTCTTTAGTAAATCCAACCTTTCTTTAACCTAGATGAATGATTATTGGATAAAATCAAGTTTTTCATAATTTTCCTCTGAAATAAGTAAAAAATGTTTACATTCGAATGATTTAAATACTCTTGGTGAAATTCTCATTAATTTTAGAGAGTTAAAAATTGAAAAATGGTCAGCCATACAAAGGAGGTTATGGCAAAATTTTCTAAAATTGTGTAAAATAAGTTTTATTATTTTTTATTCAGAAAGAGTAATTCCCATCATATATGTATTCTTAAAGTGTTATTTTTCATTCTAGGTATAGAAAAATGCATACTAAAAATATTTAATTAAAAAAGTGTTACTTTCTTTAGAATTAAATTCTATGCATGAAGGGAGCATATTGAAATTGTTATTTTGATTATAAAAGTGTTATTTTCATCATCAATGATTTTTATGCATAAAAGAAATTCTTTTATATTAAAAGAGTGATTTTTATCATAAATGATTTGTATGCATAAACATATGCATATCTTTTATATTAAAAGAGTGATTTTTATCATAAATGATTTGAATGCATAAACAAATGCATAAAAGATTTTTTTATATTAAAAGTGTGATTTTCATCGTAAATGAATAAATTAGATGCATAAAAGAAATTGTTTTATTATAAAAGTGTGACTTTCATTAGAATTGAATTTATGCATAAATAGATGCATAAAAGAAAGCTTTTATTTTAAAAGAGTTGTTTTTCATTGGATTTAGTTTTTATGCATGGGAAGATACAGAAGAGAAATTCTTTTATTTTAAGAGTGTAATTCCTACTAAATTAGATTTATGCATGGAAAGATGCATAAAGAACTTATTTTAATCCAAAAGTGTTATTTTCATCAATTTTGATTTCATGCGTAGAATGATGCATAAAGAAATCTATTTTTAGTTCAAAAGAGTTATTTTCATCAATTTTGATTTTATGCATAGGAAGATGCATAAAAGATTGATTTTTAATTCAAAAGTGTCATTCTCATTTAAATTGAATTTATGCATAGGAAGATGCATAAAAGATTGATTTTTATTTCGAAAAGTATTATTTTCATTGAAATTGAATTTATGCATAGATAGATGCAAAAAAGATTATTTTTTTCGTTCTCATTAAAATGGAATTTATGCATAATGAAATGCATAAAAGGTTTATTTTTAATTCGAAAGTGTTGTTTTCCTTAAAAATTGAATCTATGCCTAAATAGATGCATAAAAGGATTTTTATAAAACTGTTATTCCTACTAAAGTTGTCTCTATGCCTAATTAGATGCGTAAAGAATCTTTATATCAAAAAATTAGAATTCTCTTACATTCTATAAATGGATGTGATGTCCTGTGAATTAGGATGTGAATGAATGGTATAGGATGTGAAGGAATGTGATGTCATGTGAATCGTGATATGAATGAATGATAAGGGATGTGAATGAATGATGGCATGTGAATCGGATGTGAATGGATGACGTGGTTTGATGTGTGAATGATGTAGATTAATGAGGATGGATGTATGGATGATGTGGTTTGATGTGTGAATGATGTAGATTAATGGAGATTGATGTATGGATGATGTGATTTGATGTGTGAATGATGTGGATTGATGTAGATGGATGAATGGATGATGTGGTTTGATATGTGAATGATGTAGATTAATGTAGATTGATGTATGGATGATGTGGTTTGATGTGTGAATGATGTAGATTAATGTAGATCGATGTATGGATGATGTGGATTGATGTAGATGAATGAATGGATGATGTGGTTTGATGTGTGAATGATATAGATTAATGTAGATTGATGTATGGATGATGTGGTTTGATGTGTGAATGATGTGGGTTGATGTAGATGGATGAATGGATGATGTGGATGTGGATGTGGATGTGGATGTGGATGTGGAAATGGATGTGTGGATGTGGATGTGATATATGAATGTGAATGTGGATGTGGATGTATGAATGTGAATGGGGATGTGGATGTATGAATGTGGATGTGGATGTGGATGTATGAATGTGAATGGGGATGTGGATGTATGAATGTGGATGTGGATATGGATGTATGAATGTGGATTTTAAAATGGATGTATGGATGTGGATGTGGATGTGAAAATGGATGTATGGATGTGGATGTGGATGTGGATGTGGATGTATGAATGTGGATGTGGATATATAGACGTGGATATGGATGTGTATGTATGAATGCGGATGTGGAAGTGGATGTACGAATGTGGATGTGTATGTGGAATAATGAATGCGAATGTGTATGGGAAATGATGTGACATCGATATGAGTGAATGGAAGGAAGGGGATGGAGTCTGGAATCTTGATCCCTTATTTCTCTGCCTTGAAAACCTTGATCCACAAGGAGTTGGGCAATCCATACTGCGATGTCCAGATCCTTGACAGTTATAGCATTTCACTCTCTTGTTCAAGGGTGGAACTTCTGAAGTTGAAATCCACGGGATTGAGTTTTGGCTTCTTCCATTCTCAAACTTTCCATATCTTGGGTTTGTGACCCTGATATCGCTTAGGCGGAGGAAGGTTGGAATCATCTTCTAGGAATAAAAACCTTTTGAAAGGTGATGGTGCTGGCTTTGGCGGGACTTTGACATCAAAGGCTTTGGCAAAATCCTTCGCCATCCGAACTACTTTGACCATGGAAACTGGCTTGCCATTCTTCACCAGGATATTCAAAGGTTCGGTCAGTCCCCGAATGAACCTGGCCATTAGCTGTTCTTCATCCAGCGAAGGCGAGTATCTGAGGAGGAGGGCGAATGCTTGGTGATATGCTTCATTAGTTGTACTCCCCTAGGTTAACACTAAGAATTCGATCATCTTTGTTTCTAAAAAGCCGGGAGGATAGAACCTCGTCAATAGGTAAATTCTAAGATCAGTCCAAGTTTGGGTATTTCGGTCGAGACGGTTTGTCTCGCAGTGATTCCTCCACGCAACCCTGGCCATTTCCACAATCTTTAACCTGGCGAGAGTCATCTTGCTTCTCTCATTGTAGCCAGTTACATCAAAGTATTCTTCCATGGCCTCAATCCATTTTTCTACAACTTCACCTAACTGTTTCCCTTCACCCTTGAAGGGACAAGGCTGTGAACTATGAAGAGTTTTACGAACATCCAGGTCGAGCTCTTCTTCATCGAGTTGGGGGTTAACAATTCTACCATGACGACCTCGATCCATGTTCCTACCAATACGAAAATGATTCAATCCGATTTTTGATTCAACTGATTCTGGGGTTCTTTAAATAGGTCGGCTCCCCACATAATCATGAGGTAAAGATACTCATATAGAATGCATTATCAAATAACAATTCATTCAGAATATCTCATTCATATGTTTAACACAATAATGGTCCATCAGACTGAATTTTTCCATCTGAACAGTCCTCCATGGGGATTTCAATTTTTCAGATTTTTAATTTATGAACCCTTAACTTGATCTACTGATCAAAAGTTAACAGTAATAATTTGCCAGCACAATCCACTAATCTCATAATGATTTGCTGAAGTTATTAACATGATTCCAGTTATGAACATCATCACAGGGGACTCGTCCCATTCATCCTCATTGTGGTTTTGCTTGGCTTATTACATTTCAACCAAATTTCAAGAATCATCATTTTTCAATCAGAATCCAAATCAACTCATCAGTTCACAAACGAGAATTTAAAAATCATATCAACCACATTCGAATTCATCATCTGGATAGCATTAATGCTTATAATTTCAGGTCTTAGATTTACTCGTATATACTGCCAGTAAAGAGCTGCAGTTATACCCTCGGTATATACGGAAAGTCACGGTCCTTGGAATTATAAGGTAAAGACCATCATGTCTAGGCCTCAAGCAAGTTAGAGATTCCATGCAATTGTGGTACTTCCATCTAAAGACCCAATTACTTATTCATGAGTTTCAATTCAAATAACAATTTATATGAATTTCATCACACAATTTTGATCTTATACTGCTACTTCATAAATTTTTGACATTTTTGGTTTTTTGGTTGATCCTTATTAGTCAATTTGCTCTAATACCACACCGCGCAACGAATTCGGGGTGCTAGCAGCGGAAGTAGCACATCTTGCGCAGGGCAGGGTCCCACACTCGGGGCTTCGCCCCCACGGATATCCGGACAGGTGACTAATTCCTCGGCTCTTCCAAAACCAAACTTGGAAAAAACTTCCCTTGCCCGGAAAGCACATGCGATTCCTCCAAGATAAAAATTTTACTCTAACATAGTCAAGGTCATTACTGACCAAACTGATCCGACCGAACCTAAAGTCACTTCGTCAGATCAAGGAAGAAACTTGCACTTGGATCATAGAGATCAATGCTTTTTTCCTCATTGAGAGGCACAGTCGTTGATTCTTTTCCATAGAACAATTTTTGACCGGGATTTACTTTATCTAACGTACCATAACAGAATTGAGTCTCAGATTTAGGGATCCATTAGTGCAGCCTACAGTCCCATGGGTTAGCCAATCGCCCAACCACTGTAGTGATGGGATCCAATTTAGAATTTGGTTAGGTTTTGTCCGTATCAGGGAAAAGAGTTCCTAGGTCCCCTAGCCAGATATTCATGCAAATTTAGCATTAGTCATGCCACTTACACACCCAATATGAAATTGCCTTTTTTCACAGATTCATCCATCTTTAAAACAATCATTTAATGAAACCATAGTATCACTGATCACAATCCTCCAAAATATCCGGTTGAATCTTAATTTCCAATCATTCCTTCATCGGAGTATCTATGGCATCATTGGTAGCCAGAACGCTCACTACCTGTCCACTCAGGGGCCTTTTCAATAGTTCCTAGCTCATAGTGCCTGGCAATATAATCACTTATAAAATCAAGATGGAATCTCCGTTGATAATCAGCAAGATCAACCAACAGATCCATATAAAAGAGCTGTGGACTCATCCGTTGAGGACCAGCAAGGTCAATCAACCAGATCTATGCCCGGTTTTGGAAAACAACTCTTACTCCTTGCTCCAATATCTTCCACGATGCACGTGTGGGTATCTTTAGCGACCCAGATCCTGAGCACCGTATGGACAGCACCCTCTAGGATCCTTCGCAGGTCACCTAGCGCTTCACTCATAGGCCGCTTCCTTGGTCCCTCATCCACCGTACCGGAAGCTCACCATTTAAATCGAACCGAGGCTGGTCAAGACCTCGGCTGACCATGCTACGCGAGATGTCCTACGTTGACTCTCTGTCCTCATCAGCTGTTGCAACTTTATGAGTTAGGTCTCCATGACCTTAATCACAAGACGGTCAATATGCTTCCCCAGCATTCTTGACATAAAACAATCATTTACAAATAGGTCACAAATACAGTTTCTATAATGAACTCTCGTCTTTCCACATTATCCCTCATCAGTCCACATTACTTATTCCACAAATACAGCTTCTATAATGAACTCTCGTCTTTCCACATTACTTATTCCACATTCCATTCATATGTGTACTCATTCTCATCCAATCACATCATTTTTCATCTTATCACATCATATTCATTCACATCACATATCATTTATTCACATCCCAACTCACATGTCATCACATCTCATCCATTCACTCATATCGACGTCACATCATTTCACATACACATTCGCATTCATTATTCCACATACACATCCACATTCGTACATTCGCATCCATACATCCACTTCCACATCCGCATTCATACATACACATCCATATCCACGTCTATATATCCACATCCACATCCACATCCACATCCATAAATCCATTTCCACATCCACATCCACATCCACATCCATACATCCATTTTCACATCCACATTCATACATCCATATCCACATCCACATTCATACATCCACATTCCCATCCACATTCATACATCAACATCTCCATTCACATTCATACATCCACATCCACATCCACATCCACATTCATACATCCACATCCCCATTCACATTTATACATCCACATCCACATTCACATTCATATATCACATCCACATCTACATATCCATTTCCACATCCACATTCATACATCTACCTCCACATCCATATCATCCATTCATCCATCTACATTAACCCACATCATTTACACATAAAACCACATCATCCATATGTCAGGTGTTTTTTTGAGAGGTCTTTTTGGTCAGTGTACATATGAATGCATGGCGTGTGTGAAGGGTTTTACTATGAAGGGCATTGCCAGATGCTCTGGGTGGATCGGTTTGGATTTGGGCTCGTGCAGGCCTGTCCGGTGAGAGACCCATTGGGGATGATATTAACTACTCGATGGCTTTGATTGTGTGCACGTCAAAGAAATGAGCAGGCACTCGTATGCTGCATCTTGAAGAGGTATGGCATGAAGGGCTTGGGCAGAAAAAAGGTGAAAAGGCTAAGATTGTCTTAGATATAGTGTGAAAAGAAATGTTATGGTAGCCAATTTTCAAATAAGTAAATAAATGGAACAATGATTAACATGGCCAGCTAAAAATAGGCACGTGGAGGCTTGTGCTATTGCCAACGTAGCTGCCAGCCAATGCTTTGGAAGCCTGGCGAAGGTGGCTGGCATGGGTTGCAGAAAAAGGCCACCGCCGTGTTGTTCAGTGGGGGTTGTCTGACGCTGCAGCAGACAAGGGCATGAGCAGAGCTGACACCCGCCTGTGTGAAGAGAAGGAAGTGTAGAAAGGCTGGCGGGTGTTGTTGCTGCAGAGGCTGGCGAAGATAAAGGAGTAGCCGCCTTGTTCGAAAAAGGACAGCTGGGCTGGTGATTCGAAGCGAAAGCTACAAGAAGGTGCTCGTGGCTCTGGTGCGTGGAAGAAGCTGGAGGTGTGTGACTGGCGGGTATCATTGTTACAGAGAGGTGAGGAGAGGAGAGAAGGAAATGGCCGCCTGGTAACTGAAAGCTGGGGACGCTTGTGCAAAGACAGGCGAGACAGGTGGCTGGAGAGACTGCCTACAGGGCTGGTGCGAGCCGCCTCTGGCAACTGAGAAGGGCTGCGGGTTGGCATTGGTGGACAAGGGGTCATGGTGGATAGCATGTCCTGACCGGGTGCAGTGAAGAGGACGCTGAGACAGAGGCGAGCTGCTGACGACGGGTGCTAGCGACTGAGAAGTTAGAGAGGCGCAGCTGGTAGTCAAGCAAAGAGGGCTGCAGAGGTGGTGGGTCTCCAGTGTGAAGTGAAGAAAGCCAGAGTGTTGGCCGCCTTATTGATACAAGGTTGGCGGGTATTGTTGGCGCTGCAGAAAGAGAGGGCCGCCTAGGATAGAGGGGCGCAACTGACTGGTGTCAAAAGGCTGGTGTGGGCCTTGTGTGTTGGTTATAGACAGGCTGGTGACTGTACACAAGAGGCTGCATGTCTCTTGGGTGATGGTCTAGTATGGGCTGGTGATTGGAGCAGCAGAGAGGGCTGCTGTTAGGAAGGGACTGAGAAGATGTGGCTTGGGCTAGATGTCTGAAAATGCTACGTTGAGCAGTGGTTTGTGGTGCTGAAGAGATTGTGCGAGGCTCTGGTGGTTGGTGAAGCTGCTGGTCACGACATACAGAGAGTGGGAGCTGCTGAGTTGAAGGTTAGCTGGTGTGGGCGCCTTCTGGTGAGAGTAGCTGGTCTTGTGTGGGCGATGATTGCAGGCAGTGCATGGATGCTGACCAGAGAGGGAGCCTTGGGTTTTTGTGTGTTGGATGCAGAAGAGGTGCTGATGTGTGGGCTGGAGACAGTGGGCTCGCCTACGACAATTGGCAGGTAGCAGCTGGGAACAGAGAATAGCCGAGCTACAGAGGAAGTGGAGAAGGGTTGCTGGTGTGGGCGCCCTCTAGAGATTGCAGGGACCGGGAGACAGAGGCTTGGTCGTCAGACGCAAGGATGTATTCCCTTGGCAGTAAATCCTGGCCAGAGTCCTGGTCTTTGGTGTATTTACTGAGTTGTACATGGTTGATGTTGTATATGTTTTTTGCTGAATGATCATCTGTTCGTTATGGTTCTGAGCTGTCTTTATGGTGTGGGTGGGTGGAGAATGGTGAGAGAGTGTTCCAGCCGGTGGCTGGTGGTGCCCCCGTTCGGGTGAGTGTTTCCAAGTTTGGGAGGTGGAAGAGCTATAGAGGCAGGCTTTTCTTTCTTTTTTTCACCTCACACCATACATCAATCTACATTAATCTACATCCTTCACACATCAAACCACATCATCCATTCATCCATCTACATCAATCCACATCATTCACACATCAAACCACATCATCCATACATCAAACTACATTAATCTACATCATTCACACATCAAACCACATCATCCATACATCAATCTACATCATTCACACATCAAACCACATCATCCATTCATCCATCTACATCAATCCACATCATTCACACATCAAACCACATCATCCATACATCAATCTACATTAATCTACATCATTCACACATCAAACCACATCATCCCTACATCCATCCTCATTAGTCTACATCATTCACACATTAAACCACGTCATCCATTCACATCCGATTCAAATGTCGTCATTCATTCACATCCCTTATCATTCGTTCATATCACGATTCACATGACATCACATTCCTTCACATCCTATACCATTCATTCACATCCTAATTCACAAGACATCACATCCATTTATAGAAATTAAATAATGCCATTAAAAGCTCTAATGCTTGGTGGATACGTTCGAGAATGCGTTCAACCTAAAAATGAGTGGGAAAAGAGTTTTGGGGTGGGCTCTTGTATGTGGAGTCCCAATCACTTCTCGGGGCTCGATCCCTGCTGCCCGGCAAGGCTCGCCTGCGCCCTTATTGGTGTGGTGTAGCCACTCAGACAACCACCGGGGCCGCTCACGCTCAAAAACAAATCTGCCGCCTCCTGACGGCATGCCATCGACATGGGTGGGAAACGTGCCCACGTCCTGCTGCTCCTCCAGCTCGCCTCTAGTCTCAGTTTCGCAGAGCTCTCCTGCCATCTCATCTAGTAGTAGTAGACTACTGAGTCCATCGTGTTTTGGTGGCTTTTCTTCAAGCTGTTAAATGCACTCTGTAGACAGGAGCGTCGAGCAGCAGAGAGTGCAATTATTCCACGTCACTTGATGAACTTTATTAACATCAACTCTCCATTAAACCAATTATTTGCTCTTCCTCTGCTCTGTGATATAATGGCACATGCATCTTGCTACACAAGGGAGCAGCTTAGAGCAAACAACGGAATAAATGAACTTCACCTCGGTTTGCTTGATGATCATGAATACTGGGCTGTTACAGCTCTTGACTCTCTACTAGCAGTGTGCCTGGCTTTTGAAAATGAACAGCGGATGAAGAACGTTGAGCTGAAGCGACCCATAAACTTCAGGTGCCTTTCTTCCAGTCCTGTAGTAAGCCATCCTTCGTGCAGCCATTCCTCAAGATCATCACGTACGCTTGCGCCTCTTGTACATGTGTTAATTGTAGGCTATGATTCTCACTTGCTTTTTATTTCTTGCAGAAAATCATCATAAATCAAGGCCACTTCTGGCCTCAATATTCCGTTGCTGGTGGCAAGACTGGACCATCAAGATGCCATTGCCTGCCTCAATCTTTTGAAATTGCTCAAGGTAGGTTTTATTGATTACAGCCTCGCCAAATTTCTGGGTGTTCTTCACAATACTGCTGATGATGATATTGATAGTTGAGGAAAACCCTAGAGGTCATTCGCCATGGCCTCTCCTCTCTCAGACACATACATAGAGGTGCACACACGAATGAATGATCATTACATTCTTAGCAACAGCTACCTTCATGATGCGAAGGGTTGCATGCCGTTTCAGTTATGGACGTCCACGTGTCAAGACCTGAATGGTTTTACATTCCAACACTCCCCCTTAACACTATTAAGCTCTTGCAGGGTTACTAGTATAGTGTTGGATTTTATTAGATACTAGAAAAAAGAGATGCACCCCCCTTTGTGGTGGTTCGCAAATGCCTAAGCTCCACGATCACCACCATAGAGAAAACTCCATGTTGAAACCGTTTGACACAAAAGTCTTCTTGTACCCCAACATTATCAACATAAGAAAGGCTCCCCCTCAAAACAATGAAAAAGAGAAAGGAGACAGCCTCATGACAGCTAGCCTTACTGAAATCATAGGTATGGGCTTTGTGACCATCAACAACATCATCGTGCTGCAAAGCATCATCCTTCACCGTGTATTTAGAAAATGAATTTTTGTTCCTTATTACATAAGGACTACTTTTTTCTCTTCCAAGGATGACCCATGAAGTTAGATGATTGGAGTGGGGAAGGGGCAACAAGTGATCAATGTAGGATTTTGCGTCTAGCTCACTCTTTAATTTGTTGTCATATGTGGGATTGTTTTAAGGTCTCAATATGGAGAGCTCCAAAGGCACCACCCAGTGATGAGTGTGAATCTGCTTAGACATTGGCTTACATGGAAGCATGTTGACCTTCAAACATAGAGGCATGTTACCTTTTAACATAGAGGCAAGTCCAAGGCCACATTCAGAGTGAACATACTTGCATAACTTTTCAGTTCATTTAAATCTCACAGTGGTGAGTCTTGGACTTTAAATAGCAGTGCTTTCTCTCTCTATGATTTTCTCGTGATGATTATAATCATTGCATGAGAAGGTAGAGAGTTTTTCACTAGCGTGAGTATCTTGTCTCATACTGCAAAAAACAATTATTAAGAAAAAGAATGTATTCTACTTCATGGTTTTCACTAGCTTGAATATCTTGCCTCAAACTACAAAAAGCAATGCTTAAGATAAAGAATGTAATCTACTTCATAGTTTGAATATCTCAAACTACAAAAAGCAATGCTTGAGGTAAAGAATGTATTCTCATTCATAGTTGTTTCCTCAATTTGTGATAAGAAATATTTGAGATTTATGAGAAAAGTCAGATTCGTGAATTGCTTGAGTAATTCACACTTGAATTACAATTCACGGTGTGAATTACTAGTATTTCATGTGTTTCATAGTCCACTTCACAAAAGGATTTTTGATGCATCTATTTGTTATTTTACTTTCTTATAGCTCTAGATTGAGAGTGCAGGACATGTAGAATGCGATGTAATAAAAAACACTCTCAATGGGATTCTTCTTTTTATAAATTTGTTATAATTTTCAAAAAACAAAGAAAAAGGATACCAGCCTGGTTATTCACGTGAATAAACAATCAAAATATATGAAAAAACCAAGTGTTTCTTTTCCTCAACGCTTCCAATTACTCACATACATTTTATGCACACAAATTGTTCATAAATCCTTTTATTTTTCTCACTTCTGTTGCAAAACCTTATCCATAACTTTTACATACAATGCATCTATAGAAATGGAAAGGCTATGAAAATTCATTAATGGTGGGAGCGAAGACTCTAGAAGAGCAAAAGAAACAAGGTTGTTTCCCTGGCAACAACGCCAAAAATATTATGGCTTGTCGTCGCAACCCCTTAAAGAACTCTATTCCATTCACTACGAAGGCAACAAACAACCTACAACGGTTGTTGGGTAATTACCTCATTCCAAGCTCATGTCCCTTGAGTCTCTCCACTGGTGAAGCTACACTTCTCTGAATCTCCCCTTCCCGCTATAACCGTGAAGTTGCTTACACTACCGCTTCAGCGCAAATGTGTCTCAACTATGTCTCACACACAAAGGCAAGAACTAGACACATGTGCATAGCATAGACCGTTTTACAGACTCTCTCAAGAGAAAAGAGAAGATAATATACAAAGCACAAATAGGGATTGAGTCCATTCATATGAGAAAATATCTTATATACATCTGGCCCTTATTCACACTTGGGTGCCCAAAATGAAAACTAACTAATAGTTAAAACGTGGCAACCTTTTCTCATAAATTTTCAACATCTAGAGTGTCCTTTCATGACACTCATTAATGTCCTCATAAACTATGGAGGAGAATCTTTGTTAATCTAAAATGGGGTTAACATTGTATTCCCATGGATTGTTAGTCCATGATTTAAGAGGCGAGCCATCCATAGATCTTAAAAAAACAGACGTATATTATGTCCAAACGACATAGAATAAGGCCCGCTATGTATAAGCATGCAAGGGTGGGAATGCAATAAGGGATAGCCTAATCATATTCCCTATCATGTATAGACTCTATGCACACCTATACAAACTATGCATAAAGCCTATGCATAGGGCATACGCTGATGCAGAGACCTCACTACATGGCCGCCCTTGTTTGCATATCCACTTTATGCAAGCATGAGGCCTTATTCATGAGGCACATGCATACGAGCAAGGGAGGCCATGCACTATGGACTATGCATAAGTATATGCCATATGTTGGCCACGCTCCAGAACAAAACATTCATCTTCTTTTGAGCCTTCTTGAATAATGCAAAGTGACATAATAAGATAGATCAAAACATTCATATGTTTGTGTAGGAAGGGGACATAATAAGATATATCTAAAAGATTCGGGGATTATTCTCCTCTACTTTAGTCACTTCTACGATGAGAGAGTCATCTACAAGCACCATTAAGTATAGGTGGTGTTAGAAGAGGACAATGGAGCATTACACTAGCACCTGTTGAAACCAAAATTACACAAAAAATAGTAAACTAGCTTAATCACAAGATAATCAATGCAAAATATTTTTCACTATAGAATTTATTGCAATATAAAAGGACCAGCTATAAAGTAAAATTTTAGGTCTCTTTTGGGATTATGGAAAAGAAATAGAGAACTAGGGATGCAAGGTAAACTTGTTGATTGGACACCCTAAATCCTATGGATGCAGATGCATGTGTTTACAACTTTTTGCAAGACCAACACTTAGCAATGCATGCATGGAGATTTTAAGTCTCCACTTGTACCTTACTTTGTCCAAGTGGTTTCTTGGCTTCTTTGAACTTTTTGGGCTACTCATTCTTATCAGGGGACCCATTCTATTTGTTTTTTTTTTGCAGATACACATAGATGTAAGTAAGTTACAACATTTTAAATAATGACTACAATAACTTATGGCTTTATGCATGCATCATTTGCATACCCTTTACACTTGCACTTCCTCTAAATTATCTCACATAGCTAGATGAGGGTACAATCATTAGGGATGGGGTGTTCTACATCTGACATCTCCATGGCACTGCATAAACCCCCAACACCTTCATCCTCATCAGCAAAGGTGTGCCCTTTAACCTTTTCAACTAGATTATTCAAGGAGATCTTGTAAGTCTATTGACTCTTACTTATCAATTCTGCCAATAGGTCATCCATTTCGATGTGGTCTTCTGCCCCTTCTTTTGACTCTTTATACCCGTATGAGCACTATTCATATTATCGCTTTGTTGACCTTGTGGTGTAATGGGCTTGTGGAGACGATCCCATTTGTGACATCTTTGGGTGATCTACAAAATCTAACAAGTTACACCTCTATAATAATCAACACACTATAAATGCTACACATTTTGGGTGTAGAGTTTAGAGTAATATCAAAATCTTCCTCATGTATATACTCGGCTTCCTCTAATTCTTGCACATCTATATCACTAAGATCATGACCTTCAAAAGAAACATCTAGAAGCATCACTTAATGAGCACAGATGGTAGGGTGCATAATGGCAAGCAAATCCAACAACTATGGATAAGGTATTATTGTAAGAATAGCCCGATGTAATTACATCTTACATGGCTATAAAGTTAAAATGTGGTATCAAGCATGTAGGGTTGCACGTGCTAAAAGATAGTGGTGTGAATCCTCTTAGACATCGGCTTACATGGAAGCATGTTGACCTTCAAACATAGAGGCATGTATACCTTTTAACATAGAGATCACTCTTTAATTTATCGTCATGAGATCACTCTTTAATTTATTGTCATATGCGGGATTGTTTTAAGGTCTTAATATGGAGAGCTCTAAAGGCACCACCCAGTGTGAATCCTCTTAGACATCGGCTTACATGGAAGCATGTTGACCTTCAAACATAGAGGCATGTATACCTTTTAACATAGAGGCAAGTCAAAGGCCACATTCAGAGTGAACATGCAGGGATTGTGCCTGGCGGCAATATGTTGAGAATGTGCAATGAGGAATTGTGAGAATAGATTAGAGATAGCCTCTATAGGTACTTTCTCCACTCTCAAGCAAAGACAAAATGGTCAAATACATGTTTAATGGGCCACGATATCATGACCGGATCAATATGCTTTTGTCTCTTTCTTTAGAAGTTTGATATAGTAAGTTTTTAAAAGCTAGATATGGCCTATTTATTGACATGTTTAAAATATAGATATGTATAATACTCCATCACGTTTCTGCTTTGTAAAAACAAAACAATGTTTTCATCCATCACACCCTCTCCCCCAAAAAAATATTAAAACATGGTGTGTTGGCATATTGCATCCTCAAAGGTACGATGCAAATCTTTCATAAACCACATTCCCTCATAGAGTAACAAATGCTACTAATTAAAAAGGGCTAATCCTCTAATACAAAAAAAGATCTTGCAATGGAAAAAGGATACATGAGTTCCTATACTACCATCTCTCGCATGAAATAAGTGGATACCTTGGAAACCTCACATTAAGGCATGCACTCTCAAATGTCTAGCAAATATGTAGGAAAATATTGTAGGAATATAGAAATAAGCATATTAAAATGGCAGTAGCCATGCTTAGTGTTGTAAGGGAAACCTAGATGAGAAGAAGCAACACCTAGATAAGGCAAGAGCAGCCTTAGAGGATGTAAAAACAAAAAAGAATCAAAATGAAGGGGTTTCAAAGGCTTTGGTCATTATACAAGAGCAAATACAAAGTTCCAAAAAAGACAACTATAGGCACTTAAGGATAATGGGGGCAGCTCATACAATGAATTTTCTTGCTACAAGATTGAAGCCAAAATAGAAGCATTTACAAAAACAATGGTTCTACTTGTGCCATTCCAAACTCATTGGACCTATATTTCAATTAAAATTTCTTGTAGGTTGATTTTGTGCTTTAAGTTTACCTTAGATTAATAGTGGTGTTTTAGTGTAAACTTGAATGACATGTTTCCCCATTTGAATTTGATGTAGAAAGAAAATGACACTTTAGTTACTATAATGGAAGAAGTGGGCTCTGCCATATCATTTTCTAGAAGGTTTTGTAGAACATATGGAGAACAATAGGATGGTGATTTTTCCTACACATCTTCTTGCTTCCACAAGAAGAAATTACACTATTATTGTTTCTCAGGCCTATGCTTCATGTGTCCTGACAATGGAGGATAAATATGTAATGGGCGTTTGCATGCTTGCATGTAGACACCCCTACCATATTTTGTATTTTGCAAGCCTTTTCCATAGGAAGGAGGAGTGTATGCTACTTGGTTGCAGTCAAAGAGTCGATGATGTTGTAAAGAAGATGGTGCTAGGACATCACATGATCGTGAACGCAACATTGCTAGAGAGTATGTTATTTGATCCTAACCTCTCCTATTGTTATTCATGCCTATAGCCAAGTTATGCTTATCATGAATAGTTTTTAGGCTTAGGGTTTCAATATTTTCATTGCTTCTTAAGACTGACCATTTGTCCTCACTAATTGTAACGATGAGCACTTTAGCTTGGCCTTAAGTAGCACTAATAGGTTCCTAATAGTGCTCATGGTTAGGAGTTATAGGTTGCCTCTAGTGCTTGTTAGATTTAACAAATGGTACTAGAAGTTTATAAAATCTACTCAAGTGATGTGTCCCTTAGTGCTTTTAAGTACTCACACTAGCTTTCAAAATCCTTACATTTTAGTACTTCTAAGTACTCACACTTCACCGACAAAAGTAGTAAAGCATTAGTAGTTGAGTAATTTTGGCACTAGTAGAAAGTGGTAATGAGTTGTACTTGTAAACCACTTTTAAGTACTATCCTTTACCACTTTTAAACTCTTTAAGCACTTGTGGATCCCTTGAAAGTTCTAGACCACTTTTGACCACTTTGAAGTACTTCCCTTTACCATTTTTAAGCTCTTTAAGCACTTATGGATCTCTTTTAAGATGTTTTGGACCATTTTGACCATTTTTAGTACTTTTGAGTATTAATTACCCTTTACCACTTTTAAGCTCTTAAAGCACTTATGGACCCCTTTTAAGTAGTTCTAGATCACTTTTGACCACTTTTAGCACTTTTAAGTACTATAATTTAGGAATTTACACAGATATAGACCATTTTGAGCACATTTAATTTTTACCCTTTACCAATTTTAAGGTCTTTAAGCACTTGTGGAGCATGTTTAAGTAGCGTACCATTTTAAGCACTTGTCTTTAAGCAGTTCTAGACCTCTTTTAGCACATTTAAATATTGCCCTTTACCACTTTTAAGTTGTTTAAGCACTTGTGGAGCCTGTTTAAGTAGTGAAACACTTTTGTACACTTGTAAGATTTCTCAAGTATTCGGGGGGAGTCACTCTCAAGAATACGTGAATATATCATGTGAGTGTATAAAAAGGGTATAGAAAGAAGGGGTCTATAAAAACAAATTCAAATTTTTTAACAGATTGTATAGAAAAAGGGTTAGTTTTAATCTATAAAAATTCATGGATAAGGGATTTAAGAAAAAAGCTTTGAATGCATGTGATATATAGGGTTTATATATAGTGACCCCCCCCAAATCAAGTATTAATATCCCATACGTCTTGTTGTATGGTAGGACTTTTTTAAAAGTGGTCCTATAACAATTAGCACCACTATCTTTCAGCAGTTGCAACCCTACATGCTTGATACCACATTTTAACTTTATAGCCATGTAAGATGTAATTACACCGGGCTATTCTTACAGTAATACCTTATCCATAGTTGTTGGCTTTGCTGGCAATTATGCACCCTACCATCTGTGCTCAGTAAGTGATGCTTCTAGATGTTCCTTTTCAAGGTCATGATCCAAGTGATATAGATGTGTAAGAATTAGAGGAAGCCCAGAGATACACCATAGTCTCTCCTCTCTCAGACACACATATAGAGGTGCACACAAGAATGAATGATCTATTATTGCATGAATTGGTTATTACATTCTTACCAACTACCTTGATGATGTAAAAGGATGCATGCCGTTTAGACGCCCATAACTTAAATGGCATGCAACCCTTCGCATCATGAAGGTAGTTGTTGCTAAGAATGTAATGATCATTCATTCGTGTGTGCACCTCTATGTATGTGTCTGAGAGAGGAGAGGCTATGGCGTATGACCTTTAGGATTTTCCTCAACTATCAATATCATCATCAAAGTTATCACTGTATTGTTGGATAAACATAGAAGCTATAACAAAGTGGAATGGTCTCATATAAATAATGGGCCCAAGGCCAATTGACCTTGCCCATCGACAACACTTATGATAGTGTGAAAGGGGGGGTCATGTATATAGGCCACATACACCATATTTTTGGTACCTTTTGATGATCATGAATACAAAAGTCTCTTAGTTTCTCTTCTTGCTCTAAACCTAGGCTAATCATCTTAATTGAGGCTACTCCAAGGCTAATTAGGCTAAATGTAGGTTAATCTAGTTGCCACTTTCTTTCATTGGTATCAGAGCCATGTCTTTGATCCATTTCCATCTTAGTTTCAAGAAAATATGAGGAATTCTTGGATTTCTTGATTTTTGTTTATTTCTTAACTTTCTTGATTTTCTTGATTTCTTGATTAAGAAATGGGTATGGTGATTGTGGCATGATGGAAATCTCTTTGATTTTTAGTTTGTTCTAATATTTTGGTGGGCTATGGCTCACTGTGGACCAAAATCTGGGATAGCCGTTCCAAATTTGAATGAGACCAAAATTGGAAAAACAAAATTGCTAATCTTGATTAGGAGTCAATCCAAAATGTAGTCTTCTTCTTCTTCTTGCTTGGTCTTGAGAGAAATAGGGTTTTAATCACGGGCTGAGCTGAAACAATAAGATGTGTAGGAAAAATTATCATCCTGTTGTTCTCCATATGTTCTACAAAACCTTCTAGAAAATGATATGGCAGAGCCCACTTCTTCCACTATAGTAACTAAAGTGTCATGTTCTTCCTACATCAAATTCAAATTGGGAAACATGTCATTCAAGTTTACATTAAAACACCACTATTAATCTAAGTCAAACTTAAAGCATTAACCCAACCTACAAGAAATTTTAATTGAACTACAGGTCCAATGAGTTTGGAGTGGCACTAGAAGAACCAATGTTTTTGTGAATGCTTCTATTTTGGCTTCAATCTTGTAGCAAGAAAATTCATTGTACCGGCTACCCCCATTATCCTTAACTACCTATAGTTGTCTTTTTTTTGGAACTTTGTATTTTCTCTTGAACAATGATCAAAGCCTTTGAGACCCCTTCCTTTGGATTCTTTTTTGTTTTACATCCTCTAAGGTTGATCTTGCCTTATCTAGGTGTTGCTTCTTCTCATCTAGCTTTCCCCTTACAACATTAAGCATGGCTACTGCCATTTTAATATGCTTATTTCTTGATTCCTAGAATATTTTCTTGCATATTGGCTAGACATTTGAGAGCGCGTACCTTAATGTGAGGTCTCCAGGGTAACCTTTTATTTCATGCGAGAGATGGTAGTATAGGAACTCTTGTATCCTTTTTGCACTGCAAGATCCTTTTTTGTATTAGAGGAGTAGCCTTTGTTAATTAGTAGGGTTTGTTAGTCTATGAGGGAATGTGGTTTATGAAAGATTTACATCGTACCTTTGAGGACGCAATATGCCAACACACCATGTTTTAATATTTTTTTGGGGGGGGGGGTGTGATGGATGACAATGTTGTTTTGTTTCTACAAAGCAAAAACATGATGGAGTATTATACATATCTATATTTTAAACATGTCAATGAATAGGCCATATCTAGCTTTAAAAAAATTACCATATTGAACTTCTAAAGAATGGGCCAAAAGCATATTGATCTGGTCATGATATCCTGGCCCATTCAACATGCATTTGACCATTTTGTCTTTGCTTGTTGAGAGTGGAGAAAGTGCCTATAGAGGCTATCTCTAATCTATTCTCACACAATATTCCTCACTGCACAATCCCTACATGTTCACTCTGAATGTGGCCTTGGACTTGCCTTTATGTTAAAAGGTATACATGCCTCTATGTTTGAAGGTCAATATGCTTCCATGTAAGCCAATGTCTAAGTGGATTCACACTCATCACTGGGTGGTGCCTTTGGAGCTCTCCATATTTAGACCTTAAAACAATCCCACATACAAGATCCCCCTTCCACTGCGGGCCCACCCCAAAACTCTTTTGCCACTCATTTTTCGGTTGAACGCATTCTCGAACGTATCCAACCAACCAACCATTACAGCTTTTAATGGCATTATTTAATTTGCTAAGGTTCACTACGGTGAGAAACCCTACATGTGTGCTTTCAATTACTTCCATATTTTTTGATCATTTGCATAATGGTTGATATTTTTCTTTTCCATATTTACTACCGGATCTTTTTTCTTCCTCTTGGTTTGGTATGCTTGGGAGTTGCAAACCTCCTGCCTTTCCCTCTCTACCACACTATTCTTGTGGCTCCTCCGGGTCAAAGGAGGACAACCTATTCTCTCTCTCTCTCTCTCTCTCTCTCTCTCTGAGCCCCGCACCAGGGTAGAAGTGATCCCTGGTGCCTTGCTAGGCACAATTTGAGAAATGGGTTCAATTTGAGAAAAGCTTAACTTGTGCTTCTGTAGAGTGTACAAGCTATGAGCAAGGTGGATTTGTTTAAAAACTCTGGTCAACTAATTTAGATAAAATCGCCAAGCTAGGGTAGATTACATAGTATGGGATGCACCTATGTCATTTGTCTTGAGAGTTGAATGGAAACAATTTCCCGTTGACATGCTTAAATTAAGACTATAAAGATAAAGAAGTTACAGTTAAAGAATGAAAACCACAAGATCATGAGACAATTTGTCTACAAGATAACGATGAGAACCAAAGAAAGTGGAGGTAATGTTTTTGTGAGTTAAATCATTTGATGAGGGACGATGAATCTTTGTAAAGGGGGTGAGAATGTCACAACCTCAAAGTTATGAGCAAAACTTTGGGCAAGGATTATTGGATCAAGGCCATGTGGAAAGGCATTTGTAGTGCGTAAGGATGGGAAGTCCAACAAAAGGCATTTAATCCGACATGTCCCACTTCTTGGACCAAGTCTCTTAAATAGAAGGTTCAAACATGGTGATTGGGAAACGTTAGAATATCTAGTCATTCTCGATTCTCTCAATCATATTCTAGTCAGATCAGCTAATTTGATCTTATTATTGTGCATGCCAAAGACGCTTGGAAGAGAATATAATTAACATGGTATTTCTCATAATCTATGAGAGTTCCTTTTTTTCTTTCAAACACAAATCCATTAATCAATGGTGTATTTATGTTAAAGTGTCATCATAACATACTTGCATAACTTTTCAGTTCCTTTAAATCTCACCGTGGTGAGTCTTGGACTTTAAATAGCAATGCTTTCTCTCTCTATGTCTTGGACTTTAAATAGCAATGCTTTCTCTCTCTATGTCTTTCTCATGATGATTATAATCATTGCATGAGAAGGTAGAGAGTTTTTCACTAGCGTGAGTATCTTGTCTCATACTACAAAAAACAATCGTGAAGAAAAAGAATGTATTCTACTTCATGGTTTTCACTAGCTTGAATATCTTGTCTCAAAATACAAAAAGCAATGCTTAAGATAATGTAATCTACTTCATAGTTTGAATATCTCTAACTACAAAAAGCAATGCTTGAGGTAAAGAATGTATTCTTCTTCATAGTTGTTTCCTCAATTTGCGATAAGAAATATTTGAGATTTATGAGAAAAGTCAAATTCGTGAATTGCTTGAGTAATTCACACATGAATTACAATTCACGGTGTGAATTACCAATAATTCATGTGTTTCATAGTCCACTTCACAAAAAGATGCAAGACTATGGATTGCATTGGAATGTGTGTGGAGCTGAAAAGTCAACCCACATAAAATATCAAAGTACCACAATAATAAAAAGGTTTCCTTTCACACCATGTGTGTCATGACCCTGTGTTTTTCTCTGGACAGTATGCAGGTGTGCACGGGGACATGGTGGACAGTGTGAATGGCATCAGATTGGAGTTAAAAAGGAAGCCCATGTGTGGACAACCCCAAGTGTGAAGGGGGCAACGAGACTTTAATTAAAAAGGTTTTATAACATTTAGTGGCCAAAAATTAAAGTTTAAAAGGTTTTAAAACCTTGGGAGGCCCCTAGGTAATTTATAGAGGCTACTCTACTTTTGAAGGAGGGGGCACGCCTCTCTCTATGCCTAAGCTATATGCTATTAGAAGTGTTTACAACAATGCTAATGCATTTTAACCCGGATCAAGTGTTGCATGAATGATCAGTAGCATGAACATCTTTTTCTTCATCCTCGATCCTGCATAAGGCTTCATTGGAACATGAGCTTTCTAATTATCACCACCATTGATCTTCACTCGAGATTAGATATCTACTACATTTCTCCCTCACAAGAGACATCAATGAAATGTCACTGGTAGCAACATGGATATGAAGCACGATCACCCCATAAAGAAAACTCCATCTTGAAACCAATTGACACAGAAGTCTTCTTGTACCCCAACAGGATCAACATGAGAAGGGCTCCCCCTCAAAGCAATGAAAAAGAGAAAGGAGACAACCTCATGACTAGCCTTATTGAAATCATAGGTATGGGCTTTGTGACCATCAACAACATCATCGCGCAAAGCACCATCCTTTACCGCATCACCGTAGTCGCCTTAAAAGTGTATCAGTGGCGAGGAAGAGGGGATTTGGGTGTGTTGATGTAGATCATGATGAGGGTAGAATGAGACCCATTCATCATGATCATCATCATCTGCGAGAGGGTGTCGTCGCTTGCATGGATGGAAAGGAGTATCCATGGTGAGGCACAACAAAAGGGAGGTCTTCTTCTTGACCTTTGAATTAACCCTTTAAGTTGCATGCACCATGATGTTAGCATCAATAAGCATGCTTTTATAGACAAAATTTGGGAATGCATTAGATTTGATTCACCCGTTTGATTGGGGACTGTAGGTTGTCTACTACATCTTTGCGCACTCTTCTTCTTCTTCAACTCCATCCGCCCCGCAGGCATGAGGTCGCCCTTTCTTTCATGTTTTCACTTTCACCCTTCAATTTGGGGCTTCTCTAGATCAATGTTTGCTTCATCTTCTTGTTCTTTGTGATCATAATAATGCCCATGTTTGTGGGGCTAGAGGATTGCGTTTTTTACATCTTCATCTCCTTCATCTTCGAGGAGCAGTAAGAGGCCTAATTTATGGAAACCATGGGTGTGAGGAGCCCCCATCCAGTAGAAAGGCATGCGTGATACCATGAGGAAAACCCTAAAGGTCCCCTGCACAGCAGCAGAGATACGCCATAGTCTCTCCTCTCTGAGACACATATAGAGGTGCACACACGAATGAATGATCTGTTATTACATGAATTGGTTATTACATTCTTACCTACTACCTTCATGATGCAAAGGGATGCATGTTGTTAAGGTTTTGAGCGTCCACGTGTCAAGACCTGAATGGTCTTACATTCCAACAATAGTGATGTTGGCACTCTCAACAAAAGGATTGATGCGATTGTTTTACAAGCACCATACACAACCAAAGCCGCTTATTGTTGAATATATTCTACAACAGAAGCCTTAGAGACTCATCAATGAGGAGAGAAGTGTGATGGTGAATAGTGAGGTGGCCAAGACAGATAACCTCCTCTCTTCTGAAAGCTCAGCTTCTTTGTTCTAGGGTGGGACATATAAGATGATGGTATAATATATATATGTATATAGCCAATCGCTAGTCATTAGCATCGATTTGGGATTGGATAGGGGGAGAGAAAGAGAGAGAGAGAGAGAGAGAGAGAGAGAGAGAGAGAGACAGAGAGTGGAGGGCAGGGGAAACAGTCTGCGTACACATGATGTCTTGTAATATTAGAATGATGACACTCTAGAAGTGTTTAAACTTACAATGATAGCAAAATATATATTAAATATTAAAAAAATCAAATTTTCTTCCCTATTACATAAGGACTACTTTTGTCTTCTTCCAAGGATGACCCATGAAGTTAGATGATTAGAGTGGGGAAGGGGCAATAAGTGATCTATGTAGGATTTCGGGTCTAGATCACACTTTAATTTGTTTTCATATGTGGGATTGTTTTAAGGTCTCAATATGGAGAGCTCCAAAGGCACCACCCAGTGATGAGAGACATCGGCTTACATGGAAGCATGTTGACCATATTCAAACATAGAGGCATGTATACCTTTTAACATAGAGGCAAGTCCCATGCCAGAGTAAACATGCAGGGATTGTGCCAGGCGGTAACATGTCAAGAATCTGCAATGAGGAATCTTGTGTGAGAATAGATTAGAGATAACCTCTATAGGAACTTTCTCCAATCTCAAGCAAAGACAAAATGGTCAAATGCATGTTGAATGGGCCACAACATCATGACCGGATAAAGATTAGTAGTTCTTTTTTCCAATTCTGGTCTCCTCATTCAAATTTGGAGCGGCTACCCTAGATTTTGGTCCACAGTGACCAATAGCCCCCCAAAATCTTAGAACAAACTAAAAATCAAAGAGATTTCCATCATCCCACAATCACCATACCCATTTCTTAATCAAGAAATCAAGAAAGTTAAGAAATTTTTTAAAAAAAAAGAAATCTAAGAATTCCTCAAATTTTCTTGAAACTAAGATGGAAATGGATCAAAGACATGGCTTTGATACCAATGAAAGAAAGTGGCAACTAGATAAACCTAGGTTTATGCTAATTAGCCTTGGATTAGCCTAGATTAAGATAATTAGACTAGGTTTAGAGCAAGAAGAGAAAGTAAGAGACTTGTGTATTGATGATCATCAAAAGGTACCAAAAATATGGTGTATGTGGCCTATATATAAGTGTTGTCCATGGGCATGGTCAATTGGCCTTGGGCCCATTATTTATATGAGACCATTCCACTTTGTTACAGCTTCTATGTTTATCCAACAATACAGTGATAACTTTACCCAAGCTAAGATTAAATTATGCTTTATGCTTTAAAAGAGGAGAAATTTGCAAAATATTAAGGTGTTAGACTAGTTATGAGAATTATCGTTGTCATTTGCAAAATATTAAGGTGTTAGGCTAGTAATGAGAATTATCATTGTCATTGCATGTTTTTCACCTACAACTAAACATCAATGTTGGCAAGTTGTTGAATTAGTGATTTTGAGTTGTTGAGATGAATTATTAAGATGATTTTGAGTTTTTAGATGAACTATTAAGGTTTCTCTTGATTGCAGTGGAAAGGTTTCAAAAATATCCTTAAATCTACTACTTTAACACTAGACAAATTTTCTAGATTATTCCACACTTCTTTAGCACTTTTTAATCAGTCAATAATATGATGAACAAATTGATCAAATTACATGCTAGGACCAGTGATTGTATAAGTATTACTCTTATTTATTTAATTAAGGAAAGTTGGATCCCTTAAATTAGCAAGAACCTTATGTGACCTTGTCTTTGGCCACAAAACCACCTATTTATCAATAGTACCTCTACCCCAATTGCTTGACAATGCTAAATCCATCACTTCTCTCAAGTTTGGAAGTCATCATTGGTGAAAATTTTAAACTTGGTGTTTTAGCGTTTGAAAGAAACAATTTAAAAAAAACATTATCTTTGAGGAGCTTTTGCGTGAATGCACTAAACACATTACAGATAAAAAGTTAAGGCCAACAAGAGTGTAAGGAGAAGAGCAAGTACATTGTCAATAATGTTTGGAGCTACTCGGATTATATGCATGAGTTTTCAAGAAGGATACAATGCTTATTTCTTTAGTGGGTGATTGGCTACAGTGCTTAGTGTTCACAATTTAGTGGGAAATTGGCCACATTGTTTAATGCTTAGTGGGTGATTGGATATGGTATTTGGTGGGCAATTGGCAATAGTGTTCATTGTTTAGTGTGCAATTGGCTACAGTGTTTAGTGGGTGATTGGCTATGGTAAGATATAGAGAATAAAGTTACACTACAACTATGGTGATGCATACTGCATAATAGTGGGCGATTGGAGACATTGTGTAGTGGGCAATTGACTATGGTAAGATATAAGAAAGAAAGTTACATAATAGTGGGAAATAAGCTATGGTAAGATAGAGAGAAGAAAGTTACACAATAGCTATGGTACTGCATACTACGTAATGATGCCATCCATCAAGGTGCTTTCTGGAATTATTGAAGCTCCTCATAGAGACTCTCGCGTAGAGTTAATGCTTCCTTTCTTGTAGTAATAAATCTAGAAAGTCTTGCTAGCTCACAAGGCTAGATGCTAAAGGTTTGTATCATTGATTTAATATCATTTATTTACTTACCAAATAACTTCTCTCTTACACACACACACACACACATGAGAGACCTTTATAGAACTATGTTTTCCTCAAAATGTCACCTAACAAAGAGCTCTCTCTAATAACCTATCACCTAATCTAGATAATGATTTTCTTAATCACTTTTTAATTTGTAAAGGTCCTCCCCATAGTGGCTTTGATACCATGTGTAGATCTAGTCATTAGCATCGATTTGGGATTGGAGAGAGAGAGAGAGAGAGAGAGAGAGAGAGAGAGAGAGAGAGAGAGAGAAAGACAGAGAGTGGAGGGCAGGGGAAACAGACTACATAGCACATGATGTCTTGTAATAATAGAATGATGACACTCTAGAAGTGTTTAAACTTAAAATGATAGTAAAATATATATTAAATATTTAAAAACTCAATTTTTCTTCCCTATTACATAAGGACTACTTCTGTCTTCTTCCAAGGATGACCCATGAAGTTAGATGATTGGAGTGTGGAAGGGGCAATAAGTGCTCTATGTAGGATTTCGAGTCTAGATCACACTTTAATTTGTTTTCATATGTGGGATTGTTTTAAGGTCTCAATATGGAGAGCTCCAAAGGCACCACCCAGTGATGAGAGACATCGGCTTACATGGAAGCATGTTGACCATCAAACATAGAGGCATGTATACCTTTTAACATAGAGGCAAGTCCCACGCCAGAGTAAACATGCAGGGATTGTGCCATGCGGTAACATGTTAAGAATGTGCAATGAGGAATCTTGTGTGAGAATAGATTAGAGATAACCTCTATAGGAACTTTCTCCAATCTCAAGCAAAGACAAAATGGTCAAATGCATATTGAATGGGCCACGATATCATGATCGGATAAAGATTAGTAGTTCTTTTTTCCAATTCTAGTCCCCTCATTCAAAGATGGAGCGGCTACCCTAGATTTTGGTCCACAGTGACCAAAATCTTAGAACAAACAAAAAATCAAAGAGATTTCCATCATCCCACAATCACCATACCCATTTCTTAATCAAGAAATCAAGAAAGTTAAGAAATTAAAAAAAAACAAGAAATCCAAGAATTCCTCAAATTTTCTTGAAACTAAGATGGAAATGGATCAAAGACATGGCTCTGATACCAATGAAAGAAAGTGGCAACTAGATAAACCTACATTTATCCTAATTAGCCTTGGATTAGCCTAGATTAGGATGATTAGCCTAGGTTTAGAGCAAGAAGAGAAAGTAAGAGACTTGTGTATTGATGATCATCAAAAGGTACCAAAAATATGGTATATGTGGCCTATATACATGACCCCCCATTTCACACTATCATAAGTGTTGTCCATGGGCATGGTCAATTCGCCTTGGGCCCATTATTTATATGAGACCATTCCACTTTGTTACAGCTTCTATGTTTATCCAACAATACAGTGATAACTTTACCCAAGCTAAGATTAAATTATGCTTTATGCTTTAAAAGAGGAGAAAATTATGCTAAGATTAAATTATGCTTTATGCTTTAAAAGAGGAGAAAATTGCAAAATATTAAGGTGTTAGGATAGTTATGAGAATTATCATTGTCATTTGCAAAATATTAAGGTGTTAGGCTAGTAATGAGAATTATCATTCTCATTGCATGTTGTTCACCTACAACTAAACATCAATGTTGGCAAGTTGTTGAATTAGTGATTTTTAGTTGTTGAGATGAATTATTAAGATGATTTTGAGTTTTTAGATGAACTATTATGGTTTCTCTTGATTGCAGTGGAAAGGTTTCAAAAATATCCTTAAATCTACTACTTTAACACCAAATAAATTTTCGAGATTATTCCACACTTCTTTAGCACTTTTTAATCAGTCAATAATATGATGAGCAAATTGATCAAATTACATGCTAGGACCAGTGATTGTATAAGTACTTACTCTTTTTTATTTAATTCAAGAAGAGTTGGATCCCTTAAATTAGCAAGAACCTTATGTGACCTTGTCTTTGGCCACAAAACCACCTATTTATCCACAGTACCTCTACCCCAATTGCTCGACAATGCTAAATCCATCGCTTCTCTCAAGTTTGGAAGTCATCATTGGTGAAAATTTTAAACTTGGTGTTTTAGGGTTTGAAAGAAACAATTTAAAAAAAACATTATCTTTGAGGAGCTTTTGCGTGAATGCACTAAAGACATTACAGATAAAAAGTCAAGGTCAACAAGAGTGTAAGGAGAAGAGCAAGTACATTGTCAATAATATTTGGAGCTACTCAGATTATATGCATGAGTTTTCAAGAAGGATACAATGTTTATTGCTCACTGTTTAGTGGGTGATTGGCTACAGTGCTTAGTGTTCACAATTTAGTGGGAAATTGGCCACATTGTTTAATGCTTAGTGGGTGATTGGATATGGTATTTGGTGGGCAATTGGCAATAGTGTTCTGTGCAATTGGCTACAGTGTTTAGTGGGTGATTGGCTATGGTAAGATATAGAGTCGAATAAAGTTACACTACAACTATGGTGATGCATACTGCATAATAGTGGGCGATTGGATACATTGTCTAGTGGGCAATCGACTATGGTAAGATATAAGAAAAAAAGTTTTATAATAGTGGGAAATAGGCTATGGTAAGATATAGAGAAGAAAGTTACACAGTAGCTGTGGTAATGCATACTTGATAATGATGTCATCCATCAAGGTGCTTTCTCAAATTATTGAAGCTCCTCATAGAGACTCTTGCGTAGAGTTAATGCTTCCTTGCTTGCAGTAATAAATCCAGAAAATCTTGTTAGCTCACAAGGCTAGATGCTAAAGGTTTGTATCATTGATTTAATATAATTTATTTGCTTGGCAAATAACTTCTCTCTTACACACACACACACACACACACACACACACACACACATGAGAGACCTTTATAGAACTATGTTTTCCTCAAAATGTCACCTAACAAAGAGCTCTCTCTAATCACCTATCACCTAATCTAGATAATGATTTTCTTAATCACTTTTTAATTTGTAAAGATCCTCCTCCTAGTGGCTTTGATACCATGTGTAGATTCTAGAAATCTAGGTATGATGTAAGAAAATCACAATCTCTAGCTAATGAGAGCTCCAAGTACATGCATTGTTTGAGCATAAAATGCTTACATATTTCACACTCCATGACATAGTTATTGTGACTAGAACATAACATATGGCTAGCACGTTCATGTAATCATCTCATAAAGGTTTAACAACCACACTTGAATCTTAGAATCGAACCTATAAAAGTACAACCACACTTGAATCTTAGAATCGAACCTATAAAAGTACAACCAAACTAATACAAATTAACATTGCAATTTTAGCTTTAACAACCATGTTTTAGTTTGATAAATTATATATTAGATGTTCTAGATAATTTTGTTATTGATGTCCTCTTCTTCAGAGTACATTTAATAGTACTAAATAATTTTGTCCTCTTTTTTATAGCACATTCAATAAAATGAAATATTAAATCATCTATATAATTTTGTTATTGATGTCTTCTTCCTCATACACAATTGATAGAATGCTTTATATGATTTAAAAACTTAGATGATTCATTTAGTTCATATTTAACATTTGTAAAACTTTTTTTAGAATTTTTATCTTTATTTTTTATTACCATTAAAATTTTGAAATTTATGTTATAATTTCTTTAGTGTTTGTTTTAGTTCTATCAATTAATTTTACATTATTATCTACACCAGTAACTATGCTTTTGTTTACCACGTTGACTAAAACTAACTATGCTTCCTTTTACTATGTTTTTGACCTATCACCTCAACCCTGACATTGGACTATTGTCCTTACTGTACAAACCTACAAGCTAACATGTTTGAACCTTCTCAACATATTAATCTCTAACACCTGTCTCATCTATATCCTTGCATTTCTATCAAAGATGTTGCCTTCGTAAACTTTGAACATTTGCAAAACTTTTTTTTAACTTTTATCTTTATTTTTTATTACCATTAAAATTTTGAAATTTGTGTTATAATTTCTTTAGTGTTTATTTCAGTTCTATTAATTAATTTTACATTAATATGTACACCACTAACTATGCTTTCTTTTAATTAATTTTATAGTTCTATTAATTAATTTTAGTGTTTATTTCAGTTCTATTAATTAATTTTACATTAATATGTACACCACTAACTATGCTTTCTTTTACCATAATTACTAAAACTAAGTATGCTTTCTTTTACTATGTTTTTGACTTATCACCTCAACCACCCTGACATCGGAATATTGTCCTTACTTTGGAAACCTAGAAGCTAACATGTTTAAACCTTCTCAACATAGCTAATCTATAACAAGTGTCATCTATATCCTCGGCATTTCTATGAAAGATGATGCCGTCGTAAACTTTGAAAATTTGCACAAAAAAAATGTAATTTTTATCTTTATTTTTTCTTATTTGTGTTATAATTTCTTTAGTGTTTATTTAAGTTTTATCAATTAATTTTGCATTACTATCTACACCACTAATTGTCCTTTCTTTTATCATGTTTACTAAAACTAACTATGCTTTCTTTTACTATGTTTTTCACCTATCACCTCAACCCCAACATTGGAATATCGTCCTTACTGTACAAACCTACAAGCTAACATGTTTAACCCTTCTCACCATAGCTAATCTATAACAAGTGTTATCTATATCCTTGCATTTCTATCAAAGATGCATGCTGCCCTTGTAAACTTTACACATTTGATGTTTATAATCTAGATTATTATTTAATCTCTCCTAAGAGCCTTTATAAAAATACAGTTATAATTCTTTATCGTGTTGGGTAGTACACAAGCTCCACCTCTCCATCATGATAAGCTAACGCACATAATGATGATGTATCTCAATGTGCTTCATGCGAGCATGAAACATGGGGCTCCTTGGCGATGGCCATGTAACTCTAATTATCGCTAAGCAATATTATTGTTCCCTTTTGAGAAGCACCCATGTCTCCCAAAATTCTTCTCAACTAGACTGCTTTAACTTTGGGGTTGTGAAATTCTCACCCCCTTTACAAAGATGCATCGTCCTTAATGATTTAGCTCACAAAAATATTACCTCCATTTTCTTTGGTTCTCATCGTTATCTTGTAGACAAACTCTGACATGATCCTCTGGATTTCATTATTTAAGTGTAACTTCTTTATATCTTTAGAGTCTCAATTCAAGCATGTTAACAGGAAATTGTTTCCATTCAACTCTCAAGACAAATGACATAAGCACATCCCATACTATGTAATCTACACTAGCTTGGCGATTTTGTCTAAATTAGTTAACTAGGTTTCTTAAACAAATCGACCTTACCGATAGCTTGTACACTCTATAGAAGCACAAGTTAAGATTTTCTCAAATTGAACCCATTGCTACTTGCAATCTTGGGAATATGTGCTCAAGCCACAATATTGCTTCATATAATTTGGACAACTTGTTTGTCCATAGGTTTATGCTCATGGTCCTACAGGAAAGCTAGGGTTTAGGGCTTGCATCTGATAGAATTTGCGTAAAGCAACCATTTGGTAGTTGAATTGTAATTTTCTCATAGGCCACTCTAGGAATTACCTCCCCTACATTGTAAGTTTTTAGCACTGATAGAAAGAAGGTTCTGAGCTAATGTTGCACATACTGATAATTGTAAATTTGAGTAAAGTAGTCATTGGTAGTTCAATTGGATTTCTCTAATAGCTAGTGGCCTATTGGAAACAATCCCCACCTAAAAATATGTAAGTATACCACATGCATTAAAAATGAAGGGTTTCTAAATTCAAAATTTCATGATAAATTTAGAGAAATACATTTATATAAGGGGTTCTTGAATCCCCGCTCCCCCTCCCTTCCTCCTCTTATGCCTACCTAAGCTTTCTACTCATGTGCCTACTTGATCGGTAGCTCCACCATTCGCAGAACTCCTTCAGTCCATGTGTGCCCATAGATCGTGCCCATAGATCGACCAGCAGGGGATCGCACCATAGCCCTACCAAAAAATTGACCATGCCAGCTCACACCATAATGTATTATGGACTGAAGATGAAACATAGCAAAAGGCATCAACAGAACACACACACACACACATAGAGAGAGAGAGAGAAAGAGAGAGAGAGAGAGAGAGAATATGTTGTCCTCCTTTGATCTAGAAGAGCCACAAGAATAGCGTGGTAGAGAGGGAAAGGCGAGAGGATTGCAGCTCCCAAGCATGCCGAACCAGGAGGAAGAAAAAAGATCTGGTAGTCAATATAGAAAAGAAAAATATCAACCACTATGCAAACGATCAAAAAAGATCTGGTAGTCAATATAGAAAAGAAAAATATCAACCACTATGCAAACGATCAAAAAATACGGAAGCAATTGAAAGCACACGTGTTGGGTTTCTCACTGTAGTGAACCTTAGCAAATTAAATAATGCCATTAAAAGCTCTAATGCTTGGTTGGATAGGTTAGAGAATGCGTTTAACCTAAAAATGAGTGGGAAAAAAGTTTTGGGGTGGGCCCGCAGTGGAAGGGGGCTCTTGTATGTGGAGTCCCAATCACTTCTGCCGGTGCGGGGCTCGATCCCTGGTGTGGGGCAACCATTTGGTAGTTGAATTGAAATTTTCTCATAGGCCACTCTAGGAATTACCTCCCCTACATTGTAAGTTTTTAGCACTGATAGAAAGAAGGTTCTGAGCTAATGTTGCACATACTGATAATTGTAAATTTGAGTAAAGTAGTCATTGGTAGTTCAATTGGATTTCTCTGATAGCTAGTGGCCTATTGGAAACAATCCCCACCTAAAAATATGTAAGTATACCACATGCATTAAAAATGAAGGGTTTCTAAATTCAAAATTTCATGATAAATTTAGAGAAATACATTTACATAAGGGGTTCTTGAATCCCCGCTCCCCCTCCCTTCCTCCTGTTATGCCTACCTAAGCTTTCTACTCCTGTGCCTACTTGATCGGTAGCTCCACCATTCGCAGAACTCCTTTAGTCCATGTGTGCCCATAGATCGACTAGCAGAGGATTGCACCATACACTACAATGGATCGGGCTCATACCCGCGCTCCTAGCCGCTAAAAATGACTTGTGAAAAAAAGTAGCGGGCCCGTGTATCAGCGCGTGTATCATCGCGGTCACCACAGACATGCGTGTAAAAGCGCGTGTATAGGACCTCTCAGACGCGCTTATACACGGGTGTGTAGCCGCGTTCTTTTCACAGACGCGTTGATACATGCGGCTATACACGCCTTTTTTTAATTTAGACGCGCTTATACACGCGTGTATAGCCGCGTTCTATTCAGTTCAGATGTCTCAGACGCGTTGATACCTGCGTCTATACACGCGTTTCTTTATATTTAGATGCGCTTATACACGCGTAATTGTTAGTTTTGACGCATTAATACACGCGTATTTTATAGAGTATCCGCGTGAATACACGCGAGTTTTAGCAGTTCTGACGCGTTTATACACGCGAACAGAGAGCAAAAAAAAAAATCCAGAGAGTGCTATTTGGTGCCTGAATACTGTTCCAGCATTCCAGCACCCAATAACACTCTTTGGATTTTTTTTTTGTGCATTAGACCATCCCATTAGACCATCCACGAAGAACATATGCACGAGGGAGATTAAGACAAGAACGACATGAATGCATACATTGTCAATACACGATTCAAGACAGACATGAATGTAATACTATCGATCAATCAATTCAATATTACTATCAAAATTTCATACATGTATACAAGGGAGTCCATATCTCAAAGTAGCCCATGGCTTCAGTTTACAAAAAAATATATACAATCACATCCTCAATATGGAATGTGATACTATAAGTCTGAGTACTACTCAGACCCAGATGATGACTCGGTGCTCCCTCCATGCTCAGATGAGCTCACATCGGTCGGAATGTCCGATGAGTAGTGCTCACGTCCACCCTCTGCAGTGGCAGCCGCGGTGGATCATCAGCAGCTTGTGCCTGTTCAAGTAATATATAGTATATAAGTGTATATATATATAATTCAATAAACCAAAATCATTCGTTTAGAATTTTCAAGTACCTGTCGACCGTATGGTCTCATGGCCATCTCAAACTGCGCGTCCGTAATACGTCCCTCGGCTCTGAAGATGGCCCACGTGTCACGTCTGCTATGCCGGCGAGCATACGCAGTATCGTGGGTTGTGGGCTTCCTCCTCGTAACCCGTCGCTGTATCATAATCAACACAATTTGTAAGATTAAAACAATCATAGAATCAATGAATTAAGTAAACAATCAAATAAAGTGGCAAGATACTTACGAACTCTGCTTCCCATGACTCGACGCCGCCAGATCCGAAATGCGAAGATCCAATGGTCTCCATCTGGATCCGCGTGCCTCCACATGCTGCCTGCTCTTCACGCCACCCTCTGCTCGTTTCTTTGCCTCCTTCCACTCGCGTTTGTGCGCAGTGGCAGATTTCTCGGCAGGATAGCCACCCGCAGCTACATTTAGCCGATCATCGTACGCGAGTTTTTTAAGGTGAGATCTTTTATTACTTAAGATCTCCCTTATTCGCATCCTTCCCCATACATCCGCCGAGAATGTAGCATGTGGGGAATTGGGGTACCGACTATGTACAGCCTCTATCACCTCCCCAACTAATCGGCTATTTTGATCTTTAAATTTAATAAAACAATTTCTATATGAGTTTGATACTACCCCACGCATGTACTCCATTACCTCCCTCCCCCTCGCATCCATCACTATCCCGCCCCTATCTGTCACATCATAGCAGACCACTCTCTCCATCTCTCTCATCTCCTCCTCTTCCGAACTGTCTCCTCTAACTCTTCTCCCTCTATCTCCTCTCTCACCGCGTGCCCTACTACCTCCCCCACCTCCCCCACCTCCCCCACCTCCCCCACCAAAGCACCCGCCGCATCCTCCACTCCCACTCTTCCTACTGCTGCGGGTGGAGTCACGACTGGGGGATTGTCTACGTGACGGTGGCTGTGAGCCCTGACGTGACGATGGCTCTGAGGGAGCACGTGATGGTGGCTGTGAGGGTGTAGGTGAGTGTGTCTGGGACGAGGTATGTCTCCTCGGTGGACGTGAAAGAGGAGAAGCTGCATGCCGTCTCGTCGGACTCGGAGGAATAGATGGCACTGGAGTGCCCTGGATACTCGCGGTAGGGGTATAGACACCAGGCAGGGAAGGAGGGGGATGGGCATACATATACTCTGTAAGCTCAACCGGACCAGGATGGCGCCCAAAATGATTCAGCATCTCCATCAGCCAATTGCTGTATGCAAATGGATCGGATGAAGAACCTGGAATATCCATAAAGAACCTGCAACAAACATCTTCATGTACATCATGGGCTGTCTCTTGACTCACACAAATATCATCATTCAAGTCAGTTGTGTTGCCTGCAAATCATGAATTCTGAAACGCAGTCTCGTGTATACACCCGTGCAGAAACGCGTGTATACACCCGTTAAAAAACGCGTGTATACACCCGTCCAGAAACGCGTGTATGTCCGCGTGAACAGACTCTGCAGACAAATTACACGCGCTTTTACACGCGTTTCTACACGCGACCTGCGAATTTTTTTTTTCAAAAGGACCGACCTCCGACAAAGACAAAGTGTCCTTATAAAAGGACCATTGTCGCCCCTGTTAGAATCATTCACCCAATCGTGTGCACAGAAGCAAAAGGACGGAGACAAACCCAAAAAGCAAAGAGCAAATAGCATAAACAAATCTGAGGAAAGAGATAAGGCACGGGACAAACTGACTCACCTCTGAAAAAGTGAGTCTTCTCTGCTCCTTCTCTGCTCCCTCCTTCTCCCGTGTGTGCTCCTTCTCTACTCCCTCCTTGCACTTAGGTTTCGTTACTGTTGGAAGAGGCAAAAACGAAAGCAGTGTTGATATGTTAGTTCAAAATCTATATTTGGGAAAGGCGGGCTATTTTTAGTTTAAACATACCGTCGCGTTTATAAACGCGTGTATGATATTTTAGCTGCGTTTATACACACGTTTTGCAGGAATTACCCGCGTTAATACATGCAATTTTTAGGAAGTAGCCACGTTAATACACGCAATTTTTAGGAAATAGCCGCGTCAATACACGCGATTTTTATACTTTCATTAAAAACATATTACGATTTTGTGTTTTCTGGTTTGTACACAGGATGTCATCAACCTCTTCAAGCAGTTCTGGGGAAGATGAGACAATGCGTCATCGTAATCGCGATGTGTGGTTGGGACAACGGATCAAATGTATGTGTAATCGATGTCAAGGATGCATTGTATGAGCACGTCGAATTACCTTGAATCACATCTCCATGTATGGAGAATGGAATCAAACAGGTTTAGAGGTGAGCTGATGTAAATTGATGGTATTCAAATGACTCATGGTATCCAAATTAAATTAATAGAGTTGTAATATATAAACTCTAATTGAAGCAGGATGCAGTACCACACCCTAACATGGTACCCTACGCGCAACGAGAGCACGTAAAGCGTCGACGAGATGATGCTGGAGCTTCGGGATCTATTGTCAGAGATGAGTGGGAAAGGGATGACAATAGCCCTGCACCCCACGAAGTTGTGGAAGAGGAGGTGCTTGATGATATGGTGCGGAATCTTTTTAAGGATGATCCCAAAGGTATGGACGACGATGATATGGAACAAGAGCATCTTTATAAGGCTTCATCGACACCGGTGTTTGAAAGGTGCACATTCTCTGTTTTACGTGCTTCACTTGAACTACTTAATATACAAACAGTTTATGGATGGAGCAATGCAAGTCTTGACGCATTATTGAAGTAAGCATTCTAACTTACAAATTTGAATTAGTGGTTTAAGGTTTAGGATTTAAGACTAATTATAATTGATGATATTGGATGCAGGCTATTATCAAACATGCTTCCAAAGGAAAATAGACTACCCACCTCAAGAGACATAGCGAGGCGCTATGTGACATCTCTTGGAGGACTGGATTATAATAAAATACATGCATGCGTCAATGATTGCATTCTCTTTCGTGGGACGCATAAGGAGGCTCTACATTGTCCCACTTGTGGTGAAGCAAGGTACAGAACAGATATGAAGAGTTTTGATGTACCTCGTAAAGTCTTGCGACACTTTCCTATAATTCCTCGCATCAAACACATGTTCAAGTGAAAATCCATAGCAGAGCTCATGTCATGGCATTCCTCACATCGATCGGATGATGGCATGTGGAGAATTCCCGCAGACAGTCCTGCTTGGAAGCATATTGAAGATGAGTGGCCCAGCTTTAAAACAGAGCCCAGAAACTTGAGACTTGGCCTGGGTATGGATGGAGTGAATCCATTTGGTTTCAAAAGCACCGCATACAGCGTGTGGCCAGTTGTGTTGGTGAATTACAACCTTCCACCATCAATGGCGATCAAGAAGGGACATCTTATGTTATCCCTTCTAATTCCAGGGAAACATAAAGTCAAGCATATGGATGTTTATCTAGAACCATTGATTGATGAGTTGGAGGAACTATGGAGAGGTGTTGCAGTGGTGGACATTAGTAGGCCTCCCTCCTCTCGACACTTCGACTTCAAAGCAGTGTTGATGTGGACAATGCATGACTTTCCAGGATACAGCGATTGTTCTGGTAAGAATTCTAATTACCTCCCTACTCTATTACTATTGGCTATATATATTAATTAGACAGTTTGACTTTATTATTCTAACTTTTATTTATATTTTAACAGGTTTGAAAACATCGGGTAAACATGCATGTCCTGTTTGTGGCCCTTCGTTAGTACATGAGTATGCTGACGGTTTGTGTAAGACTATATTCGATAATCATCATCGATTTCTCCCCTCAGATCATCGTAAATATGTTGCTAGTAAGAGTAACATTCCTCCACAAACACTTCGTGCAAAAGATTGGAAGCGTATTTGGGAGTCTACAACTATTCTTCCTCCAGATGGCATGAACAGGTATAGTGATGTTTTTTCAATCTTGTTTTGTGTAGTCTCTAATTGGATTAAAGGTCACATAGAGCAATCCCTTGTGTAGGTACTCCATTTTTTTTCGGCTGCCATATTGGACCCATCTTAAGATCAACCATCTTCTTGATCCCATGCACATCTTCAAGAATGTGGGATCTGGTATTTGGAAACATATTATTGGTAAACGAGACAATGTTAGTGTTGAAATTTGAGCTAAATGATGAGCTATGGTGGATCAAACACTAGAATCAACATAATTAACAAAGTGATTAGCAAGTGATTAAGACGTAATTAGTGAATAATTAGCACATAGATTAATATAGGCATGGATACTCAAAAACCAGCAAATTCTCATTAGGGCTATGCCTCAATTTATAGAGTTTACATCAAGCATCAAATCCCATTGATTTCTCCATGATTCACTCCCTGAATATCTCCACCTCTTGCCTGATTCTCTCCATCTCTTCTCTTTTCCCTGAATATCTCCCAGAATATCTCCACACTCCTAAATTCCCTCACGCTACCCATTATTCTCTCCCACTAGATTCTCCTAACCTTTTCACAGGTTCTTTCACAATTACATCTCCTCTTTTACAGCCTCTATCCAAGAGCTTGTTCCCACACACACCCTTTTCACTTGTATATTTCAACACCTCCCCTCAAGTGAATAATCCTAGCACACCTGGACCCTGTATCAAGTTTCCCTTTTACTTGATAGCCCGCGACCAGTGCCTCAAGTCCCTAAACTCCATAGTCCTTGACACTCTCTCTCTCTATGTATCCAAGGCTACTATAAGTGCCCGCGACCTTGACTAAAGTGCTCACACATACATCTACCACTTGGCCTACATCATCGGTGGCTCAGAGGTGGTTTTACTTTATTGGGGCAGGTTACATTGGGTTGTGGGTTCTCTCTCTCTCTCTCTCAGAAAAGATGATCCGACTCCACTTCCCTTGGAGCCTCCATGAAGTTTGCCGATGTCGTTCCTTCTTCACTGGGTTTGCTGTAGCAGTCTCTCGCCATGTGTCCTGGCTTTCCACATTTGTGGCAAGTGAAGGTCCTCCCTCTTACTCTGCCTCTTTCTCGTCCTCGTCCTCGAGAGAATCCTCCTCGGGTGAAGAATGCTTTTTCCTCTCCTGCTGTTGAGTCGAGCCCTTTCTTCTCTTTGCCTCTGCTCTCTTGCTCTAGTAGAGCTGCTTCTATCTCATGTATCTTCAGTTCAGGTACATTCTTTAGTGTTGGTACAATGTTTTCATAATCTCCTTTGTCCACACTCTTCAAAAGTACAGCTAATGCTTCATCATCTTCTACCTTTTTGCCAATAGCTGCCAGCTGTTGCTTAATACTTTTATATTTGTTCAAGTGTGTGATTAAGGGTTCACTTTCCTTCATGTCCAATTTGTAAAATTGCATTAATAGATTTATCTTGGAATTTTTTGCTTGTGTACCAAATAATTTATTGAGTTCATCCCATGCATCTTTTGCCCACTGTATCCCTGTGATATGATGAATGATCTCATCATTTAAACTGAGTGCAATAAGCCCCAATGCTTTTTCATTCCTACTCTTCCACTCATTTTCCCCTCTCTCTGGGCATTCATCTCTCCCTTCAACTAATCCCCACAGATTTTTCCTCATCAGCAAATACATGGTTTTTGTTTGCCATGTATAAAACTATTCTCCATTAAATTTGGCTATTTCCTGTGCTGAATTCATGGTGATGTGAAGGGGGTCTTACCTCTTGATCCAAATTCAAGATTCAAGGGCAGTGTCTACCCTTTTACAACTCAATCTGGTGTTTAATAGATGATTACAACAATTTTATCAGCATAAAATCACCAGAAATTACATTAAATTGAGAGTAACCAATTTGTACGGGATGGTTGGAGTATCAAACCAACTCCGATTTGCAATCTGAAGCTTTAGGGATCTGTATCAGATACCTAATGGTTAATTTGAACCCTTAATTGCACCAAAATACAGTGATTAGCACTGATTAATCACTGATTAGCAAATTAATGCTCTAGTTTGTGTGCAGAAAACAGAGTATGCGGGGAGCTCAGATCTGGTGCCTTCCACTTCAAATGAGCTCAAATGCTTTCAAAGGCATCAATAGCAATGAGTCTAGTAGAGGATTAAGCCAAGAAACACAAGATTTGACCAAATAATGAAAGCTTAATCTCTGTTTTACCAAAGTCACCTGCAGATTTGATGAAGAGCTTTGATCTCTCTGTAGACTTGATGAAATTGATTTCTGTCTTCACCAGCTTGTAGAGCATGCTTGATTACACCTTGGACTAAGAGGAATTGAAGACATTTGAACTGAGCTTGAAGAAATCTTCATTCTACTTCAGAAAAACGGCGCCTAGAAATCTGCGAAAATCTGCTGCTGCCGTCGGCGGTTTGATGCGTGGAATAGATGGGCTTGAAGCCAAATAGGTTAGCTAGCTTGTGTTAGAAGGGCAAGGCCTAATGTTGACTGTGCATGGAGAATGGAGTCCTCCACTGGCTGGGGGTGAAGGGGAAGAGTGAAAGCTTACTAAAAAATTGATTTTTTTTGCTAATTATTTTACTAATCCTAATTAATTCACTAATGGGCTCATAAATCTGGTTGATTCTAGGCATGGCTCTGATACCATGTTGAAATTTCAGCTAAATGATGAGCTATGGTGGATCAAACACTAGAATCAACATAATTAACAAAGTGATTAGCAAGTGATTAAGACGTAATTAGTGAATAATTAGCACATAGATTAATGTAGGCATGGATACTCAAAAACCAGCAAAATCTCATTAGGGCTATGCCTCAATTTATAGAGTTTACATCAAGCATCAAATCCCATTGATTTCTCCATGATTCACTCCCTGAATATCTCCACCTCTTGCCTGATTCTCTCCACCTCTTCTCTTTTCCCTGAATATCTCCCAGAATATCTCCACACTCCTAAATTCCCTCATGCTACCCATTATTCTCTCCCAGTAGATTCTCCTAACCTTTTCACAGGTTCTTTCACAATTACATCTCCTCTTTTACAGCCTCTATCCAAGAGCTTGTTCCCACACACACCCTTTTCACTTGTATATTTCAACAGTTAGCGTACGTGAGGACTTGCGGGTCGCAAACGTATGCGTCAAGCTTGGCCACGAGAGGTGGGTGGGCACGTTCGTCTTCCGCCTGCACCATGGATTATATCAAAGAAAGAGGAGAAGCAGGTAAAGCAGGCCATCACCACTTTGCGTGGATGCATGAGATCATTGAAGGGAGCCTTTACAACCACTAAGAAAAGAGGCATTGAGCAACTATATGGGTTGAAGTCCCACGATTGGCACAAGATGCTTCAAGTAAGTGTTTTCCAAGTCTTGTACGTACGTTGAAATTAAATTTTGTAATGCCATAAACCATACATACATGTGCTCTTATGTGCGCAGTTCATACTACCCACTAGCATCGACCATTGTGCAAATAAGAGTTTGAAAAAATGTATTTATAAGATGGGCGAGCTTGTGAGGTATGTAAAACCCATGCTCAGATCACCCTTCATTATACCTTGCAAAATGAACGTGCATGAGGTATAACGTACTATTTATTTATTTTTCAGATATGTTAGTTCCAAAGCAATTGATCCAGCCACGTTGGATGATGTGCGTGTTATGGCAGTGGAGGTGGTTTGTTTGGTAGAGAAGACTTTTCCGCGAACCATTCTCACAAGTCAACTACATCTCATTGTGCATTTAGTGGACGAAATTGCTTTATGTGGTACTGTGCATGCACGCTGGATGTTCTTCCTAGAGCGCTTCATGAAGACCTTAAAAGACTTTGTGAGGCAAAGTGCAAGGCCTGAAGGAAGCATGGCCGAGGGTTGGTTGATACAAGAGTCTCTTGTATATATTTCAGAATTTCTTGGTCAGGTGGACAACTCTTTGCCACGACTATGGAGCAATGAAGAGGACTTGAGGATGACCTCTATTGTGCCTCAAGGAAAAGGACAGAGTAAAGTAATTGATAGAACATTGATTGATGATCTCAATTTCACTTGTATTCTTAATAGTGATGTGATGAGCAGATGGGTTACAAGATATGAGGATGCAAAGACAAAAAGGCAAGCAGAAAGAGCTCTCTTTCGGAGGCAACATGGCTCTCGGAAGGCATACCCTAAGCATCTAGCAACACTTCCGAATGATATCCATGTTGATTGGTTGCATGAGGAAATGGAGAGAGCAGAGAGCAACGAGGGGCTGCATATCACGCGGAAGAATGGGAGTATGCACGAGGATGCATGTCAAAGGTACATAGAACTAATGTTTTGCATTAGTTGTAAGTGATTTGCTTTTAATATTTATTCACATTGCTTACACAAATATTGCTTCTATTTTGGTCCAGTGCACTATGTTCAATGCTATATGGTGTGAAGGCAAGCATTTTCGAACACAAAGAATTGATGAAAAGAGAAATACACAAGATTGCGGTGTCATTAGTAGCTTTGAGGGAGCTAATGGAAAAATGGATGATTATTGTGGCATAATCCAAGACATATTTAGGCTTGACTTTCGTCGCTTCTTTGTGTATGTTTTGGATGTCAAATGGCAAATGAACGTGGTGGAAAAAGGGCCTGATGCAACGATAAAACACCATGCAAGTGGATATGTAACTATTGACTCTACAAAGTTCTGGCAAACAAAGAAAGATAGGCTCGTATTGCCACAACAATGTGAGCAGGTATGCATTTTTTTACTAATGTGTTTCATGTACATATATATCTAAGCTCGCGTACCCCTTGACTTTTGATATGCTAATTAATTACTGTACTATGTGTATTTGAGTAGGTTATCTATCTACCAATGGTGCATGACATCAAATGGTGGTACGTCATCCCTATTGCACCACGTTCCAAAGTGATGTATAATACATTCACTGATATGGAGCATATGGAGGATGTAACAAGCCGCAATGAAGATGATGTCGAACGTGCCATTGAAGATGTTGTGATCGATGATCAAGAAATAAGAGATGATCATGATAATGAGGATGAGCATGCCATTTCTCATGATCATGAGAATGACCCTACCATTGAGGATGATGGTGATGTTGATGAGGATGATCAGGACATCGATACCATTATCAATGGAGTACAGAATATCGATAGTGGAATAAATTTAATCGTAGCCTTACAAATTGATCAAATGGATATTGATGTTGATCGTTTGGCAAGGATGGATCTTATTGAAGATGAGATCGAACCCTAACCAATCCGTCACTATACGTTCTAAATTGATGACATTTCTATCATCTCATATGCATGATTTATTTTTGAATATATTTCATTGTTGTAAATGCATGTACTGGGATTGTGTAATGATGTATACTGTAATGTACTATGAGATGGTTTAAACAAAACAGTTTTTAATTTTGTAAAGGAATTCAATTTTTCTTCAGTTTTTCTCTGCCATGCGTGTATTAATCCGTGTATAGTGGCATGTATTAATCCGTGTATAATAGCGTGTATTAATCCGTGAATATTACCGTGTATAGATGCGTGTATTACTGCGTGTATATAAACGTGTTTATACATGCGTTGATAAATGCAAATATACACGCGAACTTAAATGCTAAAATACACGTGCTCGATTCTATTCAAATACAAGCGCGACCATACACGCGCTCGTAATTTATCGCGTGTATGAAACGCGTGTATGGCAGCATTGTCTTGTAGTGATAGCCCTACCAAAAAATTGACCATGCCAGCTCACACCATAATGTCTTATGGGCTGAAGATGGAACATAGCAAAAGGCATCAAACAGAACACACACACACACATAGAGAGAGAGAGAGAGAGAGAGAGAGAGAGAGAGAGAGAGAGAGAGAGAGAGAATATGTTGTCCTCCTTTGATCCGGAAGAGCCACAAGAATAGTGTGGTAGAGAGGGAAAGGTGGGAGGATTGCAGCTCCCAAGCATGCCGAACCAAGAGGAAGAAAAAAGATCTGGTAGTAAATATAGAAAAGAAAAATATCAACCATGATGCAAACGATCAAAAAATACGGACTCAATTGAAAGCACACAGTAGGGTTTCTCACCGTAGTGAACCTTAGCAAATTAAATAATGCCATTAAAAGCTCTAATGCTTGGTTGTATACATTAGAGAATGCGTTTAACCTAAAAATGAGTGGGAAAAAAGTTTTGGGGTGGGCCCGCAGTGGAAGGGGGCTCTTGTATGTGGAGTACCAATCACTTCTGCACGCTCACGCTGGCTCTTTTTAATGCTCAAAAACAAACCTCCCGCCTCCTCACGTATCTCTCTAGTGCATGCCATCGACATGGGTGGTGCCCGCTCACAACAGCTTGCGCCCTTCACCCTGCAAAGAAACGTGCCCACGTCCTGCTGCTCCTCCAGCTCGCCTTTAGTCTCAGCTTGCGCTCTCCTGCCATCTCATCTAGACTACTGAGTCCATCGTGCCCACGTCCTGCTGCTCTTCCTCGCCTCTAGTTTCTAGAATCTCCGAGTTTCGCAGAGCTTTCCTGCCATCGTGCCCACGTCCCGCTGCTCCTCCTCGCCTCTAGTCTCTAGTAGTAGTAGTAGTCTACTGAGTCCATCGTGCTTTTCTTCAAGCTGTTAAATGCACTCTGAAGGCAGGCTCCGCTCTGTGATATAATGGCTCCGCTCTGTGCTACACAAGGGAGCAGCTTAGAGCAAACAAAGGAATAATTGAACTTTACCTTGGTTTGCTTGATGATCATGAGTACTGGGCTGTTACAGCTCTTGACTCTCTAGCAGTGTGCCTGGCTTTTGAAAACGAACAACGGATGAAGGACGTTGAGCTGAAGCCACCCATAAGCTTCAGGTGCCTTTCTTCCAGTCTTGTAGTGAGCCCTCCTTCGTGCAGCCATTCCTCAAGATCATCACGTACGCTTGCGCCTCTTGTACATGTGTTAATCGTAGGCTATGATTCTCACTTGCTTTTTATTTCTTGCAGAAAATCATCATAAATCAAGGCCACTTCTGGCCTCAATATTCCGTTGTTGCTGGTGGCAAGACTGGACCATCAAGATGCCATTGCCCACCTCAATCTTTTGAAATTGCTCAAGGTAGGTTTTATTGAATACAGCCTCGCCAAATTTTTTGGGTGTTCTTCATAATACTGTTGATGATGATATTGATAGTTGAGGAAAACCCTAAAGGTCATACGCCATAGCCTCTCCTCTCTCAGAAACATACATAGAGGTGCACACACGAATGAATGATCATTACATTCTTAGCAACAACTACCTTCATGATGCATGCCGTTTCAGTTATGGGTGTCCACGTGTGTCAAGACCTGAATGGTTTTACATTCCAACACTCCCCCTTACCACCATTAAGGTGTTGCAGGGTTACTAGTATAGAGTTGGGTTTTATTAGATACTAGAAAAAAGAGATGCACCCCAGTTTTATTAGATACTAGAAAAAAGAGATGCACCCCCGTTTGTGGTGCTTCGCAAATGCCTAAGGTATATGCTATTAGAAGTGTTTACAACAATGCTAATGCATTTAACCCGGATCAAGTGTTGCATGAATGATCAGTAGCATGAACATCTTTTTCTTCATCCTCGATCCTGCATAAGGCTTCATTGGAACATGAGCTTTCTAATTGTCACCGCCATTGATCTTCACTCGAGATTAGATATCTACTACATTTCTCCCCCTCAAGAGAGATCAATGAAATGTCACTGGTAGCAACATGGATAAGAAGCACGATCACCACCATAAAGAAAACTCCATCTTGAAACCATTTGACACATAAGTCTTCTTGTACCCCAACAGGATCAACATGAGAAGGGCTCCCCCCCAAAGCAATGAAAAAGAGAAAGGAGACAACCTCATGACTAGCCTTACTAAAATCATAGGTATGGGCTTTGTGACCATCAACAACATCATCGCGCAAAGCACCATCCTTTACCGCATCACCGTAGTCACCTTAAAAGTGTACCAGTGGCGAGGAAGAGGGGATTTGGGGAAGAGGGGATTTGGGTGTGTTGATGTAGATCATGATGAGGGTAAAATGAGACCCATTCATCATGATCATCATCATCTGCGAGAGGGTGTCGTCGCTCGCATGGATGGAAAGGAGTATCTATGGTGAGGCACAACAAAAGGGAGGTCTTCTTCTTGACCTTCGAATTAACCCTTTAAGTTGCATGCACCATGATGTTAGCATCAATAAGCATGCTTTTATAGACAAAATTTGGGAATGCATTAGATTTGATTCGCCGGTTGATTGGGGACTAGAGGTTGTCTACTACATCTCTGCGCACTCTTCTTCTTCTTCAACTCCATCTGCAGGCATGAGGTCACCCTTTCTTTCATGTTTTCATTTTCACCCTTCAATTTGGGGCTTCTCCAGATCAATGTTTGCTTCATCTTCTTATTCTTTGTGATCATAATAATGCCCATGTTTTTGGAACTGGAGGATTGCATTTTTAGATCTTCATCTTCGAGGAGCAGTAAGAGGCCTAATTTATGGAAACCATGGGTGTTAGGAGCCCCCATCCAGTAGAAAGGCATGCGTGATACCATGAGGAAAACCCTAAAGTTCCCCTGCAGAGCAGAGATACGCCATAGTCTCTCCTCTCTGAGACACATATAGAGGTGCACACATATATGAATGATCTGTTATTACATGAATTGGTTATTACATTCTTACCTACTACCTTCATGATGCAAAGGGATGCATGTTGTTAAGGTTTTGAGCGTCCACGTGTCAAGACCTGAATGGTCTTACATTCCAACAATAGTGATGTTGGCACTCTCAACAAAAGGATTGATGCGATTGTTTTACAAGCACCATACACAACCAAAGCCGCTTATTGTTGAATATATTCTACAATAGAAGCTTTAGAGACTCATCAATGAGGAGAGAAGCGTGATGGTGAATAGTCAGGTGGCCAAGACAGATAACCTCCTCTCTTCTGAAAGCTCAGCTTATTTGTTCTAGAGTGGGACATATAAGATGGTGGTATAATATATATATGTATATAGCCAATCGCTAGTCATTAGCGTCGATTTGGGATTGGATAGGGGGAGAGAGAGAGAGAGAGAGAGAGAGAGAGAGAGAGAGAGAGAGAGAGGAGGGCAAGGGAAACAGTCTGCGTACACATGATGTCTTGTAATAATAGAATGATGACACTCTAGAAGTGTTTAAACTTAAAATGATAGCAAAATATATATTAAATATTAAAAAAATCAATTTTTCTTCCCTATTACATAAGGACTACTTTTGTCTTCTTCCAAGGATGACCCATGAAGTTAGATGATTGGAGTGGGGAAGGGGCAATAAGTGATCTATGTAGGATTTCGGGTCTAGATCACACTTTAATTTGTTTTCATATGTGGGATTGTTTAAAGGTCTCAATATGGAAAGCTCCAAAGGCACCACCCAGTGATGAGTGTGAATCCGCTTAGACATCGGCTTACATGGAAGCATGTTGACCATATTCAAACATAGAGGCATGTATACCTTTTAACATAGAGGCAAGTCCCACGCCAGAGTAAACATGCAGGGATTGTGCCAGGCGGTAACATGTTAAGAATGTGCAATGAGGAATCTTGTGTGAGAATAGATTAGAGATAACCTCTATAGGAACTTTCTCCAATCTCAAGCAAAGACAAAATGGTCAAATGCATGTTGAATGGGCCACGATATCATGACCGGATAAATATTAATAGTTCTTTTTTCCAATTCTGGTCCCCTCATTCAAATTTGGAGCGGCTACCCTAGATTTTGGTCCACAGTGACCAATAGCCCCCCAAAATCTTAGAACAAACAAAAAATCAAAGAGATTTCCATCATCCCACAATCACCATACCCATTTCTTAATCAAGAAATCAAGAAAGTTAAGAAATAAGAAAAACAAGAAATCCAAGAATTCCTCAAATTTTCTTGAAACTAAGATGGAAATGGATCAAAGACATGGCTCTGATACCAATGAAAGAAAGTGGCAACTAGATAAACCTACATTTATCCTAATTAGCCTTGGATTAGCCTAGATTAGGATGATTAGCCTAGGTTTAGAGGAAGAAGAGAAAGTAAGAGACTTGTGTATTGATGATCATCAATAAAAGGTACCAAAAATATGGTGTATGTGGCCTATATACATGACCCCCGATTTCACACTATCATAAGTGTTGTCCATGGGCATGGTCAATTGGCCTTGGGCCCATTATTTATATGAGACCATGCCACTTTGTTACAGCTTCTATGTTTATCCAACAATACAGTGATAACTTTACCCAAGCTAAGATTAAATTATGCTTTATGCTTTAAAAGAGGAGAAAATTGCAAAATATTAAGGTGTTAGGCTAGTTATGAGAATTATCGTTGTCATTTGCAAAATATTAAGGTGTTAGGCTAGTAATGAGAATTATCATTCTCATTGCATGTTGTTCACCTACAACTAAACATCAATGTTGGCAAGTTGTTGATATAGTGATTTTGAGTTGTTGAGATAAATTATTAAGATGATTTTGAGTTTTTAGATGAACTATTAAGGTTTCTCTTGATTGTAGTGGTAAGGTTTCAAAAATATCCTTAAATCTACTACTTTAACGCCAAACAAATTTTCTAGATTATTCCACACTTTTTTAGCACTTTTTAATCAGTCAATATTATGATGAACAAATTGATCAAATTACATGCTAGGACCAGTGATTGTATAAGTACTTACTCTTATTTATTTAATGTAGGAAAGTTGGATCCCTTAAATTAGCAAGAACCTTATGTGACCTTGTCTTTGCCCACAAAACCACCTATTTATCCATAGTACCTCTACCCCAATTGCTCGACAATGCTAAATCCATCGCTTCTCTCAAGTTTGGAAGTCATCATTGGTGAAAATTTTAAACTTGGTGTTTTAGGATTTGAAAGAAACAATTTAAAAAACACATTATCTTTGAGGAGCTTTTGCGTGAATGCACTAAAGACATTACAGATAAAAAGTCAAGGTCAACAAGAGTGTAAGGAGAAGAGCAAGTACATTGTTTATAATATTTGGAGCTACTCGGATTATATGCATGAGTTTTCAAGAAGGATACAATGTTTATTGCTCTGTTTAGTGGGTGATTGGCTACAGTGCTTGGTGTTCACAATTTAGTGGAAAATTGGCCACATTGTTTAATGCTTAGTGGGTGATTGGATATGGTATTTGGTGGGCAATTGGCAATAGTGTTCAATGTTTAGTGTGCAATTGGCTACAGTGTTTAGTGGGTGATTGACTATGGTAAGATATAGAGAATAAAGTTACACTACAACTATGGTGATGCATACTGCATAATAGTGGGCGATTGGATACATTGTGTAGTGGGAAATTGACTATGGTAAGATATAAGAAAGAAAGTTACATAATAGTGGGAAATAAGCTATGGTAAGATAGAGAGAAGAAAGTTACACAACAGCTATGGTACTGCATACTACATAATGATGTCATCCATCAAGGTGCTTTTTGGAATTATTGAAGCTCCTCAAAGAGACTCTCGCGTAGAGTTAATGCTTCCTTTATTGTAGTAATAAATCCAAAAAATCTTGTTAGCTCACAAGGCTAGATGATAAAGGTTTGTATCATTGATTTAATATCATTTATTTGCTTGGCAAATAACTTCTCTCTTACACACACACACACACACACACACACATGAGAGACTTTTATGGAACTATGTTTTCCTCAAAATGTCACCTAACAAAGAGCTCTCTCTAATAACCTATCACCTAATCTAGATAATGATTTTCTTAATCACTTTTTAATTTGTAAAGATCCTCCCCCTAGTGTCTTTGATACCATGTGTAGATCTAGTCATTAGCATCGATTTGGGATTGGATAGAGGGAGAGAGAGAGAGAGTGGAGGGCAGGGGAAACAGTCTGCGTAACACAGGATGTCTTGTAATAATAGAATGATGACACTCTAGAAGTGTTTAAACTTACAATGATAGCAAAATATATATTAAATATTAAAAAAATCAAATTTTCTTCCCTATTACATAAGGACTACTTTTGTCTTCTTCCAAGGATGACCCATGAAGTTAGATGATTGGAGTGGGGAAGGGGCAAGGTCTAGATCACACTTTAATTTGTTTTCATATGTGGGATTGTTTTAAGGTCTCAATATGGAGAGCTCCAAAGGCACCACCCACAGTGATGAGAGACATCGGCTTACATGGAAGCATGTTGACCATCAAACATAGAGGCATGTATACCTTTTAACATAGAGGCAAGTCCCATGCCAGAGTAAACATGCAGGGATTGTGCCAGGCGGTAACATGTTAAGAATGTGCAATGAGGAATCTTGCGTGAGAATAGATTAGAGATAACCTCTACAGGAACTTTCTCCAATCTCAAGCAAAGACAAAATGGTAAATGGGCCACGATATCATGACCGGATAAATATTAGTAGTTCTTTTTTCCAATTCTGGTCCCCTCATTCAAATTTGGAGCGGCTACCCTAGATTTTGGTCCACAGTGACCAATAGCCCCCCAAAATCTTAGAACAAACAAAAAATCAAAGAGATTTCCATCATCCCACAATCACCATACCCATTTCTTAATCAAGAAATCAAGAAAGTTAAGGAAAAAAAAACAAGAAATCCAAGAATTCCTCAAATTTTCTTGAAACTAAGATGGAAATGGATCAAAGACATGGCTCTGATACCAATGAAAGAAAGTGGCAACTAGATAAACCTACATTTATCCTAATTAGCCTTGGAGCAAGAAGAGAAAGTAAGAGACTTGTGTATTGATAATCATCAAAAGGTACCAAAAATATAGTGTATGTGGCCTATATACATGACCCCCCATTTCACACTATCATAAGTGTTGTCCATGGGCATGGTCAATTGGCCTTGGGCCCATTATTTATATGAGACCATTCCACTTTGTTACAGCTTCTATGTTTATCCAACAATACAGTGATAACTTTACCCAAGCTAAGATTAAATTATGCTTATGCTTTAAAAGAGGAGAAAATTGCAAAACATTAAGGTGTTAGGCTAGTTATGAGAATTATCATTGTCATTTGCAAAATATTAAGGTGTTAGGCTAGTAATGAGAATTATCATTCTCATTGCATGTTGTTCACCTACTACGGCTAAACATCAATGTTGGCAAGTTGTTGAATTAGTGATTTTGAGTTGTTGAGATGAATTATTAAGATGATTTTGAGTTTTTAGATGAACTATTAAGGTTTCTCTTGATTGTAGTGGAAAGGTTTCAAAAATATCCTTAAATCTACTACTTTAACACCAAACAAATTTTCTAGATTATTCCACACTTCTTTAGCACTTTTTAATCAGTGAATAATATGATGAGCAAATTGATCAAATTACATGCTAGGACCAGTGATTGTATAAGTACTTACTCTTTTTTATTTAATTCAGGAAGAGTTGGATCCCTTAAATTAGCAAGAACCTTATGTGACCTTGTCTTTGCCCATAAAACCACCTATTTATCCACAGTACCTCTACCCCAATTGCTCGACAATGCTAAATCCATCGCTTCTCTCAAGTTTGGAAGTCATCATTGGTAAAAAATTTAAACTTGGTGTTTAAGGGGGTTTGAAAGAAACAATTAAAAAAAACATTATCTTTGAGGAGCTTTTGCATGAATGCACTAAAGACATTACAGATAAAAAATCAAGGTCAACAAGAGTGTAAGGAGAAGAGCAAGTACATTGTCAATAATATTTGGAGCTACTAGGATTATATGCATGAGTTTTCAAGAAGGATACAATGTTTATTGCTCACTGTTTAGTGGGTGATTGGCTATAGTGCTTAGTGTTCAGAATTTAGTGGGAAATTGGCCACATTGTTTAATGCTTAGTGGGTGATTGGATATGGTACTTGGTGGGCAATTGGCAATAGTGTTCACTATTTAGTGTGCAATTGGCTACAGTGTTTAGTGGGTGATTGGCTATGGTAAGATATAGAGAATACAGTTACACTACAACTATGGTGATGCATACTGCATAATAGTGGGCGATTGGATACATTGTCTAGTGGGCAATTGACTATGGTAAGATATAAGAAAAAAAGTTACATAATAGTGGGAAATAGGCTATGGTAAGATATAGAGAAGAAAGTTACAGAACAGCTATGGTACTGCATACTACATAATGATGCCATTCATCAAGGTGCTTTCTAGAATTATTGAAGCTCCTCATAGAGACTCTCGCGTAGAGTTAACGCTTCCTTTCTTGTAGTAATAAATCCAAAAAATCTTGTTAGCTCACAAGGCTAGATGCTAAAGGTTTGTATCATTGATTTAATATCATTTATTTGCTTGGCAAATAACTTCTCGCTTACACACACAGACACACACACACACACACATATGAGAGACCTTTATAGAACTATGTGTTCCTCAAAATGTCACCTAACAAAGAGCTCTCTCTAATAACCTATCACCTAATCTAGATAATGATTTTCTTAATCACTTTTTAATTTGTAAAGATCCTCCCCCTAGTGGCTTTGATACCATGTGTAGATTCTAGAAATCTAGGTATGATGTAAGAAAATCACAATCTCTAGCTAATGAGAGCTCCAAGTACATGCATTGTTTGAGCACAAAATGCTTACATATTTCACACTCCATGACATAGTTATCGTGACTAGAACATAACATATGGCTAGCACGTTCATGTGATCATCTCATAAAGATTTAACAACCACACTTGAATCTTAGAATCGAACCTATAAAAGTACAACCACACTTGAATCTTAGAATCGAACCTATAAATGTACAACCAAACTAATACAAATTAACATTGCAATTTTAGCTTTAACAACCATGTTTTAGTTTGATAAATTATATATTAGATCTTCTAGATAATTTTGTTATTGATGTCCTCTTCTTCAGAGTACATTTAATAGTACTAAATAATTTTGTCCTCTTTTTTATAGCACATTCAATAGAATGAAATATTAAATCATCTATACAATTTTGTTATTGATGTCTTCTTCCTCATACACAATTGATAGAATTCTTTATATGATTAAAAAACTTAGATGATTCATTTAGTTCATATTAACATTTGTAAAACTTTTTTAGAATTTTTATCTTTATTTTTTATTACCATTAAAATTTTGAAATTTATGTTATAATTTCTTTAGTGTTTATTTTAGTTCTATCAATTAATTTTGCATTATTATCTACACCAGTAACTATGCTTTTGTTTACCATGTTTACTAAAACTAACTATGCTTTCTTTTACTATGTTTTTGACCTATCACCTCAACCCTGACATTGGACTATTGTCCTTACTGTACAAACCTACAAGCTAACATGTTTAAACCTTCTCAACATATTTAATCTATAACACGTGTCATCTATATCCTTGCATTTCTATCAAAGATGTTGCCCTCGTAAACTTTGAACATTTGCAAAACTTTTTTTTAACTTTTATCTTTATTTTTTATTACCATTAAAATTTTGAAATTTGTGTTATAATTTCTTTACTGTTTATTTCAGTTCTATCAATTAATTTTACATTAATATGTACACAACTAACTATGCTTTCTTTTACCATGTTTACTAAAACTAAGTATGCTTTCTTTTACTATGTTTTTGACTTATCACCTCAACCACCCTGACATTGGAATATTGTCCTTACTTTGGAAACCTAGAAGCTAACATGTTTAAACCTTGAAAACGGAATCGTTCTCTAGGATAGCTTGTGGAACACTTGAGAAATTCAACACATAAATTCAACCATGAAAACACATGCTTTGTAGGTTTCAACAAAATCAAATAAATTAAACAAAAGCATAGCAAACATAATACTTAGCTCCAAGACAAACATGCTTGGTGTAATCTTCCCCCCCCCCTTGTGGGTGGCCTTCCCCACACAAGAGTATTTTTATTAGCTTTCATAAAAAATAGGCCATAGCCCCCAAAAATATACAAAGTGTGCTTTTAGAGAGCACGACACTCTTCCACAACAAAAATAGAGTGTCCCAAAAATTGGGGCTAGGGTAAAGCCTTTAGGCTTTAATAAATTCAACATTATAAATGTATTTTTTCCAATGTATCAAAATGGAAAAATCAACTACTAAGGTTACAAGCTACGCTTGTAAAAATAAATATGATGCTCATAAGAAACATTCTCGTCGACATTATTAATCAATCCTCGTAATCTTCATCACGTGAAAATATAAGCCCAATTAATAATTAAATTAATCCCACAAATATTAAACAGGCACAAACCATAACCAACTCATGACTACCAGGAGTAAGTACCCCAGGAATCACCCTGCCAATACAAACCTAACTGAAATAATCATAGACGGCCCCAAGCATACCGCATATATTAATATTTATAGTGGTGTCACCCACGATATTAACCTAGCCGGCATGACACGAGTAACCTAGGCGTCCCCAAATTACTCAAGAGGGAAAATAATATTCTTAAAGAGGACTTAAAATATATTCCCATGACATCCCTCTTGCTTGAGTTTGAAATTTCCCTCAATTGCCGGTTTGCTGGGTTTGAAAAGAACGAAGGATCTCAGGATAAGCTCGAAAAAATTTCTCGGGCATCCATTTTGCATCTTCTTGAGGATGGTTTTTGAATGTCAAAAGATATTTGATGTATTGGTTTCCAGTTCTTGTTGTTGTCGTCTCTTGATCAATAATAGCATCAGGAACTAAGACTTCTTCCTCTCCTTCAACAAGAGGTGGTTCCTCATAAATTGGGTGAGAAGGAAGTGTTCCTTGAAAGGGTTTCAAGAGATGAATATGGAAATAGTTGTGGATACTCCAATTAGATGGCAACTCTAGTCTATAGGCCACATCGTTAATCTTTTCAATAATTTTAAATGGTCCATAGTATCTAGGTATAAGTTTAACTGCAAGGAATTTTTCCACACTCTTCAATCATCTCTTCTCAATTCTCAAAAGTACATAATCACCTTCTTGGAATAAAAATCTTTACGCTTCTTATTTGCTTGAAATGTATACTTCTCTTAAGCTCTTGCAATACAATCATGTACTTCAGATAAAATGCGATCAAAGTCTCGAGTAAATTGGTCAGCAGCTTCAATCTTATGGGAGAGTCTAGTAGCCGGAATAGGCAAAGCTCTACCATAGATAATCTCAAATGGTACTCGACCAGTAGCAGAATGAGGAGTATTATTATAAGCAAATTGGAGTAGATGTATGTACTTATCCCATGAACTAGGTTGCTGGGAAACATAGGCTCTAAGCATATCCAATATAGTGCTATTCGTGACTTTGGTCTGTCCATTTGATTCAGGATGAAAAGCCATAGAAAAATCTAACTTAGTGCCTAAGTTTGAGAAAAGAGCAATCCAAAAGTGACTACAAAATTTGGAATCTCTATTAGAAACTATCACTTTGGGTAGACCATGATGATGAACAAAGATTTGCTTGATAAATATGGTCGCAGCTTGCTGAGAAGTCAGTGTCTTTTTACATGGAATGAAATAGGCTTGCTTACTTAACCTATCCACTATTGTCCAAATCATGTCATGATGACTGCAAGTAGTAGGAAAGCCTGTAATGAAGTCCATAGACACTTGTTCCCATGGTCCGTCTGGAATGGGTAAAGGCATAAGCAATCCCAAAGCTTTGCCTTTGTAGCTTTTAATTGCTTGATAAATGTTACAATTAGCTACAAATTTTGCTACATCATTTTTCAAATGAGGCCAAAAGAATTCTCGAGAAACTAGTTGAAGTGTTGCGAAAACTCCTCTATGTCCCATGAATGGTGGTTGGTGCATCTGTTCCAAGACAAGTTGTCTATAGGGTTGAGTAACACATAATATTTTCTCAAAGAAAAGATAGCCATCATTATGAGAATAATTTCCTTGAGGTGTCCAATTGTTTTCACGCAATTTGATCCATATCTCAGAAAAATCTGGATCTACTTCATAAGTTTCTTCCATAAGTACAAATGGTTCACTTTCAATGGCGGAAATGTTGTTGATATGAGGTCTTCTACTTAAAGCATCGGCAACAACATTTTCCTTTCCAGGTTGGTATTTGAATCATGGGTTGGAAACTTTGTATGAAAGATGCCCATTTGATGTGCCTATCTGAAATAAGGGGTTGCGAAAGCAAATGCCTAATGCTTTGTTGATCAGTCTTGATAAGAAATTCTGAGCCCATTAGGTAATGCTTCCAAATCTTCAAGGCATGCACAACTGCTGCTAATTCCTTATCATATGTACTATAATTTGTTTCAGCAGGTTTTAGCTTTCGACTTTCATAGGCGATAGGATGGTTGTCTTGCATAAGCACAGCACCAAAACCTTTGCCACTAGCATGAGTTACTACCACAAAGTGTTGAGATATCGAGCTCGTCTAGTGAGGCGGTGGCCATTGATGACCCGCCTGGGGGATAGGCCCCACACTTACATCACTGGCATGGTTGGTGAGATCTTGGGTGATATGCGGCCAGTGGGATGACAGGCTGTGTGACAGCCATTCTAGAGACTGGCATAGTTATAGCGCCAGCTCATTTAGTCGGGTTCACACTATAGAGAACCCGTGTATGTATTGGTTGAGTACCTTCCATATTATTGTGTACTCTTATTCTTGTATATGGTGTGTTGAGTGTTGAGTAGAGAAGAAGAAGATTTTCAGCCTCTCACCTTGTGTGTTCTCTATTAGGGTTTTGTGAGTGTGTGTGTGTGTGCTTGCAAGAGCTCAAGCTCTCTTCCCCCCTGCATCTTTTCATGGTATCAGAGCCTGGTTCGTGCTAAGGGCTGAGCTACAAGCAAGAGAACCACAGGAAGCGGTACGAGGGTAAGAGCTACAACTACTCTTTCCTATTGTGTTGGTGACTACACCCTTGTCGGGAGCTCTACGGGAGGCACCGGCCAACGGTCTCTGATTGAGGAGCTTTCTTCGCGGGAGTAAAGCTATAGGGCAACTATAAAGTCCTTCGGACTGGTCCTTCGGACCGAAATTTCCAGGCCGAAAACGCGTTTCGGGCGCGTCTGGACCTCTGTTTTTCAGAAAGCAGGCGATTTCGAGCACTGCGGGTAAGTCATCGATTCTCTGCAGAACTCTGTTTTAAGTATTGCAGGAAGACAGATTGACTGTGCAGACACTGTGGGTGCTGCAAAGAGGTCTACAGTTGCCATTGGGTGTATGTATGCACATTGAGGTCACTGGTTGTGACATTTGAGTGGACTGCAGTACCGCTGTGCAGAAAATACAGCATTTGTGCAGGAAAAACCAGAGTGCAGTTTCTGGTAAAATTGTGTGTTTGGCAAGATGTCTAATGATGGCATAACACAGATTGTGGCTGAGAAGCTGGATAAGAATAACTTCCATGCTTGGAGGTTCAGGTTGACTAATTTCCTGATGGGAAAAGGCTATTGGGACTACATAGAAGGTGAACATAAAGAGGCACCGGAGATACCGGACATAAATCCTACTGCTGTGCAGATGTGAAAGAGTTTAAAGACTGGAACCAAGGAGCCAGGAAGGTTATGTATTGGCTATCCATTAGTATACAGGACACCATGATTGGGTACATTCAGGATGCCAAGTCCCCCAAGGAGGCGTGGGACACCTTGGTAAAGCTTTATGAAACAAACACCAAGGCACGTAAGATACAGTTGAAGAATGAACTTCATACTGTGGAGAAAAAGAGCATGTCTGTGAATGACTATGCATTGAAGATAAAGGGTATTGTGGAATCCCTTGCATCTATTGGTGTGTCAGTAGATGATGATGACAAGGTGGAAGTCTGTCTACGTGGTCTCGGGCCACAATACAAGGCGTTCAAGACGTCCATTCAGACTCGAGAAAACATTCCCAACTTTACAGATTTGGTGTCTATGCTGATTATCGAAGAGAAGAGCTTGGGTGAAGACCAACAATCTTCACAAAGCAAAAACAGTTCAGAGCAACATGCCTTCTACACGAGTTTAGGAAGAGGACGAGGTAGAGGAGGCCGTGGACGCGGTCAAGGAGGTGGCCGAACAGGTAATCAGAATTATGGCCAGCAGCAGCAACAACAACAACAGTCCTAGAATCAACAACAACAACACGCAGGTGGAAGAGGCAGATTCAGAGGCAGGGGGAGTCAAAGAGGCCGTGGAAATTGGCAAAGGCAGTACAATGATGCACGTGAATGCTATTATTGTGGTAAGCCTCGACATGTGCAGACAGAATGTTATAAAAAGCAAGCTGACATGCAAAATGGGAAAGTGCAGCAAAACAACAACAGTCCTAGAATCAACAACAACAACACGCAGGTGGAAGAGGCAGATTCAGAGGCAGGGGGAGTCAAAGAGGCCGTGGAAATTGGCAAAGGCAGTACAATGATGCACGTGAATGCTATTATTGTGGTAAGCCTCGACATGTGCAGGCAGAATGTTATAAAAAGCAAGCTGACATGCAAAATGGGAAAGTGCAGCAAAACAACTATGCATCCTCCTCAAGCAGAAATAATGAGGATAATGAAAGGTTGTTTGTTATGCAGCATATTGTGAATGCCATGTCTGAAAATGTTGATGCAGCACAAAAAGATAATGTATGGTATGTGGATTCAGGCGCTTCGAACCACATGACGAGTCATGGGGAGTGGTTCAAGGAGATGAAAAACCCGAAAAGACCAGGTTTTGTAGAAACAGGGGATGACACTGCTCATCCAATTGCCCACATTGGAGATGTGCCATTGTCTATGCAGGATGGCAAAGTGAAGTACCTTGCAGATGTACTTCATGTACCGAACATAACAAAGAATCTGGTTTCAGTTGGCCAGATGATTGAGCAGGGTTTGCAGGTTCGGTTTAACCCTGATGGATGTTATGTTGAAGATTTTAAAGACAAGTGCAGGTTGGTTGCAAAAGGCAACAGAGTGGGCAGAATGTTTACGTTGGATGTAGACATGCCTGAGATGAGTGTTGCAATGTTTGCAAATGGTTCAGGAATTGTTGCAGACACAGACATATGGCATAAAAGAATTAGACATGTGAATGTGCAGAGATTGAAGTCTATGCAGACAAAAGGAATTGTGACAGGGCTGCCAAAATTTAAAGTGGAAGGTATGCATAAAATCGGTGAAGCATGCCAATTTGGGAAGCAAACAAAGCATGTGTTTCCACGTAACAGATATGTGAGCAGAAATGCACTAGATGTTGTGCATTCAGATGTATGGGGTCCTACGAAGACCATATCTATGGGAGGCTGCAGGTATTATGTGACTTTCATTGATGACCACACAAGGAAAGTGTGGGTATATTTCATGAAGGAGAAGAGTGAGGTATTCACTCACTTTCAGAATTTCAGAGTTTTGGTTGAAAAGCAAACAGGGAAATATGTAAAGTGCCTAAGGTCAGATGGAGGGGGAGAGTACTTCTCCAATGAGTTCTCTGAATATTTGAAGAAGAATGGTATTCGGAGACAGTATACATGCAGATACACTCCGCAGCAAAATGGAGTTGCTGAGCGAAAAAACAGGCACATTGCTGAGATTGCACGAGCATTGATGGAAGAGAAGAATATGCCGCATTGCTATTGGGCTGAGGCTGTTTCTACAGCAGTATATATCATGAACAGGACTCCAACTGCAGCCATACATGATGTAACTCCAGAGGAGAGGTTTACTGGCAGAAAACCAGATTTGTCTCATCTGAAAGTCTTTGGATGCATTGCATATGTGCATGTGCCAGATGAGCTAAGAACTAAGGTGGATCCAAAAGCTGAAAAATGTGTGTTTATTGGATATTCCCTTGAGCAAAAGGGATACAGGTGTTATAACCCTGCTACACGTGAGTTGAGGGTAAGCAAGGATGTTGTCTTTGATGAGATGAGCAGCTGGTATGCTGCTGAAAAAGAAGCTGTCGGGGCTGATGTGAGTGGAAGTGTGGTTGCACAGAATGCAGGTCAGCAATCACAGTCTTTGAGTGGACCAGGAGAGTCCTCATCTAGTGGGTCTGTTGATAGACCATGGAGTGGCAGGCTGCGTCATAATACCAGCCCTGCAAATGTGATTAGTACATCACGTAAAGGAAAAGAGAAAGTGGTTGAGCCCCTTGGTATGCCTGATATTTTTGCAGGGCATTCTCATGTTAGTGGCTCAGATATGAGCCTTGATGAGGAGCTTGGGATCCCAGCTATGAGAACACCTGGTGTAAAGAAGGCTATGGAAGCCATGAATGAGAAGCTGCGAAGATCTGGGAGAGTGAGAAATCCTGTGCAGAGATTTACCTATGATGGTTATGTGGCACATCACTATGCATATATGGCAAAGGTTGTGCAGGTTGTTGAGCCCACATGCATTGATGAGGCTGTTGGAAATGTGTGTTGGGAGAAAGTTATGGATGAGGAGATGGATGCACTATATGGAAATGAAACTTGGGACTTAGTGCAATTGCCTGAAGGCAAGAAAGCCATTGGATGCAAGTGGGTGTACAAAGTTAAACATAACAGTGATGGAAGCATAAACAGGTACAAGGCTAGATTAGTAGCCAAAGGATATGCGCACACATATGGGATTGATTATGAGGAAACTTTCAGCCTAGTTGCCAAGATGGCAACGGTGAGAGTTGTGATAGCAGTGGCTGCGTCAAAGCAATGGTCTTTACATCAGATGGATGTAAAGAATGCATTCTTGCATGGGGATTTGCAAGAAGAGGTGTATATGTTGCAGCCACCTGGTTATGAGGATGTGGGTCACCCCGAGCATGTTTGCAGGTTGAAGAAAGCCTTGTATGGCTTAAAGCAATCACCAAGAGCATGGTCTGACAAGATTTCTGAATATCTTGTCACTATTGGCTTTCATGTAGCCAATGCAGATTTCTCATTGTATGTGAGACATGGTGATAGAGGGGTTGTGCTTGTTGTCATCTATGTAGATGACTTGATCATTACGGGGGACCATGATGCAGAGATCTTTGATGTAAAGATCTTGCTTAGACAGAAGTTTGAGATGAAGGATCTGGGGGAGCTCAGATATTTCTTGGGCATTGAGGTGATTAGGTCACCACATGGTATTGGATTACTGTAGAGACAGTATGGCTTGGACATGTTGTCCAAGTATGGTATGATAGGCTGTAAGCCTATTTCTGTGCCATTGGATCAGAATGGCAAGTTGAGTGCAGATTCAAGAGAGATCTTGGAGGATCCTACTATGTATAGATGCATAGTAGGGAGTTTGATCTACATGACGATCACCAGAGCAGATTTGAGCTATGCTGTTGGGTTGGTGAGTCAGTTTATGCAGGTTCCACAAAAACCGCATTTGGATGCAGTGAGACGCATACTGAGGTATGTGAAGTCTACTTTGCATTGTGGAATATTCTATGAGACTGGGACAGAGATATGTGTACATGGGTATACAGATGCTGATTGGGCTGGTAGTATCTCAGACAGAAGATCTACCAGTGGCTTCATGTTTTCTTTGGGGAGTGCTGCTGACTTGGAGCAGCAAGAAGCAGCCTACGGTTGCTCTATCGAGTACAGAGGCCGAGTACAGAGGAGCTGCTATGGCAGCATGTGAGGTAGCTTGGTTGAGAAAGCTACTTGCAGATTTGGGTCTATCAGTGGATAGACAGGTTGTCATTTTCTGTGACAACATTAGCAGTATACAGCTGGCCAGGAACCCAGTCTTTCATGCTCGTACGAAGCACATAGAGGTCCACTACCACTTTGTCAGAGAGAGGGTCTTGGCAGGAGACCTTGACCTTGTTTATGTCAGCACAGAGGATCAGGTAGCTAACATCTTCACCAAAGCATTGGGTACAGAGAAGCTCCGCAGATTCAGGGCTTCGCTTGGTGTGCATGAGATGGAGTTGAGCTCGAGGGGGAGTGTTGAGATATCGAGCTCGTCTAGTGAGGCGGTGGCCACTGATGACCCGCCTGGGGGATAGGCCCCACACTTACACCACTGGCATGGTTGGTGAGATCTTGGGTGATATGCGGCCAGTGGGATGACAGGCTGTGTGACAGCCATTCTAGAGACTGGCATAGTTATAGCGCCAGCTCATTTAGTCGGGTTCACACTATAGAGAACCCGTGTATGTATTGGTTGAGTACCTTCCATATTATTGTGTACTCTTATTCTTGTATATGGTGTGTTGAGTGTTGAGTAGAGAAGAAGAAGATTTTTAGCCTCTCACCTTGTGTGTTCTCTATTAGGGTTTTGTGAGTGTGTGTGTGTGCTTGCAAGAGCTCAAGCTCTCTTCCCCCCTGCATCTTTTCACAAAGAATGGTCTTTGAAAATCAGGTAGTGTAAGAACTGGTGCATGAGTTAATGCATCCTTGAGTGCTAGAAAAGATTTATCTTGACTTTCGGTCCAATGGAAAAATGTAGTTTTCTTGAGAAGTTCCGTCAAAGGATGTGCAATATAAGCGAAATTCTTGACAAACTTCCTATAGTAACTACATAGACCTAGAAAAGATCTAAGGTCATGAATGTCTCGAGGTGTAGGCCAAGAGGCTATGCACTCAATCTTCTTAGGATCCACATAGATTTCTTTAGCTGATACTATATGGCCTAAGTATTCAATCTCTTTTTGAAAGAAAGAACTCTTTTTAGGATTGACATACAATTCATTTTCTCTCACAAAAGGTTAAACACTTGCTCCAAGTGTTGCTCATGCTCTTAATGATTCTCGCTGAAAACAAGAATATCATCAAAGAACACCACAACAAAGCTTTGAAACTTTAGGAAAATGCGATTCATCATACGACTGAATGTAGCTGGAGCATTGGTCAAACCAAATGGCATAACCAAAAACTCATAATGGCCAGTCTGAGTTCTAAATGCAGTCTTGAATATGTCTGACTCAGTCATGCATACTTGATGATAACCAGACTTTAAGTCAATCTTGCTAAAGACCTTTGAACCTCTAAGCTTATTAAGTAAATCATCTACCCTAGGGATAGGGTATCTGTTCTTGACAGTGATTTTGTTCAATGCTCGGTAGTCAACACACATTCGAAAAGTTCCATTCTTCTTCTTAACAAGAAGGACTGGAGCTCCAAAGGGTGAACTACTAGGTCTAATAAGGCCTCTTTCTAACAAATCCTTGATTTGTTTTTGGATTTCTTTTTGCTCTAAAGGAGCTTTACAAGGTGGAGAGCTGCCTGGTAATAAGTCAATACTATGGTCTTCAGGCCTAGACTTAGGTAATCCTGGTGGTAAATCTTTCATAAAACAATCCCTGAATTTGGAGATATAAGGATCAAGTTTTGGACTTTTAGATGTGTTAAACTTAGGGCTAAGCTGGTTAACCCAAACCATATAAGTCTTCTCCCTTTTCCTAAGAGCTCGCTTTGCTTGAGTATGACTCAATAAAGGGCTCGTCTCTCCTTTGACTAGACATTGGAGGAAAATATTTTCATTGTCCTTCCTTACACAAATGCTATGTGTATCATAGTCTATAAAGGGCTCGTCTCTCCTTCACTACAAGACAATGCTGCCATACACGCGTTTCATACACGTGATAAATTACGAACGCGTGTATGGTCGCGCTTGTATTTGAATAGAATCGGGCGCGTGTATTTTAGCATTTAAGTTCGCGTGTATGTTTGCATTTATCAACGCGTGTATAAATGCGTTTATATACACGTAGTAATACACGCATCTATACACGGTAATATTCACGGGGTAATACTCGCTATTATACACAGATAAATACACGCTACTATACACGGATTAATACACGCATGGCAGAGAAAAACTGAAGGAAAACTGAATTCCTTTACAAAATTAAAAACTATTTTCCTTAAACCATCTCACAGTACATTACAGTATACATCATTACACAATCCCACTACATGCATTTACAACAATGAAATATATTCAAAAATAAATCATGCATATGAGATGATAGAAATGTCATCAATTTAGAACATACAGTGACGGATTGGTTAGGGTTCGATCTCATCTTCAATAAGATCCATCCTTGCCAAACGATCAACATCAATATCCATTTGATCAATTGGTAAGGCTATGATTAAATTTATTCCACTATCGATATTCGGTACTCCATTGATAATGGTATCGATGTCCTGATCATCCTCATCAACATCACCATCATCCTCAATGGTAGGGTCATTCTCATGATCATGAGAAATGGCATGCTCATCCTCATTATCATGATCATCTCTTATTTCTTGATCATTGATCACAACATCTTCAATGGCATGTTCGACATCATCTTCATTGCGGCTTGTTACATCCTCCATATGCTCCATATCAGTGAATGTATTATACATCACTTTGGAACGTGGTGCAATAGGGATGACGTACCACCATTTGATGTCATGCACCATTGGTAGATAGATAACCTACTCAAATACACACAGTACAGTAATTAATTAGCATATCAAAAGTCAAGGGGTACGCGAGCTTAGATATATATGTACATGAAACACATTAGTAAAAAAATGCATACCTACTCACATTGTTGTGGCAATACGAGCCTATCTTTCTTTGTTTGCCAGAACTTTGTAGAGTCAATAGTTACATATCCACTTGCATGGCGTTTTATCGTTGCATCAGGCCCTTTTTCCACCACGTTCATTTTCCATTTGACATCCAAAATATACACAAAGAAGCGACGAAAGTCAAGCCTAAATATGTCTTGGATTATGCCACAATAATCATCCATTTTTCCATTAGCTCCCTCAAAGCTACTAATGACACCGCAATCTTGTGTATTTCTCTTTTCATCAATTCTTTGTGTTCAAAAATGCTTGCCTTCACACCATATAGCATTGAACATAGTGCACTGGACCAAAATAGAAGCAATATTTGTGTAAGCAATGTGAATAAATATTAAAAGCAAATCACTTACAACTAATGCAGAACATTAGTTCTATGTACCTTTGACATGCATCCTCGTGCATACTCCCATTCTTCCGCCGTGATATGCAGCCCCTCGTCGCTTTCTGCTCTCTCCATTTCCTCATGCAACCAATCAACATGGATATCATTCGGAAGTGTTGCTAGATGCTTAGGGTACGCCTTCCGAGAGCCATGTTGCCTCCGAAAGAGAGCTCTTTCTGCTTGCCTTTTTGTCTTTGCATCCTCATATCTTGTAACCCATCTGCTCATCACATCACTATTAAGGATACAAGTGAAATTGAGATCATCAATCAATGTTCTGTCAATTACTTTACTCTGTCCTTTTCCTTGAGGCACAATAGAGGTCATCCTCAAGTCCTCTTCATTGCTCCATAGTCGTGGCAAAGAGCTGTCCACCTGACCAAGAAATTCTGAAATATATACAAGAGACTCTTGTATCAACCAACCCTCGGCCATGCTTCCTTCAGGCCTTGCACTTTGCCTCACAAAGTCTTTTAAGGTCTTCATGAAGCGCTCTAGGAAGAACATCCAGCGTGCATGCACAGTACCACATAAAGCAATTTCGTCCACTAAATGCACAATGAGATGTAGTTGACTTGTGAGAATGGTTCGCGGAAAAGTCTCCTCTACCAAACAAACCACCTCCACTGCCATAACACGCGCATCATCCAACGTGGCTGGATCAATTGCTTTGGAACTAACATATCTGAAAAATAAATAAATAGTACGTTATACCTCATGCATGTTCATTTTGCAAGGTATAATGAAGGGTGATCTGAGCATGGGTTTTACATACCTCACAAGCTCGCCCATCTTATAAATACATTTTTTCAAACTCTTATTCGCACAATGGTCGATGCTAGTAGGTAGTATGAACTGCGCACATAAGAGCACATTTATGGTTTATGGCATTACAAAATTTAATTTCAACGTACGTACAAGACTTGGAAAACACTTACTTGAAGCATCGTGTGCCAATCGTGGGACTTCAACCCATATAGTTGCTCAACGCCTCTTTTCTTAGTGGTTGTAAAGGCTCCCTTCAATGATCTCATGCATCCAGTGGGAGTACGCAAAGTGGTGATGGCCTGCTTTACCTGCTTCTCCTCTTTCTTTGATATAATCCATGGTGCAGGCGGAAGACGAACGTGCCTACCCACCTCTCGTGGCCAAGCTTGACGCATACGTCCTGCGACCCGCAAGTCCTCACGTACGCTAACATTGTCTCGTTTACCAGTAATATGTTCCCAAATACCAGATCCCACATTCTTGAAGATGTGCATGGGATCAAGAAGATGGTTGATCTTAAGATGGGTCCAATATGGCAGCCGGAAAAAAATGGAGTACCTGCACAAGGGATTGCTCTATGTGACCTTTAATCCAATTAGAGACTACACAAAACAAGATTGAAAAAACATCACTATACCTGTTCATGCCATCTGGAGGAAGAATAGTTGTAGACTCCCAAATACGCTTCCAATCTTTTGCACGAAGTGTTTGTGGAGGAATGTTACTCTTACTAGCAACATATTTAGGATGATCTGAGGGGAGAAATCGATGATGATTATCGAATATAGTCTTACACAAACCATCAGCATACTCATGTACTAACGAAGGGCCACAAACAGGACATGCATGTTTACCCGATGTTTTCAAACCTGTTAAAATATAAATAAAAGTTAGAATAATAAAGTCAAACCGTCTAATTAATATATATAGCCAATAGTAATAGAGTAGGGAGGTAATTAGAATTCTTACCAGAACAATCGCTGTATCCTGGAAAGTCATGCATTGTCCACATCAACACTGCTTTTAAGTCGAAGTGTCGAGAGGAGGGAGGCCTACTAATGTCCACCACCGCAACACCTCTCCATAGTTCCTCCAACTCATCAATCAGTGGTTCAAGATAAACATCCATATGCTTGACTTTATGTTTCCCTGGAATTAGAAGGGATAACATAAGATGTCCCTTCTTGATCGCCATTGATGGTGGAAGGTTGTAATTCACCAACACAACTGGCCACACGCTGTATGCGGTGCTTTTGAAACCAAATGGATTCACTCCATCCATACCCAGGCCAAGTCTCAAGTTTCTGGGCTCTGTTTTAAAGCTGGGCCACTCATCTTCAATATGCTTCCAAGCAGGAGTGTCTGCAGGAATTCTCCACATGCCATCATCCGATCGATGTGAGGAATGCCATGACATGAGCTCTGCTATGGATTTGCACTTGAACATGTGTTTGATGCGAGGAATTATAGGAAAGTGTCGCAAGACTTTACGAGGTACATCAAAACTCTTCATATCTGTTCTGTACCTTGCTTCACCACAAGTGGGACAATGTAGAGCCTCCTTATGCGTCCCACGAAAGAGAATGTAATCATTGACGCATGCATGTATTTTATCATAATCCAGTCCTCCAAGAGATGTCACATAGCGCCTCGCTATGTCTCTTGAGGTGGGTAGTCTATTTTCCTTTGGAAGCATGTTTGATAATAGCCTGCATCCAATATCATCAATTATAATTAGTCTTAAATCCTAAACCTTTAACCACTAATTCAAATTTGTAAGTTAGAATGCTTACTTCAACAATGCGTCAAGACTTGCATTCCTCCATCCATAAACTGTTTGTATATTAAGTAGTTCAAGTGAAGCACGTAAAACTGAGAATGTGCACCCTTCAAACACCGGTGTCGATGAAGCCTTATAAAGATGCTCTTGTTCCATATCATCGTCGTCCATACCTTTGGGATCATCCTTAAAAAGATTCCGCACCATATCATCAAGCACCTCCTCTTCCACAACTTCGTGGGGTACAGGGCTATTGTCATCCCTTTCCCACTCATCTCTGACAATAGATCCCGAAGCTCCAGCATCATCTCGTCGACGCTTTACGTGCTCTCGTCACGCGTAGGGTACCATGTTAGGGTGTGGTACTGCATCCTGCTTCAATTTATCAAATTATATGTTACAACTCTATTAATTTAATTTGGATATCATGAGTCATTTGAATACCATCAATTTACATCTACTCACCTCTAAACCTGTTTGATTCCATTCTCCATACATGGAGATGTGATTCAAGGTAATTCGACGTGCTCGTACAATGCATCCTTGACATCGATTACACATACATTTGATCCGTTGTCCCAACCACACATCGCGATTACGATGACGCATTGTCTCATCTTCCCCAGAACTGCTTGACGAGGTTGATGACATCCTGTGTACAAATCAGAAAACACAAAATCATTATATGTTTTTAATGAAAGCACAAAAATCGCGTGTATTGACGCGGCTATTTCCTAAAAATTGCGTGTATTAACGCGGCTACTTCCTAAAAATCGCGTGTATTAACACGGGTAATTTCTGCAAAACGCGTGTATAAACGCAGCTAAAATATTATACACGCGAATATAGACGCGTTCATAAACGCGAATATAAACGCGACGATATGTTTAAACTAAAAATAGCCCGCCTTCCCCAAATATAGATTTTGAACTAAGAAATCCACTCTGCATGCGTTTTCGCCTGTTTTCGTCTCTTCCAACAGCAAGGAGGGAGCAGAGAAAGGAGCACACACACGGGAGAAGGAGGGAGCAGAGAAGGAGCAGAGAAGACTCACTTTTTCAGAGGTGAGTCACTTTGTTCTGTGCCTTGTCTCTTTTGTCAGATTTGTTTATTTTGCTCTTTGCTCTTTGGGTTTGTCCTTTTGCACATGATTGGGTTACTGCATCCTGACAGGGGCGACAATGGTTGGTCCTTTTATAAGGACACTCTGTCTTTGTCGGGGGTCGGTCTTTTCGAAAAAAAAATTTTGCAGGTCGCGTGTAGAAACGCGTGTAACCTGTCTGCAGAGTTTTTTCACGCGGATATACACGCGTTTCTGGATGGGTGTATACACGCGTTTTTTGACGGGTGTATACACGCGTTTCTGCAGGAGACTGCGGCGTTTCGGATTTCATGATTTGCAGGCAACTGACTTGAATGATGATATTTGTGTGAGTCAAGAGACAGTCCATGATGTACATGAAGATGTTTATTACAGGTTCTTTATGGATATTCCAGGTTCTTCATCCGATCCATTTGCGTACAGCAATTGGCTGATGGAGATGCTGAATCATTTTGGGCACCAACCTGGTCCGGTTGAGCTTACAGAGTATATGTATGCCCATCCCCCTCCTTCCCTGCCTGGTGTCTATACCCCTACCGCGAGTATCCAGGGCACTCCAGTGCCGTCTATTCCTCCGAGTCCGACGAGACAGCATGCAGCTTCTCCTCTTCCACGTTCACCGAGGAGACATACCTCGTCCCAGACACACTCACGTACACCCTCACAGCCACCATCACGTGCTCACTCAGAGCCACCGTCACGTCAGGGCTCACAGCCACCGTCACGTAGACAATCCCCCAGTCGTGACTCCACCCGCAGCAGTAGGAAGAGTGGGAGTGGAGGATGCGGCGGGTGCTTTGGGTGGGGGAGGTGGGGGAAGTGGGGGAGGTAGTAGGGCACGCGGTGAGAGAGGAGATAGAGAGAGAAGAGTTAGAGGAGACAGTTCGGAAGAGGAGGAGATGAGAGAGATAGAGAGAGTAGTCTGCTATGATGTGATGGATAGGGGCGGGATAGTGATGGATGCGAGGGGGAGGGAGGTAATGGAGTACATGCGTGGGGTAGTATCAAACTCATATAGAAATTATTTTATTAAATTTAAAGATCAAAATAGCCGATTAGTTGGGGAGGTGATAGAGGCTGTACATAGTCGGTACCCCAATCCCCCACATGCTACATTCTCGGATGTATGGGGAAGGACGCGAATAAGGGAGATCTTAAGTAATAAAAAGATCTCACCTTAAAAAACTCGCGTACGATGACCGGCTAAATGTAGCTGCGGGTGGCTATACTTATATACTATATATTACTTAAACAGGCACAAGCTGCTGATGATCCACCGGCCGCCGCTGCAGAGGGTGGACGTGAGCACTACTCCTCGGACATTCCGACCGATGTGAGCTCATCTGAGCATGGAGGGAGCACCGAGTCATCATCTAGGTCTGAGTAGTACTCAGACTTATAGTATCACATTCCATATTCAGGATGTGATTGTATATATTTTTTTGTAAACTCAAGCCATGGGCTATTTCGAGATATGGACTCCCTTGTATACATGTATGAAATTTTGATAGTAATATTGAATTGATTGATCGATAGTATTACATTCATGTCTGTCTTGAATCGTGTAATGACAATGTATGCATTCATGTCGTTCTTGTCTTAATCTCCCTCGTGCATATGTTCTTCGTGGATGGTCTAATGGGATGGTCTAATGCACAAAAAAAAAAACCAGAGAGTGCTATTGGGTGCTGGAATGCTGGAACAGTATTCAGGCACCAAATAGCACTCTCTGGATTTTTTTTTTGCTCTCTGTTCGCGTGTATAAACGCGTCAGAACTGCTAAAACTCGCGTGTATCTACGCGGATACCCTGGAAAATACGCGTGTATTAATGCGTATAAACTGGTAATTACGCGTGTATAAGCGCATCTAAATTAAAGAAACGCATGTATAGACGCAGGTAAAAACGCGTCTGGGACATTTGAACTGAACAGGATGCGGCTATACACCCGTGTATAAGGGCGTCTAAAATAAGAAAAAGTGTGTATAGCCGCGTGTATCAATGCGTCTGTGAAAAGAACGTGGCTACACACCCGTGTATACGCGCGTCTGAGTGGTACTATACACGCGCTTTTACACGCATGTCTTTGGCCGTGATGATACACGCGCTGATACACGGGCCCGCTACTTTTTTTCACAAGTCATTTTTAGCGGCTAGGAGCGCGGGTATGAGCCCGATCCCTTGTAGTGCTTTTGACTAGACATTGGAGGAAAATATTTTCATTGTCCTTCCTTACACAAATGCTATGTGTATCATAGTCTATAATAGGATTGTACATATGTCTCCAAGGCATACCCAATATTACATCTACGCCTTGTAAAGGTGCAACTAAGAAATCCCTTTTTTCTGTTAAGGAATTTGCTTAATGCTAAACCTTTCACCTCTTGCATGCAATTATACTTGGTTCCAGTAAATGCAGCTTTAACTCTATAATGTGTAGGTGAAGGTTGAATGTTTAAAGCTCTAATTGCCTTTCAGAAATAAAGTCATGAGTGCTACCATCGTCATGCAAAACAATAACTTCATGCTCATTAATTTTTCCTTTTATTTTGAGTAGCGAATGAGCTTGAGGTTTACCTTCTGCTTCTGAATAGTCAGGGTCAGACTTATCCTCTTGCTTGAGCGATTCATCTTCATTGTCGTCGCCTTCAAGCATATTGACTCGTGCCGCAGGTGTCTGATTCTTTGCAAAATCTGGGCAATTTGGTGCTATATGTCCTTCTTTATGACATCGAAAACATTTGATTGGAGGACCTTTGGGCTTGCCACTGTTGACTTTCTTTGAATTTGTTCGCCTTTGACCATCTCCTGGCCTTTGTGAAACCCTGGCTTATGAAAATTTCTTGAAGCATGAAAAGGTTTAGAAAAAGGTTTAGAGTGGTTACTCTCAAATGACTTGGCCTCTTTAGGAAAACCATTTTTGCGTTCGGAATTTGTTGCCAAAGATATAGCTGTAGAAAGTGAATGAGGTCTAAACATATTCACATCGGCCCTAATTGTAGACTTAAGGCCCGAAATTAATTTTCTCTTTTGGTCCTTCTCATTGACTTTCTCCACAACCTGTACTTGTAGTAATGTATTCCAAAACTTCTCCACATACTGAGACATGCTTTCTTTTTCAAGTTGATGCAATGTATCCCATTGATGCCTAGCTTTAGTTTTAAATTGTGAAGGTAAGAAATGCTTTTTCACTAGCCTTTGAAACCTTTTCTATGAATCTGGTTTGTCACGTCCTTGCTTGATGATGCTCCAGCATAAAGCTGCGCTATCCACCATGTGATTAGCGGCACATTTGATCTTGTCCTTCTCGGAAAATTTCTCCCCCGAAAAGTAGTCATCCAATTGACTAAGCCATGCCAAAAGGACTCAAGCATCTTTCTTGCCATCATAATTCTGAAATGAAAAAGCTTTACGACTGATTTTAGAATCCTTTCGTGAATTTTATACTTGAAGTGTAGCATTGACAGCTCTTTGGATGGTGTTGTCTTCGTCATTCATAAGATGGCAAAGAGTCACGCTTACGCCTTCGCGACTCGTGAGCTATTGCTCCAATTCAATTCGCATCTCTCTCTCTTCTACAATTTGTTGTTGTAGAGATTGGAGTTGCTCTTGAATTGAAGGTAAAATAGGAAAATTTGCCATAGTGCTCATGCAAACAATGTAAATAAGTAAAATTGATATTATTTGATGTATGTAAATAAAGCAAATGATTGTACTTATCTCAATTCTCTCGCAATTAGATTTGTGTTGAAATTGAACAAAGACTTTGGTTCAATGGTTGGGTCGAATTCCCTTCGTTTCGCACAAGTCCCGAGCAATTCCGAGTGATTTAGGAGACTTGGGCTAGTCGAAATGCTGAAGAAATATTTTTTTGCAACTTGAACACTGATCAAACAATTCTAAAAACTTGGCCAAACCTCTATAATAATTTCTGAGAATTTTTAGAATTTTTTCAAAAATTATTTTGGAATTTTCCGGCATTTATTTGGCCTTTTTAAGCCTCTTTGAACCCTGAAAAATCAATTTTCTGCACCCAAAAATCTGAAAATTGTAATTCTTTGGAATTTCCCTTGAAATAGGAAAATAGGTAGTGTGAAAGCTCCAAAAGTTGATGTGACATGCATTGTGCTTGGAAAAAGTAAAATTAGATTAAGTTGGGGATTGGGCTTAATGAAGATTAACTAGTAATTAGTGATTTTTGGTCTTCCTCTCCCTCATGTTTTTTCACTCGTGAGGCTGTGTTTTGGCGCATCGAATTTTCTTGATTATATATATTTTTCATGGTTAAAGCTCACACAACATGCAGACCGTCAATTATAGAATTTTTGTAGCTTGAATCTTTGCAAAATCTGAGCAAACCACATGGGGTTTTTTGCTATGGGGAATCCATCTATACGGTCAGATATGAAGTTCATGAAGCTTTGAGCAAAACCACTTTTTGATGAAGAAGAATGGTTTTGGAAAGAGGTAAGTGGGTTTGAGAAGTAGAGCTAGTTTGAGAATTTGAATTTTTGGGTAGAGACCACAAACCCTTCTTCTGCCCACTGGTTAAAAACCTGCAACTTTCTTGAGAGTTGTGTTGATGAAGACCTTTCCCACCTTTCCACAAATCTCCTAGCCCAAGCTCTGATACCACTGAAAACGGAATCGTTCTCTAGGATAGCTTGTGGAACACTTGAGAAATTCAACACATAAATTCAACCATGAAAAAACATGCTTTGTAGGTTTCAACAAAATCAAATAAATTAAACAAAAGCATAGCAAACATAATACTTAGATCCAAGACAAACATGCTGGGTGAAATCTTCCCCCCCCTTGTGCGTGGCCTTTCCCACAGAAGAGTATTTTTATTAGCTTTCATCAAAAATAGGCCATAGCCCCCAAAAATATACAAAGTGTGCTTTTAGAGAGCACGACACTCTTCCACAACAAAAATAGAGTGTCCCGAAAATTGGGGCTAGGGTAAAGCCTTTAGGCTTCAATAAATTTAACATTATAAATGTATTTTTTCCAATGTATCAAAATGGAAAAATCAACTACTCTGGTTACAAGCTATCTTGTAAAAATAAATATGATGCTCATAAGAAACGTTCTCCTTGACATTATTTATCAATCCTCGTAATCTTCATCACCTGAAAATATAAGCCCAATTAATAATTAAATTAATCCCACAAGTACTCCCTACTGTGGTTGGGATAGCTCTCATCACAAGCATACATCCTTCTTGGCAGAGTGCCGACTCTATGTAAGTCATCTCCTAACCATATGGCCACATTTCCAATGTCTAAAATAGGAACTGTCGGGTGCCCAGTACTCACCACAATTGCTACTCCTCATATGGGGGGGGCTACAAAATAGAGCACATCCATCACCTGCAACAGCAACATGAGCATCGAGCATTGAGAAAATACTTTTGTAACACCCCCCCCCTCAGGAATAAATGAACTACCTCTTTGGTCCAAGGCCGAGTCAATGAAGATGGTGCTCTAGCAAATGCTTTTTCACCCCCCTTTACTTCCACCCGTATAGGTGAACTACCTCTTTGGTCCACAAACATGGAGTCAATGAAGATTGTGCTCTAGAAAATCTCTCGTAAGAGCCTTTATAAAAATACAGTTATAATTCTTTATCGTGTTGGGTAGTACACAAGCTCCACCTCTCCATCATGATAAGCTCACGCACATAATGATGATGTATCTCAATGTGCTTCATGCGAGCATGAAACATGGGGCTCCTTGGCAATTGCCATGTAACTCTAATTATCACTAAGCAATATTATTGTTCCCTTTTCAGAAGCACCCATGTCTCCCAAAATTCTTCTCAACCAGACTGCTTTAACTTTGGGGTTGTGAAATTCTCACCCCCTTTACAAAGATGCATCGTCCTTAATGATTTAGCTCACAAAAATATTACCTCCACTTTCTTTGGTTCTCATCGTTATCTTGTAGACAAACTCTGACATGATCCTCTGGATTTCATTATTTAAGTATAACTGCTTTATATCTTTAGAGCCTCAATTTAAGCATGTTAACGGGAAATTGTTTCCATTCAACTCTCAAGACAAATGACATAAGCACATCCCATACGATGTGATTTTGTCTAAATTAGTTAACTAGGTTTTTTAAACAAATCAACCTTACTGATAGCTTGTACACTCTACAGAAGCACAAGTTAAGCTTTTCTCAAATTGAACCCATTGCTACTTGCAATCTTGGGAATATGTGCTCAAGCCACAATATTACTTCATATAATTTGGACAACTTGTTTGTCCATAGGTTTATGCTCATGGTCCTACGAGAAAGCTAGGGTTTAGGGCTTGCATCTGATAGAATTTGCGTAAAGCAACCATTTGGTAGTTGAATTTGTAATTTTCTCATAGGCCACTCTAGGAATTACCTCCCCTACGTTGTAAGTTTTTAGCACTGATAGAAAGAAGGTTCTGAGGTAATGTTGCACATACTGATAATTGTAAATTTGAGTAAAGTAGTCATTGGTAGTTCAATTGGATTTCTCTGATAGCTAGTGGCCTATTGGAAACAATCCCCACCTAAAAATATGTAAGTATACCACATGCATTAAAAATGAAGGGTTTCTAAATTCAAAATTTCATGATAAATTTAGAGAGATACATTTACATAAGGGGTTCTTGAATCCCCGCTCCCCCTCCCTTCCTCCTCTTATGCCTACCTAAGCTTTCTACTCCTGTGCATAGATCGACCAGCAGGGGATTGCACCATAGCCCTACCAAAAAATTGACCATGCCAGCTCACACCATAATGTCTTACGAGCTGAAGACGGAACATAGCAAAAGGCATCAACAGAACATACACACACACACATATATATATATATATATAGAGAGAGAGAGAGAGAGAGAGAGAGAGAATATGTTGTCCTCCTTTGATCCGGAAGAGCCACAAGAATAACGTGGTAGAGAGGGAAAGGCTGGAGGATTGCAGTGGAGTCCCAATCAATTCTGCCGATGCAAGGCTCGCCTGCGCCCTTATTGGTGTGGTGTAACCACTCAGACAACCACCGGGGCCCGCTCACGCTGGCTCTTTTTAATGCTCAAAAACAAACCTGTCGCCTCCTCACGTATCTCTCTAGTGCATGCCATCGACATGGGTGGTGCCCGCTCCAACAGCTTGCGCCCTTCACCCTGCAAAGAAACGTGACCACGTCCTGTTGCTCCTCCAGCTCGCCTCTAGTCTCAGTTTCGCAGAGCTCTCCTGCCATCTCATCTAGTAGTAGTAGACTACTGAGTCCATCGTGCCCACGTCCTGCTGCTCCTCCTCGCCTCTAGTCTCTAGAATCTCCGAGTTTCGCAGAACTCTCCTGCCATCTGACTAGTAGTAGTAGAATACTGAGTCCATCGTGTTTTGGTGGCTTTTCTTCAAGTTGTTAAATGCACTCTGAAGACAGGCGCTGCTCTGTGATATAATGTTATGTCTTGAATTGTTTTGTACACAAGGGAGAGTGATTCTTAAATGCACTCTAAAGGCAGGCTCCGCTCTGTGATATAATGGCTTCGCTCTGTGCTACACAAGGGAGGAGCTTAGAGCAAACAAAGGGATAATTGAACTTTACCTTGGCTTGATGATCATGAGTACTGGGCTGTTATAGCTCTTGACTCTCTAGCAGTGTGCCTGGCTTTTGAAAACGAACAACGGATGAAGGACGTTGAGCTGAAGCCACCCATAAGCTTCAGGTGCCTTTCTTCCAGTCTTGTAGCGCCTCTTGTACATGTGTTAATCATAGGCTACGATTCTCACTTGCTTTTTATTTCTTGCAGAAAATCATCAAGACTGGTGGCAAGACTGGACCATCAAGATGCCATCAAGAAAATCATCAAGACTGATTACAGCCTCGCCAAATTTTTTGGGTGTTCTTCATAATACTGCTGACGATGATACTGATAGTTGAGGAAAACCCTAAAGGTCATACGCCATAGCCTCTCCTCTCTCAGACACATACATAGAGGTGCACACACGAATGAATGATCATTACATTCTTAGCAACAACTACCTTCATGATGCATGCCATTTTAGTTATGGGTGTCCACGTGTCAAGACCTGAATGGTTTTACATTCTAACATTCCCCCTTAACACCATTAAGGTCTTGCAGGGTTACTAGTATAGAGTTGGGTTTTATTAGATACTAGAAAAAAGAGATGCACCATCGTTTGTGGTGCTTCGCAAATGCCTAAGCTATATGCTATTAGAAGTGTTTACAACAATGCTAATGCATTTAGCCCGGATCAAGTGTTGCATGTCACCACCATTGATCTTCACTCGAGATTGGATATCTACTACATTTCTCCCCCTCAAGAGAGATCAATGGAATGTCACTAGTAGCAACATGGATATGAAGCACGATCACCACCATAAAGAAAACTCCATCTTGAAACCATTTGACACAGAAGTCTTCTTGTACTTCAACAGGATCAACATGAGAAGGGCTCCCCCTCAAAGCAATGAAAAAGAGAAAGGAGACAACCTCATGACTAGCCATACTGAAATCATAGGTATGGGCTTTGTGACCATCAACAACATCATCGCGCGAAGCACCATCCTTTACCGCATCACCGTAGTCGCCTTAAAAGTGTATCAATGGTGGCGAGTAAGAGGGGATTTGGGTGTGTTTATGTAGATCATGATGAGGATAAAATGAGACCCATTCATCATGATCATCATCATGACCATTCATCATGATCATCATCTGCGAGAGGGTGTCGTCGCTCGCATGGATGGAAAGGAGTATCTATGGTGAAGCACAACAAAAGGGAGGTCTTCTTCTTGACCTTCGAATTAACCCTTTAAGTTGCATGCACCATGATGTTAGCATCAATAAGCATGCTTTTATAGACAAAATTTGGGAATGCATTAGATTTGATTCGCCCGTTGATTGGGGACTGCAGGTTGTCTACTACATCTCTACACACTCTTCTTCTTCTTCAACTCCATCCGCAAGCACGAGGTCGCCCTTTCTTTCATGTTTTCATTTTCACCCTTCAATTTGGGGCTTCTCCAAATCAATGTTTGCTTTATCTTCTTGTTCTTTGTGATCATAATAATGCCAATGTTTTTGGGGTGGATTGCATTTTTTGCATCTTCATCTCCTTCATCTTCGAGGAGCAGTAAGAGGCCTAATTTATGGAAACCATGGGTGTGAGGAGCCCCCATCCAGTAGAAAGGCATGCGTGACACCATGAGGAAAACCCTAAAGGTCCCCTGCAGTAGAGATACGCCATAGTCTCTCCTCTTTGAGACACATATAGAGGTGAACACACGAATGAATGATCTGTTGTTACATGAATTGGTTATTACATTCTTACCTACTACTTTCATGATGCAAAGGGATGCATGTTGTTAAGGTTTTGAGCGTCCACGTGCTTCTCAGTCACTTGCTCAACTCGAACTGCTTGCCTAAATGCTGCTCATGGTCATATAGATCTCCCGACCCTTCGTACTTCTTTACCAGTTTCTGAAGAGTTGATGGCCTTACTCGTCTTGAATACTCATCATCAGGCCTACGGCCTCTCACTACCAGTGGTTCCTCTCTTTAGTAAGGTGGTCCATATGCATCCTGAATTGGTGTGGGTCCCCTATTACCTGCCTCACCAACCCTCTCCAAAGATCCTATTACCCACATTTCAAGAATTTATGGGAGGCTGAGTTGGCTCCCCTACCCTCCGATTATCATAGTGAGAGAAACGTTGTTGTGGTGTGATTTGTGGTCGCACTTTTGGTGTAGGATAATATCTTGGTGCTAGAGTTTGGCTACTTGCAGTGGTCCACTTTTATGTTGAGGGTCCCTCTCTAGTGAACTCTCGTAGGGGAGGAGCAACAGTTTCTCCAAGAAAGGCTATCTCTCCTGGTTTAGCTGTATTAGTTGAGAACACTTCCATGAATAATGGTTGCCCTCTCCACGTGAGCTCACGAATCTCCTTCCAATCTAAGGTTCGGTATTCATTGGCCCATTTATCAACGATTCGGTTCTTGTATTGTGCAAGCTTCTCGACTACCACCACAAGTGCTAGAGGAAGATCTAGCTCTGGCAATTTAGTTGTGGTATAATATCCTTCTAAAGAGTCCTTATAGATCTCTTGAAGTGGGTCATCCTGAAAGACCTTTGTCACTAGAATTTGTCGTACAAACTCCCATTGGTTCTCAACCCCCTGATCCATTTTGCTCTTGCCTTTCCTGTCCCTTTCCAAATTTAGATCTACAAAAAGTAAATCGTCTATGGATGGCTTTGAGTACTGGGCATTGGATGGTCCAGGCATGTCCGGCTCAATGAGCCAATCATCTCTAGACCCCCTTGCTCCGGAAGGCTTTGATAAATCTAGGAACTCACTCTTAGAGAGCTCTCCTAATTTATCTACATTCTTTGGATGATAGGTGACTTCGTAGCGAATACCATCTCCACCCATGTACATGTTACCCTGGTCATTGACTAGAGGTGCTCTATCAAGCTTTGAGAAAAAGTCTGCAATCTTAACGAGATACTGTTGTTGTGGATCCCTAAAGATCTCAGCTCCTTGAGCATTCGTGTAGACATATTGAAGTCTCACATTGAGTGGTAACCCCATGATGTCGGCTTCAAATGGATTAAAAGATCTTGTGGGTGTCCTATTTGGGGCTAAGGGACGACTATTTGACGGCCCTATATTGTCCATAGACAATGAGCTAGTTGTCCTGGAAAGGGTATCAGATTGGGATTCGAAAAAGATTTCAGCAATATTTGCCAAATTTCCTACCGATTGGGTCCCACTTTCCTACGTAGGTACTCTAGAAGGTGCCCTAGACCCTATGGCAGCGTCTATATGATGTCCCGACCGCAAGTGCATAAGGTAAAATTTTAAGTTTTTTTTTTCAAAAAAATCCAAAAATTTTCAAGTTGGCTCAAACTTTGCCAGAACCCATTTTGAACCCCCTCGAACACATTAGGCTGAAAAAATAGTGTATTTTTCAAGATCAAAAATCGCCTAAAATTTACCAGTTTCCCATACTGACTCACTATGGGAAAATGGTTCCGGGACTGAAATTTCTACGATGGGTGTTTTCTAACTCCTTTTGAAAAGTTAGATAGCCTCCCAATTTTTTGCAACAGAAAATGAAAAATGTTCCAGACTTTCTTTTGGCACCCCTTTACCCGGTGCAGTGGTGGCGGTCTTTATGGTGCGGTGTGTGGGTCTCTCCGAGCGGTGCGCTTTTCACACACAGCCATCTTCTTTTATTATTATTATTATTTTTTCTTTTTGTGAAGTGCGTGTGCAGCGAATTCAATGCGTATGTAGGGAACTCAATGCGTGTGTAGCTGTGAGATTTACAGGAAATTCGAAATGTACAAATTTCAGTTTCTCTTTAGGTGCAGGTTTAACAGAGAACTAAAGTGCACAGAATTAAAGATGCAGAAAACTAAGCTAAGAACATAAAATAAAACGAACATGCAGAAAACAGAAACTGTAAAAATTATCCTCGAACAGAATGACAGAAATGCAAAAATAGGCCTCTCTCTTTCGCACACAAATTGAAATTGATATATTTAGTGCCTACCTCTAATCCTTCCGATGTGTTGAATCCTTGTTCTGACCTCAAGGGAGAAGCATAGCTAGCCAATCACACTCAGATTGCAAGACAATTAAAGAGAATTTATCAACAGATTAGTCTTAAATAAGTACCAAAATTAGTCCCAAAGCCTGCTCTCCTATCCACCAACAGTTTTGCAACTGATTGGAGCTTAACAAGGAGTGGTAGTGTGTGTATGGTGCTCAACTAATATAGGCACTCGCTTCCCGACAGCAGTGCCATTGTAGAGCGGTTCTCTCTACCGTGCAATATTGTGCTCATAGAGTACTACCGATCAGCAAATGTGTTAAGAAACACAATGTCAATCCAAGGACTCAACCCGATTAGTGCATGAAGGCTTATCCCATGAGGGAGAGCTCACATACACGAACCACCACTTGACGATTCAACCATTCAACACCTCAATCAATCTCTCAATCCCTTAAATCCACTACACTAATCAAGAGAACAAGCAATGCTGCATGGCAATCTCTTAATCCCATTCAAACATTGATTAAATCTTAGCTTTTCCTAATGCCAGCAAACCCATAAGCGTGCATCTATTAACCTACAAGCTTAAGCAAGCATAGAATGTAACATTCACAAACCCACAAGCTCATAGAGAGAGTCTATCCATGAATAACTCATTGCCAATGAAGTGGGCAAGAGCTTGCATCAATGGAGACTACACACACACACACTACAAGCATGTAGCATACACAAGAGAAAGAAAGGAGCATTCAACTAATCATCGATTAATCTACTTCAATGATGCTAAAATAGATTAAGAGAAAGAAGTGGAGCTATACTCATTGCTTGATACTCATTAGAGTACAATAGAGAGAGAGTTAGAGAGTTGCCATAGCTTGAGAGCTCAAGAGCTTCACTCAATAGCTTGTGAGAATGGCCAAAAACGTACTCTTTCTTTAGCTAACATCTCTTTTGTAGAGATATCACTAACCCTAACCCTAGGCCTCTTTCACACATGGGCGGACAACCCCATAAGTGAGCCTTGCTTAATACACTTAGAACTCTCATTTAGAACCCACATTGGCCTAAAACGATTTACATTGCACTTCGGCACAAAAATATGGAAAAATTATGTGCGTCTTTATGTTCCCATGGCTACAATCCCGCTCTCTCGCATTAATTGCTTCCGGCCTCCTTCCATAATCCGTGTTCCCGTGAGTGTTCCCGTGGAGCAGGGGCTTAGGATACCTAGAGCGAACAGCAGCGAGGGTCTCATCAGCTAACCTCTTTGGTTGATCTTTGTAGTAGTGAATAAAGCAATCTCTGTAATTGTTAGCAATTACAGAGCGCATGAAGGCCATGATGTCCTTCCCCCGTGCATCCATCAAGATGCCTCCTGTATGAGTGATGTCATAGTAGATCGTACCATCACTCGGAGGCATGTCTTGATCATCTGAATCATTCTCGTCCCCACCACCACCCCTCCCAAAGCACTGTGCCATGCATCCCCCACCGCTCTCCCTACTACTATGCTTGCTACTGTGTCGTGTCGAGCTACTACGCTGGCCACCTGTAGCTATTGGAGAACCAAGTCTCGACTGCATAGGAGTACGCCGACGGCTCTGCAAGGTAGACGGGCCTCCTGACGGCATGGGGGAAGGGACATAGGACAGCATGGGAGAAGGCTCTCGGCTATGTTACCGACTGGTCTGTGTTGACTCCACTGGGGTAATCTCGAAAGGTGTGGGGTTGGGGTGGTTTGGAGTCTGTAGTGCCGACTCTTGAAGGGTGTTTAGAGTACCCATCGTCATGTAGCCGTATAACTCCGTAGGACTAGGAGGGTGCCCCAAAAGGTTATATAAGTCCCGAAAGATGGACTCTCGAGGATCAGGTGAGCTTGAAGCACTTCCTGGCCACATGATGAAGTGGAAAAAAGAAAAAAAGAAGATTACTGATGAACTAAGAAGAGAAAAAGAAGAGAAAAAGAGAGAAAAAGAGAGAAAAAGAGAGAAGGAAAGAGAGTAGAAAAGGCATGCACAGCGGGGATAAAAGAGAGGAGAAAGGAGAGAAAAAGAGAGGAGAAAAAGAGGGAATAAAAGAGAGAAAAAGAGAGGAGAATAGAGGAAAAAAGAGGGGGATAAAAGAGAGAAAAAGAGAGGAGAATAGAGGAAAAGAGAGGAGAAAAAAAGAGAGAAAAAGAGAGGAGATAAGAGAGAAAAAGAGAAGGAAAGAGAAGGAAAGAGAGGATAAAAGAGAGAAGGAAAAAGAGAGGAAAATATAGAGTGCAATCTATTTTTTCAATCATGCTTTCCCTTTCCATCATTAATGCAATCCCCTTAATCTTCAATCATGCAATCCCTTTCCATCATTCATGCAATCCCTTTGCTCATTCATACAATCACTTATTTCCATGAAAGGAGAGGAAAAGAGAGGAGGAAAAGAGAGGAGAAAAAGAGAGAAAAAGTGGGGATAAAAGAGAAAGTGAGGATGAATCCCTCCGTATCCACCATCGTGAAATGTGGTTGGAACAAAAAATCAAATGTATGTGTGATCGATGTCGAGGAAACATGTATCGTGCACGCAGGATTACACTCAATCACATCTCAAAGTATGGAGAATGGGATGCGACCGTAAACATGGTAAGTGTTAAAGAGTTAAGGTTGATTGAGATACCTATGGGTGTTCATATGTTTGAGTTATGATCCCGTTTTAATTTGATACAGGATGCAGTGCCACACTCGCATATGTTGCCCTATGCTCGTCGCGTGAGGAGGCAAAGCGTCGGTGATATGAGGTGGGATCTTCAGGAGGGATCGTTACGGATGCATGGAGTGATGGTGATAGTAGCCCTCCACCATTACCTCATGAAGCCATGGAGGAGGAGGTGTTTGATGATATGGTGCAGGATTTATATGTCCATCAATCTGAAGGGAGGGATGATAGCATGGAGTAGGACGATCTTTTTACCGCAGCATCGACTCCACTGTTTGAGGGGTGCACATTCTCTGTTCTACGTGCCTCCCTTGAGTTACTAAACTTGCAAACCATCTATGGATGGAGCAATGCAAGTTTGAATGCATTACTCAAGTAAACTTTAAAGTCTATTTTGCAAACATGGTGAATTATGCTAGTGGGTCAATTACTCAAATGCTTTTCCTCATTTATGGTCTTCACGTGCAGGCTATTGTGTAAAATGTTTCCAAGGGAGAATAAATTACTGACCTCAAGAGATATGGCAAGGCAACATGTGACCTCTCTTGGAGGATTAGATTACAAGCGCATCCATGCATGCGTTAACTATTGCGTTTTGTTTCGTGGACTACATATGGATGCAAGAGAGTGCCCTACTTGTGGAGAGGCAAGATATAGAGCAGATCTCAAAACTTTGGACGTGCCTCGTAAGGTTCTGTGACATTTTCCCATAATATCTCGCATCCAACATATGTTCAAGTGCATCCATTGCAGAGCTCATGTCATGGCATTCCTCCCATTGATCAACCGATGGCAAGTGGAGAACTCCCGCAGACACTCTTGCGTGGAAGCATATTGAAGACACATGGCCAAGCTTCAAGGAAGAACCTAGGAGCTTGAGACTTGGATTGGGTATGGATGGTGTGAACCCATTTGGTCTCAAAGGCACCTCTTACAGTGTATGGCCAGTGATATTGGTGAATTATAATCTTCCACCCTCTATGGCGACCCTCTATGGCGATTAAGAAAGGACATGTTATGTTATCCCTTCTAATTCCAGGAAAACATAAAGTCAAAAATCCTGATGTTTATTTGGAGCCTTTGATTGACGAGCTAGAGCATGACTTCCCAGGCTATGGCAAGTGTTCAGGTAAGCATTGCACTTCTAATTATGAGTAGGCAAAGGATGTGGCACCCTAAACCCACCTTCAACTCTTAATTGCGTCTATTGTTCAGGTCTCACTACATCGGGTTACCATGCATGTCCTGTTTGTGGTCCTTCGCTTGTTGCCTCACGGGCAGACGCATTGAATAAGGTCATCTATGAGAATCACCATCTATTTCTCCCACTTGATCATCCTAGATATGTTTCATAAAGGTTTAACAACCACACTTGAATCTTAGAATCGAACCTATAAAAGTACAACCACACTTGAATCTTAGAATCGAACCTATAAAAGTACAACCAAACTAATACAAATTAACATTGCAATTTTAGCTTTAACAACCATGTTTTAGTTTGATAAATTATATATTAGATCTTCTAGATAATTTTGTTATTGATGTCCTCTTCTTCAGAGTACATTTAATAGTACTAAATAATTTTGTCCTCTTTTTTATAGCACATTCAATAGAATGAAATATTAAATCATCTATATAATTTTGTTATTGATGTCTTCTTCCTCATACACAATTGATAGAATGCTTTATATGATTTAAAAACTTAGATGATTCATTTAGTTCATATTCAACATTTGTAAAACTTTTTTTAGAATTTTTATCTTTATTTTTTATTACCATTAAAATTTTGAAATTTATGTTGTAATTTCTTTAGTGTTTATTATAGTTCTATCAATTAATTTTGCATTATTATCTACACCAGTAACTATGCTTTCGTTTACCACGTTGACTAAAACTAACTGTGCTTCTTTTTACTATGTTTTTGACCTATCACCTCAACCCTGACATTGGACTATTGTCCTTACTGTACAAACCTACAAGCTAACATGTTTGAACCTTCTCAACATATTAATCTATAACACCTGTCATCTATATCCTTGCATTTCTATCAAAGATGTTGCCCTTGTAAACTTTGAACATTTGCAAAACTTTTTTTTAACTTTTATCTTTATTTTTTTTACCATTAAAATTTTGAAATTTGTGTTATAATTTCTTTAGTGTTTATTTCTGTTCTATCAATTAATTTTACATTAATATGTACGCCACTAACTATGCTTTCTTTTACCATGTTTACTAAAACTAAGTATGCTTTCTTTTACCATGTTTTTGACTTATAATCACATCAATCACCCTGACATCGGAATATTGTCCTTACTTTGGAAACCTAGAAGCTAACATGTTTAAACCTTCTCAACATAGCTAATCTATAACAAGTGTCATCTATATCCTCGGCAGTTCTATGAAAGATGATGCCCTCGTAAACTTTGAACATTTGCAAAAAAAAAAAAATAATTTTTATCTTTATTTTTTCTTATTTGTGTTATAATTTCTTTAGTATTTATTTAAGTTTTATCAATTAATTTTGCATTACTATCTACACCACTAATTGTGCTTTCTTTTATCATGTTTACTAAAACTAACTATGCTTTCCTTTACTATGTTTTTCACCTATCACCTTAACCCCAACATTGGAATATCGTCCTTACTGTCCAAACCTACAAGCTAACACGTTTAACCCTTCTCAACATAGCTAATCTATAACAAGTGTTATCTATATCCTTGCATTTCTATCAAAGATGCATGCTGCCCTTGTAAACTTTAAACATTTGATGTTTATAATCTAGATTAATATTTAATCTCTCCTAAGAGTCTTTATAAAAGTACAGTTATAATTCTTTATCGTGTTGGGTAGTGCACAAGCTCCACCTCTCCATCATGATAAGCTAACGCACCTAATGATGATGTATCTCAATGTGCTTCGTGGGAGCATGAAACATGGGGCTCCTTGGCGATGGCCATGTAACTCTAATTATCGCTAAGCAATATTATTGTTCCCTTTTGAGAAGCACCCATGTCTCCCAAAATTCTTCTCAACCAGATTGCTTTAACTTTGGGGTTGTGAAATTCTTACCCCCTTTACAAAGATGCATCGTCCTTAATGATTTAGCTCACAAGAATATTACCTCCACTTTCTTTGGTTCTCATTGTTATCTTGTAGACAAACTCTGACATGATCCTCTGGATTTCATTATTTAAGTGTAACTTCTTGATATCTTTAGAGTCTCAATTGAAGCATGTTAACGGGAAATTGTTTCCATTTAACTCTCAAGACAAATGACATAAGCACATCCCATACTATGTAATCTACACTAGCTTGGCTATTTTGTCTAAATTAGTTAACTAGGTTTTTTAAACAAATCGACCTTACTTATAGCTTGTACACTCTACAGAAGCACAAGTTAAGCTTTTCTCAAATTGAACCCATTGCTACTTGCAATCTTGGGATCAATATGTGCTCAAGCCACAATATTGCTTCATATAATTTGGACAACTTGTTTATCCATAGGTTTATGCTCATGGTCCTACAGGAAAGCTAGGGTTTAGGGCTTGCATCTGATAGAATTTGCGTAAAGCAACCATTTGGTAGTTGAATTGTAATTTTCTCATAGGCCACTCTAGGAATTACCTCCCCTACGTTGTAAGTTTTTAGCACTGATAGAAAGAAGGTTCTGAGCTAATGTTGCACATACTGATAATTGTAAATTTGAGTAAAGTAGTCATTGGTAGTTCAATTGGATTTCTCTGATAGCTAGTGGCCTATTGGAAACAATCCCCACCTAAAAATATGTAAGTATACCACATGCATTAAAAATGAAGGGTTCCTAAATTCAAAATTTCATGATAAATTTAGAGAAATACATTTACATAAGGGGTTCTTGAATCCCCGCTCCCCCTTCCTTCCTCCTCTTATGCCTACCTAAGCTTTCTACTCCTATGCCTACTTGATCGGTAGCTCCACCATTCGCAGAACTCCTTCGGTCCATGTGTGCCCATAGATCGACTAGCAGAGGATTGCACCATAGCCCTACCAAAAAATTGACCATGCCAACTCACACCATAATGTCTTATGGACTGAAGATGGAACATAGCAAAAGGCATCAACAGAACACACACACACACATAGAGAGAGCGAGAGCGAGAGAGAGAGAGAGAGAGAGAGAGAGAGAGAGAGAATATGTTGTCCTCCTTTGATACGGAAGAGCCACAAGGATAGTGTGGTAGAGTGGGAAAGGTGGGAGGATTGCAGCTCCCAAGCATGCCGAACCAAGAGGAAGAAAAAAGATCCGGTAGTAAATATAGAAAAGAAAAATATCAACCATGATGCAAACGATCAAAAAATACGGAAGCAATTGAAAGCACACATGTAGGGTTTCTCACCGTAGTGAACCTTAGCAAATTAAATAATGCCATTAAAAGCTCTAATGCTTGGTTGGATACGTTAGAGAATGCGTTTAACCTAAAAATGAGTGGGAAAAAAGTTTTGGGGTGGGCCCGCAGTGGAAGGGGGCTCTTGTATGTGGAGTCCCAATCACTTCTGCCGGTGCGGGGCTCGATCCCTGGTGCCCGGCAAGGCTCGCCTACGCCCTTATTGGTGTGGTGTAACCACCCAGACAACCACCGGGGCCCGCTCACGCTGGCTCCTCCTCACGTATCTCTCTAGTGCATGCCATCGACATGGGTGGTGCCCGCTCACAACAGCTTGCGCCCTTCACCCTGCAAAGAAACGTGCCCACGTCCTGCTGCTGCTCCTCCAGCCCGTCTCTAGTCTCAGTTTCGCAGAGCTCTCCCGCCATCTCATCTAGTAGTAGTAGACTACTGAGTCCATCGTGCCCACGTCCTGCTGCTCCTCCTCGCCTCTAGTCTCTAGAATCTCCGAGTTTCGCAGAGCTCTCCTGCCATCTGACTAGTAGTAGTAGACTACTGAGTCCATCGTGTTTTGGTGGCTTTTCACTCTGAAGGCAGGCTCCGCTCTGTGATATAATGTTATGTCTTGAATTGTTTTGTACACAAGGGAGAGTGATTCTTAAATGCACTCTGAAGGCAGGCTCCGCTCTGTGATATAATGGCTCCGCTCTGTGCTACACAAGGGAGCAGCTTAGAGCAAACAAAGGAATAATTGAACTTTACCTTGGTTTGCTTGATGATCATGAGTACTGGGCTGTTACAGCTCTTGACTCTCTAGCAGTGTGCCTGGCTTTTGAAAACGAACAACGGATGAAGGACGTTGAGCTGAAGCCACCCATAAGCTTCAGGTGCCTTTCTTCCAGTCTTGTAGTGAGCCCTCCTTCGTGCAGCCATTCCTCACTCAAGATCATCACGTACGCTTGCGCCTCTCGTACATGTGTTAATCGTAGGCTACGATTCTCACTTGCTTTTTATTTCTTGCAGAAAATCATCATAAATCAAGGCCACTTCTGGCCTCAATATTCCGTTGTTGCTGGTGGCAAGGCTGTACCATCAAGATGCATTGCCCACCTCAATCTTTTGAAATTGCTCAAGGTAGGTTTTATTGATTACAGTCTCGCCAAATTTTTTGGGTGTTCTTCATAATACTGCTGATGATGATATTGATAGTTGAGGAAAACCCTAAAGGTCATACGCCATAGCCTCTCCTCTCTCAGAAACATACATAGAGGTGCACACACGAATGAATGATCATTACATTCTTAGCAACAACTACCTTCATGATGCATGCCGTTTCAGTTATGGGTGTCCACGTGTCAAGACCTGAATGGTTTTACATTCCAACACTCCCCCTGAACGCCATTAAGGTCTTGCAGGGTTACTAGTATATAGTTGGGTTTTATTAGATACTAGAAAAAAGAGATGCACCCCCGTTTTATTAGATAGTAGAAAAAAGAGATGCACCCCCGTTTGTGGTGCTTCGCAAATGCCTAAGCTATATGCTATTAGAAGTGTTTACAACAATGCTAATGCATTTAACCCGGATCAAGTGTTGCATGAATGATCAGTAGCATGAACATCTTTTTCTTCATCCCCGATCCTGCATAAGGCTTCATTGGAACATGAGCTTTCTAATCGTCACCACCATTGATCTTCACTCGAGATTGTATATCTACTACATTTCTCCCCCTCAAGAGAGATCAATGGAATGTCACTGGTAGCAGCATGGATATGAAGCACGATCACCACCATAAAGAAAACTCCATCTTGAAACCATTTGACACAGAAGTCTTCTTGTACCCCAACAGGATCAACATGAGAAGGGCTCCCCCTCAAAGCAATGAAAAAGAGAAAGGAGACAACCTCATGACTAGCCTTACTGAAATCATAGGTATGGGCTTTGTGGCCATCAACAACATCATCGCGCAAAGCACCATCCTTTACCGCATCACCGTAGTCGGTTTAAAAGTGTATCAGTGGTGGAGAGGAAGAGGGGATTTGGGTGTGTTGATGTAGATCATGATGAGGGTAGAATGAGACCCATTCATCATGATCATCATCATCTGCGAGAGGGTGTCGTTGCTCGCATGGATGGAAAGGAGTATCTATGGTGAGGCACAACAAAAGGGAGGTCTTCTTCTTGACCTTCGAATTAACCCTTTAAGTTGCATGCACCATGATGTTAGCATCAATAAGCATGCTTTTATAGACAAAATTTGGGAATGCATTAGATTTGATTCGCCCATTGATTGGGGACTGCAGGTTGTCTACTACATCTTTACGCACTCTTCTTCTTCTTCAACTCCATCTGCAGGCACGAGGTCGCCCTTTCTTTCATGTTTTCATTTTCACCCTTCAATTTGGGGCTTCTCTAGATCAATGTTTGCTTCATCTTCTTGTTCTTTGTGATCATAATAATGCCCATGTTTTTGGCGCTGGAGGATAGTCTTCGAGGAGCACTAAGAGGCCTAATTTATGGAAACCATGGGTGTGAGGAGCCCCCATCCAGTAGAAAGGCATGCGTGATACCATGAGGAAAACCCTAAAGGTCCCCTGCAGCAGAGATACGCCATAGTCTCTCCTCTCTGAGACACATATAGAGGTGCACACACGAATGAATGATCTGTTATTATATGAGTTGGTTATTACATTCTTACCTACTACCTTCATGATGCAAAAGGGATGCATGTTGTTAAGGTTTTGAGTGTCCACGTGTCAAGATCTGAATGGTCTTACATTCCAACAATAGTGATGTTGGCACTCTCAACAAAAGGATTGATGCGATTGTTTTACAAGCACCATACACAACGAAAGCCGCTTATTGTTGAATATATTCTACAACAGAAGCTTCAGAGACTCATCAATGAGGAGAGCAGCGTGATGGTGAATAGTCAGATGGCCAAGACAGATAACCTCGTCTCTTCTGAAAGCTCAAATTCTTTGTTCTAGGGTGGGACATATAAGATGGTGGTATAATATATATATGTATATAGCCAATCGCTAGTCATTAGCATCGATTTGGGATTGGATAGGGGGAGAGAGAGAGAGAGAGAGAGTGGAGGGCAGGGAAAACAGTCTGCGTACACATGATGTCTTGTAATAATAGAATGATGACACTCTAGAAGTGTTTAAACTTTAAATGATAGCAAAATATATATGAAATATTAAAAAAATCAAATTTTCTTCCCTATTACATAAGGACTACTTTTGTCTTCTTCCAAGGATGACCCATGAAGTTAGATGATTGGAGTGGGGAAGGGGCAACAAGTGATCTATAAAGGATTTCGAGTCTAGATCACACTTTAATTTGTTTTCATATGTGGGATTGTTTTAAGGTCTCAATATGGAGAGCTCCAAAGGCACCACCCAGTGATGAGAGACATCGGCTTACATGGAAGCATGTTGACCATCAAACATAGAGGCATGTATACCTTTTAACATAGAGGCAAGTCCCATGCCAGAGTAAACATGCAGGGATTGTGCCAGGCGGTAACATGTTAAGAATGTGCAATGAGGAATCTTGTGTGAGAATAGATTAGAGATAACCTCTATAGGAAGTTTCTCCAATCTCAAGCAAAGACAAAATGGTCAAATGCATGTTGAATAGGCCACGATATCATGACCGGATAAAGATTAGTAGTTCTTTTTTCCAATTCTGGTCTCCTCATTCAAATTTGGAGCGGCTACCCTAGATTTTGGTCCGCAGTGACCAATAGCCCCCCAAAATCTTAGAACAAACTAAAAATCAAAGAGATTTCCATCATCCCACAATCACCATACCCATTTCTTAATCAAGAAATCAAGAAAGTTAAGAAATAAAAAAAACAAGAAATTCAAGAATTCCTCAAATTTTCCTGAAACTAAGATGGAAATGGATCAAAGACATGGCTCTAATACCAATGAAAGAAAGTGGCAACTAGATAAACCTAAACCTATGTTTATCCTAATTAGCCTTGGATTAGCCTAGATTAGGATGATTAAACTAGGTTTAGAGTAAGAAGAGAAAGTAAGAGGCTTGTGTTTTCATGATCATCAAAAGGTACCAAAAATATGGTGTATGTGGCCTATATACATGACCCCCCATTTCACACTATCATAAGTGTTGTCCATGGGCATGGTCAATTGGCCTTGGGCCCATTATTTATATGAGACCATTCCACTTTGTTACAGCTTCTATGTTTATCCAACAATACAGTGATAACTTTACCCAAGCTAAGATTAAATTATGCTTTAAGCTTTAAAAGAGGAGAAAATTTCAAAATATTAAGGTGTTAGGCTAGTTATGAGAATTATCGTTGTCATTTGCAAGATAGTAAGATGTTAGGCTAGTAATGAGAATTATCATTGTCATTGCATGTTGTTCACCTAACAACTAAACATCAATGTTTGCAAGTTGTTGAATTAGTGATTTTGAGTTGTTGAGATGAATTATTAAGATGATTTTGAGTTTTTATATGAACCATTAAGGTTTCTCCTGATTGCAGTGGAAACGTTTCAAAAATATCCTTAAATCTACTAGTTTAACACCAAACAAATTTTCTAGATTATTCCACACTTCTTTAGCACTTTTTAATCAGTCAATAATATGATAAACAAATTGATCAAATTACATGCTAGGACCAATGATTGTATAAGTACTTACTCTTTTTTATTTAATTCAGGAAAGTTGGATCCCTTAAATTAGCAAGAACCTTATGTGACCTTGTCTTTGGCCACAAAACCACCTATTTATCCACAATACCTCTACCCCAATTGCTCGACAATGCTAAATCCATCGCTTCTCTCAAGTTTGGAAGTCATCATTGGTGAAAATTTTAAACTTGGTGTTTTAGGGTTTGAAAGAAACAATTTAAAAAAAACATTATCTTTGAGGAGCTTTTGCGTGAATGCACTAAAGACATTACAGATAAAAAGTCAAGGTCAACAAGAGTGTAAGGAGAAGAGCAAGTACATTGTCAATAATATTTGGAGCTACTCGGATTATATGCATGAGTTTTCAAGAAGGATACAATGTTTATTGCTCACTGTTTAGTGGGTGATTGGCTACAGTGCTTAGTGTTCACAATTTAGTGGGAAATTGGCCACATTGTTTAATGCTTAGTGGGTGATTGGATATGGTATTTGGTGGGCAATTGGCAATAGTGTTCACTGTTTAGTGTGCAATTGGCTACAGTGTTTAGTGGGTGATTGGCTATGGTAAGATATAGAGTCGAATAAAGTTACACTACAACTATGGTGATGCATACTGCATAATAGTGGGCGATTGGATACATTGTGTAGTGGGAAATTGACTATGGTAAGATATAAGAAAAAAAATTTTATAATAGTGGGAAATAGGCTATGGTAAGATATAGAGAAGAAAGTTACACAGCAGCTATGGTACTGCATACTACATAATGATGTCATCCATCAAGGTGCTTTCTGGAATTATTGAAGCTCCTCATAGAGACTCTCGCGTAGAGTTAATGCTTCCTTTCTTGTAGTAATAAATCTAGAAAATCTTGTTAGCTCACAAGGCTAGATGCTAAAGGTTTGTATCATTGATTTAATATCATTTATTTACTTACCAAATAACTTCTCTCTTACACACACACACACACACACACATATGAGAGACCTTTATAGAACTATGTTTTCCTCAAAATCTCACCTAACAAAGAGCTCTCTCTAATAACCTATCACCTAATCTAGATAATGATTTTCTTAATCACTTTTTAATTTGTAAAGATCCCCCCTTAGTGGCTTTGATACCATGTGTAGATCTAGTCATTAGCATCGATTTGGGATGGATAGGGGGAGAGAGAGAGAGAGAGAGAGAGAGAGAGAGAGAGAGAGAGAGAGAGAGAGAGAGAGAGAGAGAGAGAGAGTGGAGGGCAGGGGAAACAGACTATGTAACACATGATGTCTTGTAATAATAGAATGATGACACTCTAGAAGTGTTTAAACTTAAAATGATAGTAAAATATATATTAAATATTTAAAAAGTCAATTTTTCTTCCCTATTACATAAGGACTACTTTTGTCTTCTTCCAAGGATAACCCATGAAGTTAGATGATTGGAGTGTGGAAGGGGCAACAAGTGATCTATGTAGGATTTCGAGTCTAGATCAAACTTATATTTGTTTTCATATGTCGGATTGTTTTAAGGTCTCAATATGGAGAGCTCCAAAGGCACCACCCAGTGATGAGAGACATCGGCTTACATGGAAGCATGTTGACCATCAAACATAGAGGCATGTATACCTTTTAACATAGAGGCAAGTCCCACGCAAGAGTAAACATGCAGGGATTGTGCCACGCGGTAACATGTTAAGAATGTGCAATGAGGAATCTTGTGTGAGAATAGATTAGAGTTAACCTCTATAGGAACTTTCTCCAATCTCAAGCAAAGACAAAATGGTCAAATGCATGTTGAATGGGCCACGATATCATGACCGGATAAAGATTAGTAGTTCTTTTTTCCAATTCTGGTCCCCTCATTCAAATTTGGAGCAGCTACCCTAGATTTTGGTCCACACTGACCAATAGCCCCCCAAAATCTTAGAACAAACTAAAAATCAAAGAGATTTCCATCATCCCACAATCACCATACCCATTTCTTAATCAAGAAATCAAGAAAGTTAAGAAATAAAAAAAACAAGAAATTCAAGAATTCCTCAAATTTTCCTGAAACTAAGATGGAAATGGATCAAAGACATGGCTCTGATACCAATGAAAGAAAATGGCAACTAGATAAACCTACATTTATCCTAATTAGCCTTGGATTAGCCTAGATTAGGATGATTAGCCTAGGTTTAGAGCAAGAAGAGAAAGTAAGAGACTTGTGTATTCATGATCATCAAAAGGTACCAAAAATATGGTGTATGTGGCCTATATACATGACCCCCCATTTCACACTATCATAAGTGTTGTCCATGGGCATGGTCAATTGGCCTTGTGCCCATTATTTATATGAGACCATTCCACTTTGTTACAGCTTCTATGTTTATCCAACAATACAGTGATAACTTTACCCAAGCTAAGATTAAATTATGCTTTAAGCTTTAAAAGAGGAGAAAATTGCAAAATATTAAGGTGTTAGGCTAGTTATGAGAATTATCGTTGTCATTTGCAAAATATTAAGGTGTTAGTCTAGTAATGAGAATTATCATTCTCATTGCATGTTGTTCACCTACAACTAAACATCAATAATGGCAAGTTGTTGAATTAGTGATTTTGAGTTGTTGAGATGAATTATTAAGATGATTTTGAGTTTTTAGATGAACTATTAAGGTTTCTCTTGATTGTAGTGGAAAGGTTTCAAAAATATCCTTAAATCTACTACTTTAACACCAAACAAATTTTTTAGATTATTCCACACTTCTTTAGCACTTTTAAATCAGGCAATAATATGATGAGCAAATTGATCAAATTACATGCTAGGACCAGTGATTGTATAAGTACTTACTCTTTTTTATTTAATTTAGGAAGACTTGGATCTCTAAACATTGCAAAAACCTTATGTGACCTTGTCGTTGGCCACAAAACGACCTATTTATCCACAGCACCTCTACCCCAATTGCTCGACAATGCTAAATCCATCGCTTCTCTCAAGTCTGGAAGTCATCATTGGTGAAAATTTTAAACTTGGTGTTTTAGGGTTTGAAAGAAAAAATAAAAAAAACATTATCTTTGAGGAGCTTTTGCGTGAATGCACTAAAGACATTACACATAAAAAGTCAAGGTCAACAAGAGTGTAAGGAGCAGAGCAAGTACATTGTCAATAATATTTGGAGCTACTCGGATTATATGCATGAGTTTTCAAGAAGGATACAATGTTTATTGCTCACTGTTTAGTGGGTGATTGGCTACAGTGCTTAGTGTTAGTGGGAAATTGGCCACATTGTTTAATTCTTAGTGGGTGATTGGATATGGTATTTGGTGGGCAATTGGCAATAGTGTTCACTGTTTAGTGTGCAATTGGCTACAGTGTTTAGTGGGTGATTGGCTATGGTAAGATATAGAGTCGAATAAAGTTACACTACAACTATGGTGATGCATACTGCATAATAGTGGGCGATTGGATACATTGTGTAGTGGGAAATTGACTATGGTAAGATATAAGAAAAAAAATTTTATAATAGTGGGAAATAGGCTATGGTAAGATATAGAGAAGAAAGTTACACAGCAGCTATGGTACTGCATACTACATAATGATGTCATCCATCAAGGTGCTTTCTCAAATTATTGAAGCTCCTCATAGAGACTCTCGCGTAGAGTTAATGCTTCCTTTTTTGCAGTAATAAATCCAAAAAATCTTGTTAGCTCACAAGGCTAGATGCTAAAGGTTTGTATCATTGATTTAATATAATTTATTTGCTTGGCAAATAACTTCTCTCTTACACACACACACACACACACACACACATGAGAGACCTTTATAGAACTATGTTTTCCTTAAAATGTCACCTAACAAAGAGCTCTCTCTAATAACCTATCACCTAATCTAGATAATGATTTTCTTAATCACTTTTTAATTTGTAAAGATCCTCCCCCTAGTGGCTTTGATACCATGTGTAGATTCTAGAAATCTAGGTATGATGTAAGAAAATCACAATCTCTAGCTAATGAGAGCTCCAAGTACATGCATTGTTTGAGCACAAAATGCTTACATATTTCACACTCCATGACATAGTTATTGTGACTAGAACATAACATATGGCTAGCACGTTCATGTGATCATCTCATAAAGGTTTAACAGCCACACTTGAATCTTAGAATCGAACCTATAAAAGTACAACCACACTTGAATCTTAGAATCGAACCTATAAAAGTACAACCAAACTAATACAAATTAACATTGCAATTTTAGCTTTAACAACCATGTTTTAGTTTGATAAATTATATATTAGATCTTCTAGATAATTTTGTTATTGATGTCCTCTTCTTCAGAGTACATTTAATAGTACTAAATAATTTTCTCCTCTTTTTTATAGCACATTCAATAAAATGAAATATTAAATCATCTATATAATTTTGTTATTGATGTCTTCTTCCTCATACACAATTGATAGAATGCTTTATATGATTTAAAAACTTAGATGATTCATTTAGTTCATATTTAACATTTGTATAAAAAAAATAGAGTTTTTATCTTTATTTTTTATTACCATTAAAATTTTGAAATTTATGTTATAATTTCTTTAGTGTTTATTTTAGTTCTATCAATTGATTTTGCATTATTATCTACACCAGTAACTATGCTTTCGTTTACCACGTTGACTAAAACTAACTATGCTTCCTTTTACTATGTTTTTGACCTATCACCTCAACCTTGACATTGGACTATTGTCCTTACTGTACAAACCTACAAGCTAACATGTTTGAACCTTCTCAACATATTAATCTATAACACATGTCATCTATATCCTTGCATTTCTATCAAAGATGTTGCCCTCGTAAACTTTGAACATTTGTAGAACTTTTTTTTAACTTTTATCTTTATTTTTTATCACCATTAAAATTTTGAAATTTGTGTTATAATTTCTTTAGTGTTTATTTCAGTTCTATCAATTAATTTTACATTAATATGTACACCACTAACTATGCTTTCTTTTACCATGTTTACTAAAACTAAGTATGCTTTCTTTTACTATGTTTTTGACTTATCACCTCAACCACCTTGACATCGGAATATTGTCCTTACTTTAGAAACCTAGAAGCTAACATGTTTAAACCTTCTCAACATAGCTAATCTATAACAAGTGTCATCTATATCCTCGGCATTTCTATGAAAGATGATGCCCTCGTAAACTTTGAACATTTGCAGAAAAAAATTTGTAATTTTTATCTTTATTTTTTCTTATTTGTGTTATAATTTCTTTAGTGTTTATTTAAGTTTTATCAATTAATTTTGCATTACTATCTACACCACTAATTGTGCTTTCTTTTACTATGTTTTTCACCTATCACCTCAACCCCAACATTGGAATATCGTCCTTACTATACAAACCTACAAGCTAACATGTTTAACCCTTCTCAACATAGCTAATCTATAACAAGTGTTATCTATATCCTTGCATTTCTATCAAAGATGCATGCTGCCCTTGTAAACTTTAAACATTTTATTGTATAAGTACTTACTCTTATTTATTTAATTCAGGAAGAGTTGGATCTCTTAAATTAGCAAGAACCTTATGTGACCTTGTCTTTGGCCACATAACCACCTATTTATCCACAGTACCTCTACCCCAATTGCTCGACAATGCTAAATCCATCGCTTCTCTCAAGTTTGGAAGTCATCATTGGTGAAAATTTTAAACTTGGTGTTTTAGGGTTTGAAAGAAACAATTTAAAAAAAACATTATCTTTGAGGAGCTTTTGCGTGAATGCACTAAAGACATTACAGATAAAAAGTCAAGGTCAACAAGAGTGTAAGGAGAAGAGCAAGTACATTGTCAATAATATTTGGAGCTACTCGGATTATATGCATGAGTTTTCAAGAAGGATACAATGTTTATTGCTCATTGTTTAGTGGGTGATTGGCTATAGTGCTTAGTGTTCACAATTTAGTGGGAAATTGGCCACGTTGTTTAATGCTTAGTGGGTGATTGGATACGGTATATGGTGGGCAATTGGCAATAGTATTCACTATTTAGTGTGCAATTGGCTACAGTGTTTAGTGGGTGATTGGCTATGGTAAGATATAGAGAATAAAGTTACACTACAACTATGGTGATGCATACTACATAATAGTGGGCGATTGGATACATTGTCTAGTGGGCAATTGACTATGGTAAGAAATAAGAAAAAAAGTTACATAACTTAATATCATTTATTTGCTTGGCAAATAACTTCTCTCTTACACACACACACACACACACACACACACACACATGAGAGACCTTTATAGAACTATGTTTTCCTCAAAATGTCACCTAACAAAGAGCTCTCTCTAATAACCTATCACCTAATCTAGATAATGATTTTCTTAATCACTTTTTAATTTGTAAAGATCCTCCCCCTAATGGCTTTGATACCATGTGTAGATTGTAGAAATCTAGATATGATATAAGAAAATCACAATCTCTAGCTGAAGAGAGCTCCAAGTATATGCATTTTTTGAGCACAAAATGCTTACATATTTCACCTCCATGACATAGTTATTGTGACTAGAACATAACATATGGCTAGCACGTTCATGTGATCATCTCATAAAGGTTTAACAACCACACTTGAATCTTAGAATCGAACCTATAAAAGTACAACCACACTTGAATCTTAGAATCGAACCTATAAAAGTACAACCACACTTGAATCTTAGAATCGAACCTATAAAAGTACAACCAAACTAATACAAATTAACATTGCAATTTTAGCTTTAACAACCATGTTTTAGTTTGATAAATTATATATTAGATCTTCTAGATAATTTTGTTATTGATGTCCTCTTCTTCAGAGTACATTTAATAGTACTAAATAATTTTCTCCTCTTTTTTATAGCACATTCAATAAAATGAAATATTAAATCATCTATATAATTTTGTTATTGATGTCTTCTTCCTCATACACAATTGATAGAATGCTTTATATGATTTAAAAACTTAGATGATTCATTTAGTTCATATTTAACATTTGTTTAAAAAAAATAGAATTTTTATCTTTATTTTTTATTACCATTAAAATTTTGAAATTTATGTTATAATTTCTTTACTGTTTATTTTAGTTCTATCAATTAATTTTGCATTATTATCTACACCAGTAACTATGCTTTCGTTTACCACGTTGACTAAAACTAACTATGCTTCCTTTTACTATGTTTTTGACCTATCACCTCAACCCTGACATTGGACTATTGTCCTTACTGTACAAACCTACAAGCTAACATTGTTAAACCTTCTCAACATATTTAATCTATAACACGTGTCATCTATATCCTTGCATTTCTATCAAAGATGTTGCCCTCGTAAACTTTGAACATTTGCAAAACTTTTTTTAACTTTTATCTTTATTTTTTATTATCATTAAAACTTTGAAATTTGTGTTATAATTTCTTTAGTGTTTATAATTTCAGTTCTATCTTTGAAATTTGTGTTATAATTTCTTTAGTGTTTATTTCAGTTCTATCAATTAATTTTACATCACTGACTATGCTTTCTTTTATTATGTTTACTAAAACTAAGTATGCTTTCTTTTACTATGTTTTTGACTTATCACCTCAACCACCTTGACATCGGAATATTGTCCTTACTTTGGAAACCTAGAAGCTAACATGTTTAAACCTTCTCAACATAGCTAATCTATAACAAGTGTCATCTATATCCTCGGCATTTCTATGAAAGATGATGCCCTCGTAAACTTTGAACATTTGCAAAACTTTTTTTTGTAATTTTTATCTTTATTTTTTCGTACCATTAAAATTTTTAAATTCGTGTTATAATTTCTTTAGTGTTTATTCAAGTTTTATCAATTAATTTTGCATTACTATCTACACCACTATGCTTTCTTTTATCATGTTTACTAAAACTAACTATGCTTTCTTTTACTATGTTTTCACCTATCACCTCAACCCCAACATTGGAATATCGTCCTTACTGTACAAACCTACAAGCTAACATGTTTAACCCTTCTCAACATAGCTAATCTATAACAAGTGTTATCTATATCCTTGCATTTCTATCAAAGATGCATGCTGCCCTTGTAAACTTTAAACATTTGATGTTTATAATCTAGATTATTATTTATCTCTTAATCATAATGGTTAATATTACTTTTTGTAATATAACATTGGTGCTTTTGTTTCACTTTTTGTAACCATGTTATGTTAATTTTATAATAGTGAAAGTAGGATCTTTACAATACAAAGCACTGAATTGTAAAAAGAAGTCTAGAGTAAATAATATTATTGTTTGTAAACTTTGATTACAAATTTATGGTGTGTTCAAAGTAAGAAACTTTGATGGAAATCTAGATAGAATCTCACTAGAGGATATCTTTCTTACAAGAGTGCTTGAACACAATGAACTCGATGATGAGAAAAAAGGTTGCTAACACTATCCATGATTTACTGTCTAGTACTCCCTACTGTGGTTAGATAGCTCTCATCACAAGCATACATCCTTCTTGGCAGAGTGCCAACTCTATGTAAGTCATGTGGCCACATTTGGCCACCATCCAATGTCTAAAATAGGAACTGTTGGGTGCCCAGTACTCACCACAATTGCTACTCCTCATATGGGGGAGGCTACAAAATAGAGCACATCCATCACCTGCAACAACAGCAACATGAGCATCGAGCATTGAGAAAATACTTTTGTAACACCCCCCCCAGGAATAAGTGAACTACCTCTTTGGTCCAAGGCGGAGTGAATGAAGATGGCGCTCTAGCAAATTCTTTTTCACCCCCCTTTACTTCCACCCGTATAGGTGAACTACCTCTTTAACACCATATTGGGGAATATGGGAATTTTCCACAAGTTTGGGACACGTGGTCAAAAGTTTGGATTAACCATAACTTGAACACCACTAATCCAAAATGAGCGCTTTATAGCTCTTTAGATTCCCTTTTTCAAGCGCTTTCCAACGATAGGTCATATGATAGGGTTTTGAGAAACTTACAAACATGTTATCCATGTCCCCCTTTTTTAAGTATTCAAAAATGGGAATTGGGAAATTCCCAAATTCACTAATATGGTGTTCTTTGGTCCACAAACATGGAGTCAATGAAGATTGTGCTCTAGAAAATCTCTCTTAAGAGCCTTTATAAAAATACAGTTATATTCTTTATCGTGTTGGGTAGTACACAAGCTCCACCTCTCCATCATGATAAGCTAACGCACATAATGATGATGTATCTCAATGTGCTTCCTGCGAGCATGAAACATGGGGCTCCTTGGCGATGGCCATGTAACTCTAATTATCGCTAAGCAATATTATTGTTCCCTTTTGAGAAGCACCCATGTCTCCCAAAATTCTTCTCAACCAGACTGCTTTAACTTTGGGATTGTGAAATTCTTACCCCCTTTACAAAGATGCATCGTCCTTAATGATTTAGCTCACAAAAATATTACCTCCACTTTCTTTGGTTCTCATCGTTATCTTGTAGACAAACTCTGACATGATCCTCTGGATTTTATTTTTTAACTGTGACTCCTTTATATCTTTAGAGTCTCAATTTAAGCATATTAACGGGAAATTGTTTCCATTCAACTCTCAAGACAAATGACATAAGCACATCCCATACTATGTAATCTACACTAGCTTGGCGATTTTGTCTAAATTAGTTAACTAGGTTTTTTAAACAAATCGACCTTACTGATAGCTTGTACACTCTACAGAAGCACAAGTTAAGCTTTTCTCAAATTGAACCCATTGCTACTTGCAATCTTGGGAGTATGTGCTCAAGCCACAATATTGCTTCATATAATTTGGACAACTTGTTTGTCCATAGGTTTATGCTCATGGTCCTACAGGAAAGCTAGGGTTTAGGGCTTGCATCTGATAGAATTTGCGTAAAGCAACCATTTGGTAGTTGAATTGTAATTTTCTCATAGGCCACTCTAGGAATTACCTCCCCTACGTTGTAAGTTTTTAGCACTGATAGAAAGAAGGTTCTGAGCTAATGTTGCACATACTGATAATTGTAAATTTGAGTAAAGTAGTCATTGGTAGTTCAATTGGATTTCTCTGATAGCTAGTGGCCTATTGGAAACAATCCCCACCTAAAAATATGTAAGTATACCACATGCATTAAAAATAAAGGGTTTCTAAATTCAAAATTTCATGATAAATTTAGAGAAATACATTTACATAAGAGGTTCTTGAATCCCCGCTCCCCCTCCCTTCCTCCTCTTATGCCTACCGAAGCTTTCTACTGCTATGCTTACTTGATCGGTAGCTCCACCATTCGCAGAACTCCTTCAGTCCATGTGTGCCCATAGATCGACTAGCAGAGGATTGCACCATAGCCCTACCAAAAAATTGACCATGCCAACTCACACCATAATGTCTTATGGACTGAAGATGGAACATAGCAAAAGGCATCAACAGAACACACACACACACATAGAGAGAGAGAGAGAGAGAGAGAGAGAGAGAGAGAGAGAGAGAGAGAGTATGTTGTCCTCCTTCGATCCGGAAGAGCCACAAGAATAGCGTGGTAGAGAGGGAAAGGCGGGAGGATTGCAGCTCCCAAGCATGCCGAACCAAGAGGAAGAAAAAAGATCCGGTAGTAAATATAGAAAAGAAAAATATCATCCATGATGCAAACTATCAAAAAATACTGAAGCAATTGAAAGCACACATGTAGGGTTTCTCACCGTAGTGAACCTTAGCAAATTAAATAATGCCATTAAAAGCTCTAATGCTTGGTTGGATACGTTAGAGAATGCGTTTAACCTAAAAATGAGTGGGAAAAAAGTTTTGGGGTGGGCCCGCAGTGGAAGGGGGCTCTTGTATGTGGAGTCCCAATCACTTCTGCCGGTGCGGGGCTCGATCCCTGGTGCCCGGCAAGGCTCGCCTACGCCCTTATTGGTGTGGTGTAACCACCCAGACAACCACCGGGGCCCGCTCACGCTGGCTCTTTTTAATGCTCAAAAACAAACCTGCCGCCTCCTCGCGTATCTCTCTAGTGCATGCCATCGACATGGGTGGTGCCCGCTCACAACAGCTTGCGCCCTTCACCCTGCAAAGAAACGTGCCCACGTCCTGCTGCTCCTCCAGCCCGTCTCTACTCTCAGTTTCGCAGAGCTCTCCTGCCATCTGATCTAGTAGTAGTAGACTACTGAGTCCATCGTGCCCACGTCCTGCTGCTCCTCCTCGCCTCTAGTCTCTAGAATCTCCGAGTTTCGCAGAGCTCTCCTGCCATCTGACTAGTAGTAGTAGACTACTGAGTCCATCGTGTTTTGGTGGCTTCTGAAGGCAGGCTCCGCTCTGTGATATAATGGCTCCGCTCTGTGCTACACAAGGGAGCAGCTTAGAGCAAACAAAGGGATAATTGAACTTTACCTTGGTTTGCTTGATGATCATGAGTACTGGGCTGTTACAGCTCTTGACTCTCTAGCAGTGTGCCTGGCTTTTGAAAACGAACAACGGATGAAGGACGTTGAGCTGAAGCCACCCATAAGCTTCAGGTGCGTTTCTTCCAGTCTTGTAGTGAGCCCTCCTTCGTGCAGCCATTCCTCAAGATCATCACGTACGCTTGCGCCTCTTGTACATGTGTTAATCGTAGGCTATGATTCTCACTTGCTTTTTATTTCTTGCAGAAAATCATCATAAATCAAGGCCACTTCTGGCCTCAATATTCCGTTGTTGCTGGTGGCAAGACTGGACCATCAAGATGCCATTGCCCACCTCAATCTTTTGAAATTGCTCAAGGTAGGTTTTACTGATTACAGCCTCGCCAAATTTAATTTTTTGGGTGTTCTTCATAATACTGCTGATGATGATATTGATAGTTGAGGAAAACCCTAAAGGTCATACGCCATAGCCTCTCCTCTCTCAGACACATACATAGAGGTGCACACACGAATGAATGATCATTACATTCTTCATGATGCATGCCGTTTCAGTTATGGGTGTCCACGAGTCAAGACCTGAATGGTTTTACATTCCAACACTCCCCCTTAACACCATTAAGGTCTTGCAGGGTTACTAGTATAGAGTTGGCTTTTATTACATACTAGAAAAAAGAGATGCACCCCCGTTTGTGGTGCTTCGCAAATGCCTAAGCTATATGCTATTAGAAGTGTTCACAACAATGCTAATGCATTTAACCCGGATCAAGTGTTGCATGAATGATCAATAGCATGAACATCTTTTTCTTCATCCTTGATCCTGCATAAGGCTTCATTGGAACATGAGCTTTCTAATTGTCACCACCATTGATCTTCACTCGAGATTGGATATCTACTACATTTCTCCCCCTCAAGAGAGATCAATGGAATGTCACTGGTAGCAACATGGATATGAAGCACGATCACCACCATAAAGAAAACTCCATCTTGAAACCATTTGACACAGAAGTCTTATTGTACTTCAACAGGATCAACATGAGAAGGGCTCCCCCTCAAAGCAATGAAAAAGAGAAAGGAGACAACCTCATGACTAGCCTTACTGAAATCATAGGTATGGGCTTTGTGACCATCAACAACATCATCGCGCAAAGCACCATCCTTTACCGCATCACCGTAGTCGGTTTAAAAGTGTATCAGTGGTGGAGAGGAAGAGGGGATTTGGGTGTGTTGATGTAGATCATGATGAGGGTAGAATGAGACCCATTCATCATGATCATCATCATCTGCGAGAGGGTGTCGTCGCTCGCATGGATGGAAAGGAGTATCTATGGTGAGGCACAACAAAAGGGAGGTCTTCTTCTTAACCTTCGAGTTAACCCTTTAAGTTGCATGCACCATGATGTTAGCATCAATAAGCATGCTTTTATAGACAAACTTTGGGAATGCATTAGATTTGATTCGCCCGTTGATTGGGGACTGCAGGTTGTCTACTACATCTTTGCGCACTCTTCTTCTTCTTCAACTCCATCCGCAAGCACGAGGTCGCCCTTTATTTCATGTTTTCATTTTCACCCTTCAATTTGGGGTTTCTCCAGATCAATGTTTGCTTCACCTTCTTGTTCTTTGAGATCATAATAATGCCCATGTTTTTGGGACTGGAGGATTGCGTTTTTTGCATCTTCATCTCCTTCATCTTCGAGGAGCAGTAAGAGGCCTAATTTATGGAAACCATGGGTGTGAGGAGCCCCCATCCAGTAGAAAGGCATGCGTGATCCCATGAGGAAAACCTTAAAGGTCCCCTCCAGCAGAGATACGCCATAGTCTCTCCTCTCTTAGACACATATAGAGGTGCACACACGAATGAATGATCTGTTATTACATGAATTGGCTATTACATTCTTACCTACTACCTTCATGATGCAAAGGGATGCATGTTGTTAAGGTTTTGAGCGTCCACGTGTCAAGACCTAAATGGTCTTACATTCCAACAATAGTGATGTTGGCACTCTGAACAAAAGGATTGATGTGATTGTTTTACAAGCACCATACACAACCAAAGCTGCTTATTGTTGAATATATTCTACAACAGAAGCTTCAGAGACTCATCAATGAGGAGAGCAGCGTGATGGTGAATAGTCAGGTGGCCAAGACAGATAACCTCCTCTCTTCTGAAAGCTCAGCTTCTTTGTTCTAGGGTGGGACATATAAGATGGTGGTATAATATATATATGTATATAGCCAATCGCTAGTCATTAGTGTCGATTTGGGATTGGATAGGGGAAGAGAGAGAGAGAGAGAGAGAGAGAGAGAGAGAGAGAGAGAGAGAGAGAGAGAGAGAGTGGAGGGCAGGGGAAACAGTCTATGTACAGATGATGTCTTGTAATAATAGAATGATGACACTCTAGAAGTGTTTAAACTTAAAATGATAGCAAAATATATATTAAATATAAAAAAATCAAATTTTCTTCCCTATTACATAAGGACTACTTTTGTCTTCTTCCAAGGATGACCCATGAAGTTAGATGATTGGAGTGGGGAAGGGGCAACAAGTGATCTATAAAGGATTTCGAGTCTAGATCACACTTTAATTTGTTTTCATATGGTCTCAATATGGAGAGCTCCAAAGGCACCACCCCAGTGATGAGAGACATCGGCTTACATGGAAGCATGTTGACCATCAAACATAGAGGCATGTATACCTTTTAACATAGAGGCAAGTCCCATGCCAGAGTAAACATGCAGGGATTGTGCCAGGCGGTAACATGTTAAGAATGTGCAATGAGGAATCTTATGTGAGAATAGATTAGAGATAACCTCTATAGGAACTTTCTCCAATCTCAAGCAAAGACAAAATGGTCAAATGCATGTTGAATAGGCCACCATATCATGACCGAATAAAGATTAGTAGTTCTTTTTTCCAATTCTGGTCTCCTCATTCAAATTTGGAGCGGCTACCCTAGATTTTGGTCCATAGTGACCAATAGCCCCCCAAAATCTTAGAACAAACTAAAATCAAAGAGATTTCCATCATCCCACAATCACCATACCCATTTCTTAATCAATAAATTAAGAAAGTTAAGAAATTAAAAAAACAAGAAATCCAAGAATTCCTCAAATTTTCTTGAAACTAAGATGGAAATGGATCAAAGACATGGCTCTGATACCAATGAAAGAAAGTGGAAACTAGATAAAGCTACATTTATCCTAATTAGCCTTGGATTAGCCTAGATTAGGATGATTAGCCTAGGTTTAGAGCAAGAAGAGAAAGTAAGAGATTGTGTATTCATGATCATCAAAAGGTACCAAAAATATGGTGTATGTGGCCTATATACATGACCTCCCATTTCACACTATCATAAGTGTTGTCCATGGGCATGGTCAGTTGGCCTTGGGCCCATTATTTATATGAGACCATTCCACTTTGTTACAGCTTCTATGTTTATACATAGATAGCTTTACCCAAGCCAAGATTGAATTATGCTTTATGCTTTAAACGAGGAGAAAATTGCAAAATATTAAGGTGTTAGGCTAGTTATGAGAATTATCATTGTCATTTGCAAAATATTAAGGTGTTAGGCTAGTAATGAGAATTATCATTGTCATTGCATGTTGTTCACCTACAACTAAACATCAATGTTGGCAAGTTGTTGAATTAGTGATTTTGAGTTGTTGAGATGAATTATTAAGATGATTTTGAGTTTTTAGATGAACTATTAAGGTTTCTCTTGATTGCAGTGGAAAGGTTTCAAAAATATCCTTACATCTACTAATTTAACACCAAACAAATTTTCTAGATTATTCCACACTTCTTTAGCACTTTTAAATCAGTCAATAATATGATGAGCAAATTGATTAAATTACATGCTAGGACCAGTGATTGTATAAGTACTTACTCTTATTTATTTAATTCAGGAAGAGTTGGATCTCTTAAATTAGCAAGAACCTTATGTGACCTTGTGTTTGGCCACAAAACCACCTATTTATCCACAGTAGCTCTACCCCAATTGCTCGACAATGCTAAATCCATCACTTCTCTCAAGTTTGGAAGTCATCATTGGTGAAAATTTTAAACTTGGTGTTTTAGGGTTTGAAAGAAATAATTTAAAAAAAACATTATCTTTGAGGAGCTTTTACGTGAATGCATTAAAGACATTACAGATAAAAAGTCAAGGTCAACAAGAGTGTAAGGAGAAGAGCAAGTACATTGTCAATAATATTTGGAGCTACTCGGATTATATGCATGAGTTTTCAAGAAGGATACAATATTTATTGCTCACTGTTTAGTGGGTGATTGGCTATAGTGCTCATTGTTTATTGCTCACTGTTTAGTGGGTGATTGGCTATAGTGCTTAGTGTTCACAATTTAGTGGGAAATTGGCCACATTGTCTAATTCTTAGTGGGTGATTGGATACGGTATTTGGTGGGCAATTGGCAATAGTGTTCACTATTTAGTGTGCAATTGGCTACAGTGTTTAGTGGGTGATTGGCTATGGTAAGATATAGAGAATAAAGTTACACTACAACTATGGTGATGCATACTACATAATAGTGGGCGATTGGATACATTGTCTAGTGGGCAATTGACTATGGTAAGATATAAGAAAAAAAGTTACATAATAGTGGGAAATAGGCTATGGTAAGATATAGAGAAGAAAGTTACACTGCAGCTATTGTATTGCATACTACATAATGATGTCATCCATCAAGGTGCTTTCTCGAATTATTGAAGCTCCTCATAGAGACTCTCACGTAGAGTTAATGCTTCCTTTCTTGTAGTAATAAATCCAAAAAATCTTGTTAGCTCACAAGGCTAGATGCTAAAGGTTTGTATCATTGATTTAATATCATTTATTTGCTTGGCAAATAACTTCTCTCTTACACACACACACACACACACGCACACATATGAGAGACCTTTATAGAACTATGTTTTCCTCAAAATGTCACCTAACAAAGAGCTCTCTCTAATAACCTATCACCTAATCTAGATAATGATTTTCTTAATCACTTTTTAATTTGTAAAGATCCTCCCCCTAGTGGCTTTGATACCATGTGTAGATTGTAGAAATCTAGGTATGATGTAAGAAAATCACAATCTAGGTATGATGTAAGAAAATCACAATCTCTAGCTAATGAGAGCTCCAAGTACATGCATTGTTTGAGCACAAAATGCTTACATATTTCACACTCCATGACATAGTTAGTTATTGTGACTAGAACATAACATATGGCTAGCACGTTCATGTGATCATCTCATAAAGGTTTAACAACCACACTTGAATCTTAGAATCGAACCTATAAAAGTACAACCACACTTGAATCTTAGAATCAAACCTATAAAAGTACAACCAAACTAATACAAATTAACATTGCAATTTTAGCTTTAACAACCATGTTTTAGTTTGATAAATTATATATTAGATCTTCTAGATAATTTTGTTATTGATGTCCTCTTCTTCAGAGTACATTTAATAGTACTAAATAATTTTCTCCTCTTTTTTATAGCACATTCAATAAAATGAAATATTAAATCATCTACATAATTTTGTTATTGATGTCTTCTTCCTCATACACAATTGATAGAATGCTTTATATGATTTAAAAACTTAGATGATTCATTTAGTTCATATTTAACATTTGTATAAAAAAAATATAGAATTTTTATCTTTATTTTTTATTACCATTAAAATTTTGAAATTTATGTTATAATTTCTTTAGTGTTTATTTTAGTTCTATCAATTAATTTTGCATTATTATCTACACCAGTAACTATGCTTTCGTTTAGCACGTTGACTAAAACTAACTATGCTTCCTTTTACTATGTTTTTGACCGATCACCTCAACCCTGACATTGGACTATTGTCCTTACTGTACAAACCTACAAGCTAACATGTTTAAACCTTCTCAAAATATTTAATCTATAACACGTGTCATCTATATCCTTGCATTTCTATCAAAGATGTTGCCCTCATAAACTTTGAACATTTGCAAAACTTTTTTTTAACTTTTATCTTTATTTTTTATTACCATTAGAATTTTGAAATTTGTGTTATAATTTCTTTAGTGTTTATTTCAGTTCTATCAATTAATTTTACATTAATATGTACACCACTAACTATGCTTTCTTTTATTATGTTTACTAAAACTAAGTATGCTTTCTTTTACTATGTTTTTGACTTATCACCTCAACCACCTTGACATCGGATTATTGTCCTTACTTTGGAAACCTAGAAGCTAACATGTTTAAACCTTCTCAACATAGCTAATCTATAACAAGTGTCATCTATATCCTCGGCATTTCTATGAAAGATGATGCCCTCGTAAACTTTGAACATTTGCAAAACTTTTTTTTGTAATTTTTATCTTTATTTTTTCGTACCATTAAAATTTTTAAATTTGTGTTATAATTTCTTTAGTGTTTATTCAAGTTTTATCAATTAATTTTGCATTACTATCTACACCACTAATTGTGCTTTCTTTTATCATGTTTACTAAAACTAACTATGCTTTCTTTTACTATGTTTTCACCTATCACCTCAACCCCAACATTGGAATATCGTCCTTACTGTACAAACCTACAAGCTAACATGTTTAACCCTTCTCAACATAGCTAATCTATAACAAGTGTTATCTATATCCTTGCATTTCTATCAAAGATGCATGCTGCCCTTGTAAACTTTAAACATTTGATGTTTATAATCTAGATTATTATTTATCTCTTAATCATAATGGTTAATATTACTTTTTGTAATATAACATTGGTGCTTTTGTTTCACTTTTTGTAACCATGTTATGTTAATTTTATAATAGTGAAAGTAGGATCTTTACAATACAAAGCACTGAATTGTAAAAAGAAGTCTAGAGTAAATAATATTATTGTTTGTAAACTTTGATTACAAATTTATGGTGTGTTCAAAGTAAGAAACTTTGATGGAAATCTAGATAGAATCTCACTAGAGGATATCTTGCTTACAAGAGTGCTTGAACACAATGAACTCGATGATGAGAAAAAAGGTTGCTAACACTATCCATGATTTACTGTCTAGTACTCCCTACTGTGGTTAGATAGCTCTCATTACAAGCAGACATCCTTCTTGGCAGAGTGCCAACTCTATGTAAGTCATGTGGCCACATTTGGCCACCATCCAATGTCTAAAATAGGAACTGTTGGGTGCCCAGTACTCACCACAATTGCTACTCCTCATATGGGGGAGGCTACAAAATAGAGCACATCCATCACCTGCAACAACAGCAACATGAGCATCGAGCATTGAGAAAATACTTTTGTAACACCCCCCCAGGAATAAGTGAACTACCTCTTTGGTCCAAGGCGGAGTGAATGAAGATGGCGCTCTAGCAAATGCTTTTTCACCCCCCTTTACTTCCACCCGTATAGGTGAACTACCTCTTTAACACCATATTGGGGAATATGGGAATTTCCCACAAGTTTGGGACACGTGGTCAAAAGTTTGGATTAACCATAACTTGAACACCACTAATCCAAAATGAGCGCTTTATAGCTCTTTAGATTCCCTTTTTCAAGCGCATTCCAACGATAGGTCATATGATAGGGTTTTGAGAAACTTACAAACATGTTATCCATGTCCCCCTTTTTTAAGTATTCAAAAATGGGAATTGGGAAATTCCCAAATTCACTAATATGGTGTTCTTTGGTCCACAAACATGGAGTCAATGAAGATTGTGCTCTAGAAAATCTCTCTTAAGAGCCTTTATAAAAATACAGTTATATTCTTTATCGTGTTGGGTAGTACACAAGCTCCACCTCTCCATCATGATAAGCTAACGCACATAATGATGATGTATCTCAATGTGCTTCCTGCGAGCATGAAACATGGGGCTCCTTGGCGATGGCCATGTAACTCTAATTATCGCTAAGCAATATTATTGTTCCCTTTTGAGAAGCACCCATGTCTCCCAAAATTCTTCTCAACCAGACTGCTTTAACTTTGGGATTGTGAAATTCTTACCCCCTTTACAAAGATGCATCGTCCTTAATGATTTAGCTCACAAAAATATTACCTCCACTTTCTTTGGTTCTCATCGTTATCTTGTAGACAAACTCTGACATGATCCTCTGGATTTTATTATTTAAGTGTGACTCCTTTATATCTTTAGAGTCTCAATTTAAGCATATTAACGGGAAATTGTTTCCATTCAACTCTCAAGACAAATGACATAAGCACATCCCATACTATGTAATCTACACTAGCTTGGCGATTTTGTCTAAATTAGTTAACTAGGTTTTTTAAACAAATCGACCTTACTGATAGCTTGTACACTCTACAGAAGCACAAGTTAAGCTTTTCTCAAATTGAACCCATTGCTACTTGCAATCTTGGGAGTATGTGCTCAAGCCACAATATTGCTTCATATAATTTGGACAACTTGTTTGTCCATAGGTTTATGCTCATGGTCCTACAGGAAAGCTAGGGTTTAGGGCTTGCATCTGATAGAATTTGCGTAAAGCAACCATTTGGTAGTTGAATTGTAATTTTCTCATAGGCCACTCTAGGAATTACCTCCCCTACGTTGTAAGTTTTTAGCACTGATAGAAAGAAGGTTCTGAGCTAATGTTGCACATACTGATAATTGTAAATTTGAGTAAAGTAGTCATTGGTAGTTCAATTGGATTTCTCTGATAGCTAGTGGCCTATTGGAAACAATCCCCACCTAAAAATATGTAAGTATACCACATGCATTAAAAATAAAGGGTTTCTAAATTCAAAATTTCATGATAAATTTAGAGAAATACATTTACATAAGGGGTTCTTGAATCCCCGCTCCCCCTCCCTTCCTCCTCTTATGCCTACCGAAGCTTTCTACTGCTATGCTTACTTGATCGGTAGCTCCACCATTCGCAGAACTCCTTCAGTCCATGTGTGCCCATAGATCGACTAGCAGAGGATTGCACCATAGCCCTACCAAAAAATTGACCATGCCAACTCACACCATAATGTCTTATGGACTGAAGATGGAACATAGCAAAAGGCATCAACAGAACACACACACACACATATAGAGAGAGAGAGAGAGAGAGAGAGAGAGAGAGAGAGAGAGAGTATGTTGTCCTCCTTCGATCCGGAAGAGCCACAAGAATAGCGTGGTAGAGAGGGAAAGGCGGGAGGATTGCAGCTCCCAAGCATGCCGAACCAAGAGGAAGAAAAAAGATCTGGTAGTAAATATAGAAAAGAAAAATATCATCCATGATGCAAACGATCAAAAAATACTGAAGCAATTGAAAGCACACATGTAGGGTTTCTCACCGTAGTGAACCTTAGCAAATTAAATAATGCCATTAAAAGCTCTAATGCTTGGTTGGATACGTTAGAGAATGCGTTTAACCTAAAAATGAGTGGGAAAAAAGTTTTGGGGTGGGCCCGCAGTGGAAGGGGGCTCTTGTATGTGGAGTCCCAATCACTTCTGCCGGTGCGGGGCTCGATCCCTGGTGCCCGGCAAGGCTCGCCTACGCCCTTATTGGTGTGGTGTAACCACCCAGACAACCACCGGGGCCCGCTCACGCTGGCTCTTTTTAATGCTCAAAAACAAACCTGCCGCCTCCTCGCGTATCTCTCTAGTGCATGCCATCGACATGGGTGGTGCCCGCTCACAACAGCTTGCGCCCTTCACCCTGCAAAGAAACGTGCCCACGTCCTGCTGCTCCTCCAGCCCGTCTCTAGTCTCAGTTTCGCAGAGCTCTCCTGCCATCTGATCTAGTAGTAGTAGACTACTGAGTCCATCGTGCCCACGTCCTGCTGCTCCTCCTCGCCTCTAGTCTCTAGAATCTCCGAGTTTCGCAGAGCTCTCCTGCCATCTGACTAGTAGTAGTAGACTACTGAGTCCATCGTGTTTTGGTGGCTTCTGAAGGCAGGCTCCGCTCTGTGATATAATGGCTCCGCTCTGTGCTACACAAGGGAGCAGCTTAGAGCAAACAAAGGGATAATTGAACTTTACCTTGGTTTGCTTGATGATCATGAGTACTGGGCTGTTACAGCTCTTGACTCTCTAGCAGTGTGCCTGGCTTTTGAAAACGAACAACGGATGAAGGACGTTGAGCTGAAGCCACCCATAAGCTTCAGGTGCGTTTCTTCCAGTCTTGTAGTGAGCCCTCCTTCGTGCAGCCATTCCTCAAGATCATCACGTACGCTTGCGCCTCTTGTACATGTGTTAATCGTAGGCTATGATTCTCACTTGCTTTTTATTTCTTGCAGAAAATCATCATAAATCAAGGCCACTTCTGGCCTCAATATTCCGTTGTTGCTGGTGGCAAGACTGGACCATCAAGATGCCATTGCCCACCTCAATCTTTTGAAATTGCTCAAGGTAGGTTTTACTGATTACAGCCTCGCCAAATTTAATTTTTTGGGTGTTCTTCATAATACTGCTGATGATGATATTGATAGTTGAGGAAAACCCTAAAGGTCATACGCCATAGCCTCTCCTCTCTCAGACACATACATAGAGGTGCACACACGAATGAATGATCATTACATTCTTCATGATGCATGCCGTTTCAGTTATGGGTGTCCACGAGTCAAGACCTGAATGGTTTTACATTCCAACACTCCCCCTTAACACCATTAAGGTCTTGCAGGGTTACTAGTATAGAGTTGGCTTTTATTACATACTAGAAAAAAGAGATGCACCCCCGTTTGTGGTGCTTCGCAAATGCCTAAGCTATATGCTATTAGAAGTGTTTACAACAATGCTAATGCATTTAACCCGGATCAAGTGTTGCATGAATGATCAATAGCATGAACATCTTTTTCTTCATCCTTGATCCTGCATAAGGCTTCATTGGAACATGAGCTTTCTAATTGTCACCACCATTGATCTTCACTCGAGATTGGATATCTACTACATTTCTCCCCCTCAAGAGAGATCAATGGAATGTCACTGGTAGCAACATGGATATGAAGCACGATCACCACCATAAAGAAAACTCCATCTTGAAACCATTTGACACAGAAGTCTTATTGTACTTCAACAGGATCAACATGAGAAGGGCTCCCCCTCAAAGCAATGAAAAAGAGAAAGGAGACAACCTCATGACTAGCCTTACTGAAATCATAGGTATGGGCTTTGTGGCCATCAACAACATCATCGCGCAAAGCACCATCCTTTACCGCATCACCGTAGTCGGTTTAAAAGTGTATCAGTGGTGGAGAGGAAGAGGGGATTTGGGTGTGTTGATTTAGATCATGATGAGGGTAGAATGAGACCCATTCATCATGATCATCATCATCTGCGAGAGGGTGTCGTCGCTCGCATGGATGGAAAGGAGTATCTATGGTGAGGCACAACAAAAGGGAGGTCTTCTTCTTAACCTTCGAGTTAACCCTTTAAGTTGCATGCACCATGATGTTAGCATCAATAAGCATGCTTTTATAGACAAACTTTGGGAATGCATTAGATTTGATTCGCCCGTTGATTGGGGACTGCAGGTTGTCTACTACATCTTTGCGCACTCTTCTTCTTCTTCAACTCCATCCGCAAGCACGAGGTCGCCCTTTATTTCATGTTTTCATTTTCACCCTTCAATTTGGGGTTTCTCCAGATCAATGTTTGCTTCACCTTCTTGTTCTTTGAGATCATAATAATGCCCATGTTTTTGGGACTGGAGGATTGCGTTTTTTGCATCTTCATCTCCTTCATCTTCGAGGAGCAGTAAGAGGCCTAATTTATGGAAACCATGGGTGTGAGGAGCCCCCATCCAGTAGAAAGGCATGCGTGATCCCATGAGGAAAACCTTAAAGGTCCCCTCCAGCAGAGATACGCCATAGTCTCTCCTCTCTGAGACACATATAGAGGTGCACACACGAATGAATGATCTGTTATTACATGAATTGGCTATTACATTCTTACCTACTACCTTCATGATGCAAAGGGATGCATGTTGTTAAGGTTTTGAGCGTCCACGTGTCAAGACCTAAATGGTCTTACATTCCAACAATAGTGATGTTGGCACTCTGAACAAAAGGATTGATGTGATTGTTTTACAAGCACCATACACAACCAAAGCTGCTTATTGTTGAATATATTCTACAACAGAAGCTTCAGAGACTCATCAATGAGGAGAGCAGCGTGTTGGTGAATAGTCAGGTGGCCAAGACAGATAACCTCCTCTCTTCTGAAAGCTCAGCTTCTTTGTTCTAGGGTGGGACATATAAGATGGTGGTATAATATATATATGTATATAGCCAATCGCTAGTCATTAGTGTCGATTTGGGATTGGATAGGGGAAGAGAGAGAGAGAGAGAGAGAGAGAGAGAGAGAGAGAGAGAGAGTGGAGGGCAGGGGAAACAGTCTATGTACAGATGATGTCTTGTAATAATAGAATGATGACACTCTAGAAGTGTTTAAACTTAAAATGATAGCAAAATATATATTAAATATAAAAAAATCAAATTTTCTTCCCTATTACATAAGGACTACTTTTGTCTTCTTCCAAGGATGACCCATGAAGTTAGATGATTGGAGTGGGGAAGGGGCAACAAGTGATCTATAAAGGATTTCGAGTCTAGATCACACTTTAATTTGTTTTCATATGGTCTCAATATGGAGAGCTCCAAAGGCACCACCCCAATGATGAGAGACATCGGCTTACATGGAAGCATGTTGACCATCAAACATAGAGGCATGTATACCTTTTAACATAGAGGCAAGTCCCATGCCAGAGTAAACATGCAGGGATTGTGCCAGGCGGTAACATGTTAAGAATGTGCAATGAGGAATCTTATGTGAGAATAGATTAGAGATAACCTCTATAGGAACTTTCTCCAATCTCAAGCAAAGACAAAATGGTCAAATGCATGTTGAATAGGCCACCATATCATGACCAAATAAAGATTAGTAGTTCTTTTTTCCAATTCTGGTCTCCTCATTCAAATTTGGAGCGGCTACCCTAGATTTTGGTCCACAGTGACCAATAGCCCCCCAAAATCTTAGAACAAACTAAAAATCAAAGAGATTTCCATCATCCCACAATCACCATACCCATTTCTTAATCAATAAATTAAGAAAGTTAAGAAATTAAAAAAACAAGAAATCCAAGAATTCCTCAAATTTTCTTGAAACTAAGATGGAAATGGATCAAAGACATGGCTCTGATACCAATGAAAGAAAGTGGAAACTAGATAAAGCTACATTTATCCTAATTAGCCTTGGATTAGCCTAGATTAGGATGATTAGCCTAGGTTTAGAGCAAGAAGAGAAAGTAAGAGATTGTGTATTCATGATCATCAAAAGGTACCAAAAATATGGTGTATGTGGCCTATATACATGACCTCCCATTTCACACTATCATAAGTGTTGTCCATGGGCATGGTCAGTTGGCCTTGGGCCCATTATTTATATGAGACCATTCCACTTTGTTACAGCTTCTATGTTTATACATAGATAGCTTTACCCAAGCCAAGATTGAATTATGCTTTATGCTTTAAACGAGGAGAAAATTGCAAAATATTAAGGTGTTAGGCTAGTTATGAGAATTATCATTGTCATTTGCAAAATATTAAGGTGTTAGGCTAGTAATGAGAATTATCATTGTCATTGCATGTTGTTCACCTACAACTAAACATCAATGTTGGCAAGTTGTTGAATTAGTGATTTTGAGTTGTTGAGATGAATTATTAAGATGATTTTGAGTTTTTAGATGAACTATTAAGGTTTCTCTTGATTGCAGTGGAAAGGTTTCAAAAATATCCTTACATCTACTACTTTAACACCAAACAAATTTTCTAGATTATTCCACACTTCTTTAGCACTTTTAAATCAGTCAATAATATGATGAGCAAATTGATCAAATTACATGCTAGGACCAGTGATTGTATAAGTACTTACTCTTATTTATTTAATTCAGGAAGAGTTGGATCTCTTAAATTAGCAAGAACCTTATGTGACCTTGTGTTTGGCCACAAAACCACCTATTTATCCACAGTAGCTCTACCCCAATTGCTCGACAATGCTAAATCCATCACTTCTCTCAAGTTTGGAAGTCATCATTGGTGAAAATTTTAAACTTGGTGTTTTAGGGTTTGAAAGAAATAATTTAAAAAAAACATTATCTTTGAGGAGCTTTTACGTGAATGCATTAAAGACATTACAGATAAAAAGTCAAGGTCAACAAGAGTGTAAGGAGAAGAGCAAGTACATTGTCAATAATATTTGGAGCTACTCGGATTATATGCATGAGTTTTCAAGAAGGATACAATATTTATTGCTCACTGTTTAGTGGGTGATTGGCTATAGTGCTCATTGTTTATTGCTCACTGTTTAGTGGGTGATTGGCTATAGTGCTTAGTGTTCACAATTTAGTGGGAAATTGGCCACATTGTCTAATTCTTAGTGGGTGATTGGATACGGTATTTGGTGGGCAATTGGCAATAGTGTTCACTATTTAGTGTGCAATTGGCTACAGTGTTTAGTGGGTGATTGGCTATGGTAAGATATAGAGAATAAAGTTACACTACAACTATGGTGATGCATACTACATAATAGTGGGCGATTGGATACATTGTCTAGTGGGCAATTGACTATGGTAAGATATAAGAAAAAAAGTTACATAATAGTGGGAAATAGGCTATGGTAAGATATAGAGAAGAAAGTTACACTGCAGCTATTGTATTGCATACTACATAATGATGTCATCCATCAAGGTGCTTTCTCGAATTATTGAAGCTCCTCATAGAGACTCTCACGTAGAGTTAATGCTTCCTTTCTTGTAGTAATAAATCCAAAAAATCTTGTTAGCTCACAAGGCTAGATGCTAAAGGTTTGTATCATTGATTTAATATCATTTATTTGCTTGGCAAATAACTTCTCTCTTACACACACACACACACACACGCACACATATGAGAGACCTTTATAGAACTATGTTTTCCTCAAAATGTCACCTAACAAAGAGCTCTCTCTAATAACCTATCACCTAATCTAGATAATGATTTTCTTAATCACTTTTTAATTTGTAAAGATCCTCCCCCTAGTGGCTTTGATACCATGTGTAGATTGTAGAAATCTAGGTATGATGTAAGAAAATCACAATCTAGGTATGATGTAAGAAAATCACAATCTCTAGCTAATGAGAGCTCCAAGTACATGCATTGTTTGAGCACAAAATGCTTACATATTTCACACTCCATGACATAGTTAGTTATTGTGACTAGAACATAACATATGGCTAGCACGTTCATGTGATCATCTCATAAAGGTTTAACAACCACACTTGAATCTTAGAATCGAACCTATAAAAGTACAACCACACTTGAATCTTAGAATCAAACCTATAAAAGTACAACCAAACTAATACAAATTAACATTGCAATTTTAGCTTTAACAACCATGTTTTAGTTTGATAAATTATATATTAGATCTTCTAGATAATTTTGTTATTGATGTCCTCTTCTTCAGAGTACATTTAATAGTACTAAATAATTTTCTCCTCTTTTTTATAGCACATTCAATAAAATGAAATATTAAATCATCTACATAATTTTGTTATTGATGTCTTCTTCCTCATACACAATTGATAGAATGCTTTATATGATTTAAAAACTTAGATGATTCATTTAGTTCATATTTAACATTTGTATAAAAAAAATATAGAATTTTTATCTTTATTTTTTATTACCATTAAAATTTTGAAATTTATGTTATAATTTCTTTAGTGTTTATTTTAGTTCTATCAATTAATTTTGCATTATTATCTACACCAGTAACTATGCTTTCGTTTAGCACGTTGACTAAAACTAACTATGCTTCCTTTTACTATGTTTTTGACCGATCACCTCAACCCTGACATTGGACTATTGTCCTTACTGTACAAACCTACAAGCTAACATGTTTAAACCTTCTCAAAATATTTAATCTATAACACGTGTCATCTATATCCTTGCATTTCTATCAAAGATGTTGCCCTCATAAACTTTGAACATTTGCAAAACTTTTTTTTAACTTTTATCTTTATTTTTTATTACCATTAGAATTTTGAAATTTGTGTTATAATTTCTTTAGTGTTTATTTCAGTTCTATCAATTAATTTTACATTAATATGTACACCACTAACTATGCTTTCTTTTATTATGTTTACTAAAACTAAGTATGCTTTCTTTTACTATGTTTTTGACTTATCACCTCAACCACCTTGACATCGGATTATTGTCCTTACTTTGGAAACCTAGAAGCTAACATGTTTAAACCTTCTCAACATAGCTAATCTATAACAAGTGTCATCTATATCCTCGGCATTTCTATGAAAGATGATGCCCTCGTAAACTTTGAACATTTGCAAAACTTTTTTTTGTAATTTTTATCTTTATTTTTTCGTACCATTAAAATTTTTAAATTTGTGTTATAATTTCTTTAGTGTTTATTCAAGTTTTATCAATTAATTTTGCATTACTATCTACACCACTAATTGTGCTTTCTTTTATCATGTTTACTAAAACTAACTATGCTTTCTTTTACTATGTTTTCACCTATCACCTCAACCCCAACATTGGAATATCGTCCTTACTGTACAAACCTACAAGCTAACATGTTTAACCCTTCTCAACATAGCTAATCTATAACAAGTGTTATCTATATCCTTGCATTTCTATCAAAGATGCATGCTGCCCTTGTAAACTTTAAACATTTGATGTTTATAATCTAGATTATTATTTATCTCTTAATCATAATGGTTAATATTACTTTTTGTAATATAACATTGGTGCTTTTGTTTCACTTTTTGTAACCATGTTATGTTAATTTTATAATAGTGAAAGTAGGATCTTTACAATACAAAGCACTGAATTGTAAAAAGAAGTCTAGAGTAAATAATATTATTGTTTGTAAACTTTGATTACAAATTTATGGTGTGTTCAAAGTAAGAAACTTTGATGGAAATCTAGATAGAATCTCACTAGAGGATATCTTGCTTACAAGAGTGCTTGAACACAATGAACTCGATGATGAGAAAAAAGGTTGCTAACACTATCCATGATTTACTGTCTAGTACTCCCTACTGTGGTTAGATAGCTCTCATCACAAGCAGACATCCTTCTTGGCAGAGTGCCAACTCTATGTAAGTCATGTGGCCACATTTGGCCACCATCCAATGTCTAAAATAGGAACTGTTGGGTGCCCAGTACTCACCACAATTGCTACTCCTCATATGGGGGAGGCTACAAAATAGAGCACATCCATCACCTGCAACAACAGCAACATGAGCATCGAGCATTGAGAAAATACTTTTGTAACACCCCCCCCCAGGAATAAGTGAACTACCTCTTTGGTCCAAGGCGGAGTGAATGAAGATGGCGCTCTAGCAAATGCTTTTTCACCCCCCTTTACTTCCACCCGTATAGGTGAACTACCTCTTTAACACCATATTGGGGAATATGGTAATTTCCCACAAGTTTGGGACACGTGGTCAAAAGTTTGGATTAACCATAACTTGAACACCACTAATCCAAAATGAGCGCTTTATAGCTCTTTAGATTCCCTTTTTCAAGCGCTTTCCAACGATAGGTCATATGATAGGGTTTTGAGAAACTTACAAATATGTTATCCATGTCCCCCTTTTTTAAGTATTCAAAAATGGGAATTGGGAAATTCCCAAATTCACTAATATCGTGTTCTTTGGTCCACAAACATGGAATCAATGAAGATAGTGCTCTAGAAAATCTCTCTTAAGAGCCTTTATAAAAATACAGTTATAATTCTTTATCGTGTTGGGTAGTACACAAGCTCCACCTCTCCATCATGATAAGCTAACGCACATAATGATGATGTATCTCAATGTGCTTCCTGCGAGCATGAAACATGGGGCTCCTTGGCGATGGCCATGTAACTCTAATTATCGCTAAGCAATATTATTGTTCCCTTTTGAGAAGCACCCATGTCTCCCAAAATTCTTCTCAACCAGACTGCTTTAACTTTGGGATTGTGAAATTCTTACCCCCTTTACAAAGATGCATCGTCCTTAATGATTTAGCTCACAAAAATATTACCTCCACTTTCTTTGGTTCTCATCGTTATCTTGTAGACAAACTCTGACATGATCCTCTGGATTTTATTATTTAAGTGTGACTCCTTTATATCTTTAGAGTCTCAATTTAAGCATATTAACGGGAAATTGTTTCCATTCAACTCTCAAGTCAAATGAGATAAGCACATCCCATACTATGTAATCTACACTAGCTTGGCGATTTTGTCTAAATTAGTTAACTAGGTTTTTTAAACAAATCGACCTTACTGATAGCTTGTACACTCTACAGAAGCACAAGTTAAGCTTTTCTCAAATTGAACCCATTGCTACTTGCAATCTTGGGAGTATGTGCTCAAGCCACAATATTGCTTCATATAATTTGGACAACTTGTTTGTCCATAGGTTTATGCTCATGGTCCTACAGGAAAGCTAGGGTTTAGGGCTTGCATCTGATAGAATTTGCGTAAAGCAACCATGTGGTAGTTGAATTGTAATTTTCTCATAGGCCACTCTAGGAATTACCTCCCCTACGTTGTAAGTTTTTAGCACTGATAGAAAGAAGGTTCTGAGCTAATGTTGCACATACTGATAATTGTAAATTTGAGTAAAGTAGTCATTGGTAGTTCAATTGGATTTCTCTGATAGCTAGTGGCCTATTGGAAACAATCCCCACCTAAAAATAAGTAAGTATACCACATGCATTAAAAATAAAGGGTTTCTAAATTCAAAATTTCATGATAAATTTAGAGAAATACATTTACATAAGGGGTTCTTGAATCCCCGCTCCCCCTCCCTTCCTCCTCTTATGCCTACCGAAGCTTTCTACTGCTATGCTTACTTGATCGGTAGCTCCACCATTCGCAGAACTCCTTCAGTCCATGTGTGCCCATAGATCGACTAGCAGAGGATTGCACCATAGCCCTACCAAAAAATTGACCATGCCAACTCACACCATAATGTCTTATGGACTGAAGATGGAACATAGCAAAAGGCATCAACAGAACACACACACACACACATAGAGAGAGAGAGAGAGAGAGAGAGAGAGAGAGAGAGAGAGAGAGTATGTTGTCCTCCTTCGATCCGGAAGAGCCACAAGAATAGCGTGGTAGAGAGGGAAAGGCGGGAGGATTGCAGCTCCCAAGCATGCCGAACCAAGAGGAAGAAAAAAGATCCGGTAGTAAATATAGAAAAGAAAAATATCAACCATGATGCAAACGATCAAAAAATACGGAAGCAATTGAAAGCACACATGTAGGGTTTCTCACCGTAGTGAACCTTAGCAAATTAAATAATGCCATTAAAAGCTCTAATGCTTGGTTGGATACGTTAGAGAATGCGTTTAACCTAAAAATGAGTGGGAAAAAAGTTTTGGGGTGGGCCCGCAGTGGAAGGGGGCTCTTGTATGTGGAGTCCCAATCACTTCTGCCGGTGCGGGGCTCGATCCCTGGTGCCCGGCAAGGCTCGCCTACGCCCTTATTGGTGTGGTGTAACCACCCAGACAACCACCGGGGCCCGCTCACGCTGGCTCTTTTTAATGCTCAAAAACAAACCTGCCGCCTCCTCGCGTATCTCTCTAGTGCATGCCATCGACATGGGTGGTGCCCGCTCACAACAGCTTGCGCCCTTCACCCTGCAAAGAAACGTGCCCACGTCCTGCTGCTCCTCCAGCCCGTCTCTACTCTCAGTTTCGCAGAGCTCTCCTGCCATCTGATCTAGTAGTAGTAGACTACTGAGTCCATCGTGCCCACGTCCTGCTGCTCCTCCTCGCCTCTAGTCTCTAGAATCTCCGAGTTTCGCAGAGCTCTCCTGCCATCTGACTAGTAGTAGTAGACTACTGAGTCCATCGTGTTTTGGTGGCTTCTGAAGGCACGCTCCGCTCTGTGATATAATGGCTCCGCTCTGTGCTACACAAGGGAGCAGCTTAGAGCAAACAAAGGGATAATTGAACTTTACCTTGGTTTGCTTGATGATCATGAGTACTGGGCTGTTACAGCTCTTGACTCTCTAGCAGTGTGCCTGGCTTTTGAAAACGAACAACGGATGAAGGACGTTGAGCTGAAGCCACCCATAAGCTTCAGGTGCGTTTCTTCCAGTCTTGTAGTGAGCCCTCCTTCGTGCAGCCATTCCTCAAGATCATCACGTACGCTTGCGCCTCTTGTACATGTGTTAATCGTAGGCTATGATTCTCACTTGCTTTTTATTTCTTGCAGAAAATCATCATAAATCAAGGCCACTTCTGGCCTCAATATTCCGTTGTTGCTGGTGGCAAGACTGGACCATCAAGATGCCATTGCCCACCTCAATCTTTTGAAATTGCTCAAGGTAGGTTTTACTGATTACAGCCTCGCCAAATTTAATTTTTTGGGTGTTCTTCATAATACTGCTGATGATGATATTGATAGTTGAGGAAAACCCTAAAGGTCATACGCCATAGCCTCTCCTCTCTCAGACACATACATAGAGGTGCACACACGAATGAATGATCATTACATTCTTCATGATGCATGCCGTTTCAGTTATGGGTGTCCACGAGTCAAGACCTGAATGGTTTTACATTCCAACACTCCCCCTTAACACCATTAAGGTCTTGCAGGGTTACTAGTATAGAGTTGGCTTTTATTACATACTAGAAAAAAGAGATGCACCCCCGTTTGTGGTGCTTTGCAAATGCCTAAGCTATATGCTATTAGAAGTGTTTACAACAATGCTAATGCATTTAACCCGGATCAAGTGTTGCGTGAATGATCAGTAGCATGAATATCTTTTTCTTCATCCTTGATCCTGCATAAGGCTTCATTGGAACATGAGCTTTCTAATTGTCACCACCATTGATCTTCACTCGAGATTGGATATCTACTACATTTCTCCCCCTCAAGAGAGATCAATGGAATGTCACTGGTAGCAACATGGATATGAAGCACGATCACCACCATAAAGAAAACTCCATCTTGAAACCATTTGACACAAAAGTCTTCTTGTACTTCAACAGGATCAACATGAGAAGGGCTCCCCCTCAAAGCAATGAAAAAGAGAAAGGAGACAACCTCATGACTAGCCTTATTGAAATCATAGGTATGGGCTTTGTGACCATCAACAACATCATCGCGCAAAGCACCATCCTTTACCGCATCACTGTAGTCACCTTAAAAGTGTATCAGTGGCGAGGAAGAGGGGATTTGGGTGTGTTGATGTAGATCATGATGAGGGTAAAATGAGACCCATTCATCATGATCATCATCTTCGAGAGGGTGTCGTCGCTCGCATGGATGGAAAGGAGTATCTATGGTGAGGCACAACAAAAGGGAGGTCTTCTTCTTGACCTTCGAATTAACCCTTTAAGTTGCATGCACCATGATGTTAGCATCAATAAGCATGCTTTTATAGACAACATTTGGGAATGCATTAGATTTGATTCGCCCGTTGATTGGGGACTGGAGGTTGTCTACTACATCTCTGCACACTCTTCTTCTTCTTCAACTCCATCTGCCGCCGCAGGCATGAGGTCACCCTTTCTTTCATGTTTTCATTTTCACCCTTCAATTTGGGGCTTCTCCAGATCAATGTTTGCTTCATCTTCTTGTTCTTTGTGATCATAATAATGCCCATGTTTTTGGGGTTGGAGGATTGCGTTTTTTGCATCTTCATCTCCTTCATCTTCCACGAGCAGTAAGAGGCCTAATTTATGGAAACCATGGGTGTGAGGAGCCCCCATCCAGTAGAAAGGCATGCATGATACCATGAGGAAAACCCTAAAGGTCCCCTGCAGCAGCAGAGATACGCCATAGCTCTCCTCTCTGAGACACATATAGAGGTGCATACACGAATGAATGATCTGTTATTACATGAATTGGTTATTACATTCTTACCTACTACCTTCATGATGCAAAGGGATGCATGTTGTTAAGGTTTGGAGTGTCCACGTGTCAAGACCTGAATGGTCTTACATTCCAACAATAGTGATGTTGGCACTCTCAACAAAAGGATTGATGCGATTGTTTTACAAGCACCATACACAACCAAAGCCGCTTATTGTTGAATATATTCTACAACAGAAGCTTCAAAGACAATGAGGAGAGCAGTGTGATGGTGAATAGTCAGGTGGCCAAGACAGATAACCTCCTCTCTTCTGAAAGCTCAGCTTCTTTGTTCTAGGGTGGGACATATAAGGTGGTGGTATAATATATATATGTATATAGCCAATCGCTAGTCATTAGCGTTGATTTGGGATTGGATAGGGGGACAGAGAGAGAGTGGAGGGCAAGGGAAACAGTCTGCGTACACATGATGTCTTATAATGATAGAATGATGACACTCTAGAAGTGTTTAAACTTAAAATGATAGCAAAATATATATTAAATATTAAAAAAATCAAATTTTCTTCCCTATTACATAAGGGCTACTTTTGTCTTCTTCCAAGGATGACCCATGAAGTTGGATGATTGGAGTGGGGAAGGGGCAATAAGTGATCTACACTTTAATTTGTTTTCATATGTGGGATTGTTTTAAGGTCTCAATATGGAGAGCTCCAAAGGCACCACCCAGTGATGACTGTGAATCCACTTAGACATCGGCTTACATGGAAGCATGTTGACTATATTCAAACATAGAGGCATGTATACCTTTTCACATAGAGGCAAGTCCCACGCCAGAGTAAACATGCAGGGATTGTGCCAGGCGGTAACATGTTAAGAATGTGCAATGAGGAATCTTGTGTGAGAATAGATTAGAGATAACCTCTATAGGAACTTTCTCCAATCTCAAGCAAAAACAAAATGGTCAAATGCATGTTGAATGGGCCACGATATCATGACCGGATAAAGATTGGTAGTTCTTTTTTCCAATTCTGGTCCCCTCATTCAAATTTGGAGCGGCTACCCTAGATTTTGGTCCAAAGTGACCAATAGCCCCCCAAAATCTTAGAACAAACTAAAAATCAAAGAGATTTCCATCATCCCACAATCACCATACCCATTTCTTAATCAAGAAATCAAGAAAGTTAAGAAATAAAAAAACAAGAAATCCAAGAATTCCTCAAATTTTCTTGAAACTAAGATGGAAATGGATCAAAGACATGGCTCTGATACCAATGAAAGAAAGTGGCAACTAGATAAACCTACATTTATCCTAATTAGCCTTGGATTAGCCTAGATTAGCATGATTAGCCCAGGTTTAGAGCAAGAAGAGAAAGTAAGAGACTTGTGTATTCATGATCATCAAAAGGTACCAAAAATATGGAGTATGTAGCCTATATACATGACCCCCCATTTCACAGTATCATAAGTGTTGTCCATGGGCATGCTCAATTGGCCTTGTGCCCATTATTTATATGAGACCATTCCACTTTGTTACAGCTTCTATGTTTATACGACAATACAGTGATAACTTTACCCAAGCTAAGATTAAATTATGCTTTATGCTTTAAAAGAGGAGAAAATTGCAAAATATTAAGGTGAGGCTAGTTATGAGAATTATCATTGTCATTTGCAAAATATTAAGGTGTTAGGCTAGTAATGAGAATTATCATTCTCATTGCATGTTGTTCACCTACAACTAAACATCAATGTTGGCAAGTTGTTGAATTAGTGATTTTGAGTTGTTGAGATGAATTATTAAGATGATTTTAAGTTTTTAGATGAACTATTAAGGTTTCTCTTGATTGCAGTGGAAAGGTTTCAAAAATATCCTTAAATCTACTATTTTAACACCAAACAAATTTTCTAGATTATTCCACTTCTTTAGCACTTTTTAATCAATCATCAATAATATGATGAGCAAATTGATCAAATTACATGCTAGGACCAGTGATTGTATAAGTACTTACTCTTTTTTATTTAATTCAGGAAGAGTTGGATCCCTTAAATTAGAAAGAACCTTATGTGACCTTGTCTTTGGCCACAAAACCACCTATTTATCCACAGTACCTCTACCCCAATTGCTCGACAATGCTAAATCCATCGCTTCTCTCAAGTTTGGAAGTCATCATTGGTAAAAATTTTAAACTTGGTGTTTAAGGGTTTGAAAGAAACAATTGAAAAAAAACATTATCTTTGAGGAGCTTTTGCGTGAATGCACTAAAGACATTACAGATAAAAAGTCAAGGTCAACAAGAGTGTAAGGAGAAGAGCAAGTACATTGTCAATAATATTTGGAGCTACTCGGATTATATGCATGAGTTTTCAAGAAGGATACAATGTTTATTGCTCACTGTTTAGTGGGTGATTGGCTACAGTGCTTAGTGTTCACAATTTAGTGGGAAATTGGCCACATTGTTTAATGCTTAGTGGGTGATTGGATACGGTATTTGGTGGGCAATTGGCAATAGTGTTCACTATTTAGTGTGCAATTGGCTACAGTGTTTAGCGGGTGATTGGCTATGGTAAGATATAGAGAATAAAGTTACACTACAACTATGGTGATGCATACTGCATAATAGTGGGCGATTGGATACATTGTCCAGTGGGCAATTGACTATGGTAAGATATAAGAAAAAAAGTTACATAATAGTGGGAAATAGGCTATGGTAAGATATAGAGAAGAGAGTTACATAGCAGCTATGGTACTGCATACTAAATAATGATGTCATCCATCAAGGTGCTTTCTCGAATTATTGAAGCTCCTCATAGAGACTCTCGCGTAGAGTTAACGCTTCCTTTCTTGCAGTAATAAATCCAAAAAATCTTGTTAGCTCACAAGGCTAGATGCTAAAGGTTTGTATCATTGATTTAATATCATTTATTTGCTTGGCAAATAACTTCTCTCTCTCTCTCACACACACACACACACACACACACACACACACACATAAAGAGCTCTCTCTAATAACCTATAACCTAATCTAGATAATTATTTTCTTAATCACTTTTTAATTTGTAAAGATCCTCCCCCTAGTGGCTTTGATACCATGTGTAGATTGTAGAAATCTAGGTATGATGTAAGAAAATCACAATCTCTAGCTAATGAGAGCTCCAAGTACATGCATTGTTTGAGCATTAAATGCTTACATATTTCACACTCCATGACATAGTTATTGTGACGAACATAACATATGGCTAGCACGTTCATGTGATCATCTCATAAACGTTTAACAACCACACTTGAATCTTAGAATCGAACCTATAAAAGTACAACCAAACTAATACAAATTAACATTGCAATTTTAGCTTTAACAACCATGTTTTAGTTTGATAAATTATATATTAGATCTTCTAGATAATTTTGTTATTGATGTCCTCTTCTCCAGAGTACATTTTATAGTACTAAATAATTTTGTCCTCTTTTTTATAGCACATTCAATAGAATGAAATATTAAATCATCTATATAATTTTGTTATTGATGTCTTCTTCCTCATACACAATTGATAGAATGCTTTATATGATTTAAAAACTTGGATGATTCATTTAGTTCATATTTAACATTTGTAAAACTTTTTTTAGAATTTTTATCTTTTTTTTTAATTACCATTAAAATTTTGAAATTTATGTTATAATTTCTTTAGTGTTTATTTTAGTTCTATCAATTAATTTTGCATTATTATCTACACCAGTAACTATGCTTTCTTTTACCACGTTTACTAAAACTAACTATGCTTCCTTTTACTACGTTTTTGACCTATCACCTCAAACCTGACATTGGACTATTGTCCTTACTGTACAAACCTACAAGCTAACATTGTTAAACCTTCTCAACATATTTAATCTATAACACGTGTCATCTATATCCTTGCATTTCTATCAAAGATGTTGCCCTCGTAAACTTTGAACATTTGCAAAACTTTTCTTTAACTTTTATCTTTATTTTTTATTACCATTAAAATTTTGAAATTTGTGTTATAATTTCTTTAGTGTTTATTTCAGTTCTATCAATTAATTTTACATTAATATGTACACCACTAACTATGCTTTCTTTTACCATGTTTACTAAAACTAAGTATGCTTTCTTTTACTATGTTTTTGACTTATCACCTCAACCACCCTGACATTGGAATATTGTCCTTACTTTGGAAACCTAGAAGTAACATGTTTAAACCTTGAAAACGGAATCGTTCTCTAGGATAGCTTGTGGAACACTTGAGAAATTCAACACATAAATTCAACCATGAAAACACATGCTTTGCAGGTTTCAACAAAATCAAATAAATTAAACAAAAGCATAACAAACATAATACTTAGCTCCAAGACAAACATGCTAGGTGCAATCTTCCCTCCCCTTATGGGTGGCCTTCCCCATAAAAGAGTATTTTTATTAGCTTTCATAAAAAATAGGCCATAGCCCCCAAAAATATACAAAGTGTGCTTTTAGAGAGCACGACACTCTTCCACAACAAAAATAGAGTGTCCCAAAAATTGGGGCTAGGGTAAAGCCTTTAGGCTTTAATAAATTCAACATTATAAATGTATTTTTCCCAATGTATCAAAATGGAAAAATCAACTACTAAGGTTACAAGCTACGCTTGTAAAAATAAATATGATGCTCATAAGAAACATTCTCCTCGACATTATTCATCAATCCTCGTAATCTTCATCACCTGAAAATATAAGCCCAATTAATAATTAAATTAATCCCATAAATATTAAATAGGCACAAACCATAACCAACTCATGACTACCAGGCGTAAGTACCCCAGGAATCACCCTGCCAATACAAACCTAACTGAAATAATCATAGACGGCCCCAAGCATACGTCATATACCGCAAGTATTAATATTTATAGTGGTGTCACCCACGATATTAACGTAGCCGGCATGACGCAAGAGTAACCTAGGCGTCCCTCAAGAGGGGAAAATAATATTCTTAAAGAGGACTTAAAGAGGACTTAAAATATATTCCCATGACATCTCTCTTGCTTGAGTTTGCAATTGCCCTCAATTGCCGGTTTGCTGGGTTTGAAAAGAACGAAGGATCTCAGGATAAGCTCGGAAAAATTTCTCAGGCATCCATTTTGCATCTTCTTGAGGATGGTTTTTGAATGTCAAAAGATATTTGATGTATTGGTTTCCAGATCTTGTTGTTGTCGTCTCTTGATCAATAATAACATCAGGAACTAAGACTTCTTCCTCTCCTTCAACAAGAGGTGGTTCCTCATAAATTGGGTGAGAAGGAAGTGTTCCTTGAAAGGGTTTCAAGAGATGAATATGGAAAGAGTTATGGATACTCCAATTAGATGGCAACTCTAGTCTACAAGCCACATCGTTAATCTTTTCAATAATTTTAAATGGTCCATAGTATCTAGGTGCAAGTTTAACTGCAGGGAATTTTTCCACTCTTCAATCATCTCTTCTCAATTCTCAAAAGTACATAATCACCTTCTTGGAATGAAAAATATTTACACTTCTTATTTGCTTGAAATGTATAGTTCTCTTGAGCTCTTGCAATACAATCATGCACTTCAGATAAAATGCGATCAAAGTCTCGAGTAAATTGGTCAGCAGCTTCAATCTTATGGGAGAGTCTAGTAGCCGGAATAGGCAAATCTCTACCATAGATAATCTCAAATGGTGCTCGACCAGTAGTAGCAGAATAAGGAGTATTATTATTATAAGTAAATTGGAGTAGATGTATGTACTTATCCCATGAACTAGGTTGCTGGGAAACATAGGCTCTAAGCATATCCAATATAGTGCTATTCGTGACTTCGGTCTGTCCATTCAGGATGAAAAGCCGTAGAAAAATCTAACTTAGTGCCTAAGTTTGAGAAAAGAGCAATCCAAAAGTGACTACAAAATTTGGAATCTCTATCAGAAACTCACTTTGGGTAGACCATGATGAACAAAGATTTGCTTGACAAATATGGTCGCAGCTTGCTGAGAAGTCAGTGTCTTTTTACATGGAATGAAATAGGCTTGCTTACTAAACCTGTCCACTATTGTCCAAATCATGTCATGATGACTGGAAGTAGTAGGAAAGCCTGTAATAAGTCCATAGACACTTGTTCCCATGGTCGATCTGGAATGGGTTAAGGCATAAGCAATCCCAAAGCTTTGCCTTTGTAGCTTTTAATTGCTTGATAAATGTTACAATTAGCTACAAATTTTGCTACATCATTTTTCAAATGAGGCCAAAAGAATTCTCCAGAAACTAGTTAAGGTGTTGCGGAAACTCCTCTATGTCCCATGAATGGTGGTTGGTGCATCTCTTCCAAGACAAGTTGTCTATAGGGTTGAGTAACACATAATCTTTTCTCAAAGAAAAGATAGCCATCATTATGAGAATAATTTCCTTGAGGTGTCCAATTGTTTTCACGCAATTTGATCCATATCTCAGAAAAATATGGATCTACTTCATAAGTTTCTTTCATAAGTACAAATGGTTCACTTTCAATGGCGAAAATGTTGTTGATATGAGGTCTTCTACTTAAAGCATCGGCAATAACATTTTTCTTTTCAGGTTGGTATTGAATCATGGGTTGGAAACTTTGTATGAAAGATGCCCATTTGATGTGCCTATCTGAAATAAGGGGTTGCGAAAGCAAATGCCTAATGCTTTGTTGATCAGTCTTGATAAGAAATTATGAACCCATTAGGTAATGCTTCCAAATCTTCAAGGCATGCACAACTGCTGCTAATTCCTTGTCATATGTACTATAATTTGTTTCAGCAGGTTTTAGCTTTCGACTTTCATAGGCAATAGGATGGTTGTCTTGCATAAGCACAGCACCAAAACTTTTGCCACTAGCATCAGATACTACCACAAAGAATGGTCTTTGAAAATCAGGTAGTGTAAGAACTGGTGCATGAGTTAATGCATCCTTGAGTGCTAGAAAAGATTTATCTTGACTTTTGGTCCAATGGAAAATGTAGTTTTCTTGAGAAGTTCCATCAAAGGATGTGCAATATAAGCGAAATTCTTGACAAACTTCCTATAGTAACTACATAGACCTAGAAAAGATCTAAGGTCATGAATGTCTCGAGGTGTAGGCCAAGAGACTATACACTCAATCTTCTTAGGATCCACACGGATTCCTTTAGCTGACACTATATGGCCTAAGTATTCAATCTCTTTTTGAAAGAAAGAACTCTTTTCAGGATTTACATACAACTCATTTTCTCTCACAAAAGGTTAAACACTTGCTCCAAGTGTTGCTCATGCTCTTGATGATTCTTGTTGAAAACAAGAATATCATCAAAGAACACCACAACAAAGCTTTGAAACTTTAGGAAAATGCGATTCATCATACGACTGAATGTAGCTTGAGCATTGGTCAAACCAAATGGCATAACCAAAAACTCATAATGGCCAGTCTGAGTTCTAAATGCAGTCTTGAATATGTCTAACTCAGTCATGCGTACTTGATGATAACCAGACTTTAAGTCAATCTTGCTAAATACCTTTGAACCTCTAAGCTTATTAAGTAAATCATCTACCCTAGGGATAGGGTATCTGTTCTTGATAGTGATTTTGTTCAATGCTCGGTAGTCAACACACATTCGAAAAGTTCCATTCTTCTTCTTAACAAGAAGGACTGGAGCTCCAAAGGGTGAACTACTAGGTCTAATAAGGCCTCTTTCTAACAAATCCTCGATTTGTTTTTGGATTTCTTTCTGCTCTAAATTGCTGACTCTATAAGGAGCTTTACAAGGTGGAGAGTTGCCTGGTAATAAGTCAATACTATGGTCTTCAGGCCTAGACTTAGGTAATCCGGAGGTAAATCAAATGCATGTTGAATACGCCACGATATCATGACCGGATAAAGATTAGTAGTTCTTTTTTCCAATTCTGGTCTCCTCATTCAAATTTGGAGCGGCTACCCTAGATTTTGGTCCAAAGTGACCAATAGCCCCCCAAAATCTTAGAACAAACTAAAAATCAAAGAGATTTCCATCATCCCACAATCACCATACCCATTTCTTAATCAAGAAATCAAGAAAGTTAAGAAATAAAAAAACAAGAAATCCAAGAATTCCTCAAATTTTCTTGAAACTAAGATGGAAATGGATCAAAGACATGGCTCTGATACCAATGAAAGAAAGTGGCAACTAGATAAACCTACATTTATCCTAATTAGCCTTGGATTAGCCTAGATTAGCATGATTAGCCCAGGTTTAGAGCAAGAAGAGAAAGTAAGAGACTTGTGTATTCATGATCATCAAAAGGTACCAAAAATATGGAGTATGTAGCCTATATACATGACCCCCCATTTCACAGTATCATAAGTGTTGTCCATGGGCATGCTCAATTGGCCTTGTGCCCATTATTTATATGAGACCATTCCACTTTGTTACAGCTTCTATGTTTATACAACAATACAGTGATAACTTTACCCAAGCTAAGATTAAATTATGCTTTATGCTTTAAAAGAGGAGAAAATTGCAAAATATTAAGGTGAGGCTAGTTATGAGAATTATCATTGTCATTTGCAAAATATTAAGGTGTTAGGCTAGTAATGAGAATTATCATTCTCATTGCATGTTGTTCACCTACAACTAAACATCAATGTTGGCAAGTTGTTGAATTAGTGATTTTGAGTTGTTGAGATGAATTATTAAGATGATTTTGAGTTTTTAGATGAACTATTAAGGTTTCTCTTGATTGCAGTGGAAAGGTTTCAAAAATATCCTTAAATCTACTATTTTAACACCAAACAAATTTTCTAGATTATTCCACTTCTTTAGCACTTTTTAATCAATCATCAATAATATGATGAGCAAATTGATCAAATTACATGCTAGGACCAGTGATTGTATAAGTACTTACTCTTTTTTATTTAATTCAGGAAGAGTTGGATCCCTTAAATTAGAAAGAACCTTATGTGACCTTGTCTTTGGCCACAAAACCACCTATTTATCCACAGTACCTCTACCCCAATTGCTCGACAATGCTAAATCCATCGCTTCTCTCAAGTTTGGAAGTCATCATTGGTAAAAATTTTAAACTTGGTGTTTAAGGGTTTGAAAGAAACAATTGAAAAAAAACATTATCTTTGAGGAGCTTTTGCGTGAATGCACTAAAGACATTACAGATAAAAAGTCAAGGTCAACAAGAGTGTAAGGAGAAGAGCAAGTACATTGTCAATAATATTTGGAGCTACTCGGATTATATGCATGAGTTTTCAAGAAGGATACAATGTTTATTGCTCACTGTTTAGCTCACAAGAATATTACCTCCACTTTCTTTGGTTCTCATTGTTATCTTGTAGACAAACTCTGACATGATCCTCTGGATTTCATTATTTAAATGTAACTTCTTGATATCTTTAGAGTCTCAATTGAAGCATGTTAACGGGAAATTGTTTCCATTTAACTCTCAAGACAAATGACATAAGCACATCCCATACTATGTAATCTACACTAGCTTGGCTATTTTGTCTAAATTAGTTAACTAGGTTTTTTAAACAAATCGACCTTACTGATAGCTTGTACACTCTACAGAAGCACAAGTTAAGCTTTTCTCAAATTGAACCCATTGCTACTTGCAATCTTGGGATCAATATGTGCTCAAGCCACAATATTGCTTCATATAATTTGGACAACTTGTTTATCCATAGGTTTATGCTCATGGTCCTAGAGGAAAGCTAGGGTTTAGGGCTTGCATCTGATAGAATTTGCGTAAAGCAACCATTTGGTAGTTGAATTGTAATTTTCTCATAGGCCACTCTAGGAATTACCTCCCCTACGTTGTAAGTTTTTAGCACTGATAGAAAGAAGGTTCTGAGCTAATGTTGCACATACTGATAATTGTAAATTTGAGTAAAGTAGTCATTGGTAGTTCAATTGGATTTCTCTGATAGCTAGTGGCCTATTGGAAACAATCCCCACCTAAAAATATGTAAGTATACCACATGCATTAAAAATGAAGGGTTCCTAAATTCAAAATTTCATGATAAATTTAGAGAAATACATTTACATAAGGGGTTCTTGAATCCCCGCTCCCCCTTCCTTCCTCCTCTTATGCCTACCTAAGCTTTCTACTCCTATGCCTACTTGATCGGTAGCTCCACCATTCGCAGAACTCCTTCGGTCCATGTGTGCCCATAGATCGACTAGCAGAGGATTGCACCATAGCCCTACCAAAAAATTGACCATGCCAACTCACACCATAATGTCTTATGGACTGAAGATGGAACATAGCAAAAGGCATCAACAGAACACACACACACACACATAGAGAGAGCGAGAGCGAGAGAGAGAGAGAGAGAGAGAGAGAGAGAGAGAGAGAGAGAGAGAGAGAGAGAGAGAGAATATGTTGTCCTCCTTTGATACGGAAGAGCCACAAGGATAGTGTGGTAGAGTGGGAAAGGTGGGAGGATTGCAGCTCCCAAGCATGCCGAACCAAGAGGAAGAAAAAAGATCCGGTAGTAAATATAGAAAAGAAAAATATCAACCATGATGCAAACGATCAAAAAATACGGAAGCAATTGAAAGCACACATGTAGGGTTTCTCACCGTAGTGAACCTTAGCAAATTAAATAATGCCATTAAAAGCTCTAATGCTTGGTTGGATACGTTAGAGAATGCGTTTAACCTAAAAATGAGTGGGAAAAAAGTTTTGGGGTGGGCCCGCAGTGGAAGGGGGCTCTTGTATGTGGAGTCCCAATCACTTCTGCCGGTGCGGGGCTCGATCCCTGGTGCCCGGCAAGGCTCGCCTACGCCCTTATTGGTGTGGTGTAACCACTCAGACAACCACCGGGGCCCGCTCACGCTGGCTCCTCCTCACGTATCTCTCTAGTGCATGCCATCGACATGGGTGGTGCCCGCTCACAACAGCTTGCGCCCTTCACCCTGCAAAGAAACGTGCCCACGTCCTGCTGCTGCTCCTCCAGCCCGTCTCTAGTCTCAGTTTCGCAGAGCTCTCCCGCCATCTCATCTAGTAGTAGTAGACTACTGAGTCCATCGTGCCCACGTCCTGCTGCTCCTCCTCGCCTCTAGTCTCTAGAATCTCCGAGTTTCGCAGAGCTCTCCTGCCATCTGACTAGTAGTAGTAGACTACTGAGTCCATCGTGTTTTGGTGGCTTTTCACTCTGAAGGCAGGCTCCGCTCTGTGATATAATGTTATGTCTTGAATTGTTTTGTACACAAGGGAGAGTGATTCTTAAATGCACTCTGAAGGCAGGCTCCGCTCTGTGATATAATGGCTCCGCTCTGTGCTACACAAGGGAGCAGCTTAGAGCAAACAAAGGAATAATTGAACTTTACCTTGGTTTGCTTGATGATCATGAGTACTGGGCTGTTACAGCTCTTGACTCTCTAGCAGTGTGCCTGGCTTTTGAAAACGAACAACGGATGAAGGACGTTGAGCTGAAGCCACCCATAAGCTTCAGGTGCCTTTCTTCCAGTCTTGTAGTGAGCCCTCCTTCGTGCAGCCATTCCTCACTCAAGATCATCACGTACGCTTGCGCCTCTCGTACATGTGTTAATCGTAGGCTACGATTCTCACTTGCTTTTTATTTCTTGCAGAAAATCATCATAAATCAAGGCCACTTCTGGCCTCAATATTCCGTTGTTGCTGGTGGCAAGGCTGTACCATCAAGATGCATTGCCCACCTCAATCTTTTGAAATTGCTCAAGGTAGGTTTTATTGATTACAGTCTCGCCAAATTTTTTGGGTGTTCTTCATAATACTGCTGATGATGATATTGATAGTTGAGGAAAACCCTAAAGGTCATACGCCATAGCCTCTCCTCTCTCAGAAACATACATAGAGGTGCACACACGAATGAATGATCATTACATTCTTAGCAACAACTACCTTCATGATGCATGCCGTTTCAGTTATGGGTGTCCACGTGTCAAGACCTGAATGGTTTTACATTCCAACACTCCCCCTGAACGCCATTAAGGTCTTGCAGGGTTACTAGTATATAGTTGGGTTTTATTAGATACTAGAAAAAAGAGATGCACCCCCGTTTTATTAGATAGTAGAAAAAAGAGATGCACCCCCGTTTGTGGTGCTTCGCAAATGCCTAAGCTATATGCTATTAGAAGTGTTTACAACAATGCTAATGCATTTAACCCGGATCAAGTGTTGCATGAATGATCAGTAGCATGAACATCTTTTTCTTCATCCCCGATCCTGCATAAGGCTTCATTGGAACATGAGCTTTCTAATCGTCACCACCATTGATCTTCACTCGAGATTGTATATCTACTACATTTCTCCCCCTCAAGAGAGATCAATGGAATGTCACTGGTAGCAGCATGGATATGAAGCACGATCACCACCATAAAGAAAACTCCATCTTGAAACCATTTGACACAGAAGTCTTCTTGTACCCCAACAGGATCAACATGAGAAGGGCTCCCCCTCAAAGCAATGAAAAAGAGAAAGGAGACAACCTCATGACTAGCCTTACTGAAATCATAGGTATGGGCTTTGTGGCCATCAACAACATCATCGCGCAAAGCACCATCCTTTACCGCATCACCGTAGTCGGTTTAAAAGTGTATCAGTGGTGGAGAGGAAGAGGGGATTTGGGTGTGTTGATGTAGATCATGATGAGGGTAGAATGAGACCCATTCATCATGATCATCATCATCTGCGAGAGGGTGTCGTTGCTCGCATGGATGGAAAGGAGTATCTATGGTGAGGCACAACAAAAGGGAGGTCTTCTTCTTGACCTTCGAATTAACCCTTTAAGTTGCATGCACCATGATGTTAGCATCAATAAGCATGCTTTTATAGACAAAATTTGGGAATGCATTAGATTTGATTCGCCCATTGATTGGGGACTGCAGGTTGTCTACTACATCTTTACGCACTCTTCTTCTTCTTCAACTCCATCTGCAGGCACGAGGTCGCCCTTTCTTTCATGTTTTCATTTTCACCCTTCAATTTGGGGCTTCTCTAGATCAATGTTTGCTTCATCTTCTTGTTCTTTGTGATCATAATAATGCCCATGTTTTTGGCGCTGGAGGATAGTCTTCGAGGAGCACTAAGAGGCCTAATTTATGGAAACCATGGGTGTGAGGAGCCCCCATCCAGTAGAAAGGCATGCGTGATACCATGAGGAAAACCCTAAAGGTCCCCTGCAGCAGAGATACGCCATAGTCTCTCCTCTCTGAGACACATATAGAGGTGCACACACGAATGAATGATCTGTTATTATATGAGTTGGTTATTACATTCTTACCTACTACCTTCATGATGCAAAAGGGATGCATGTTGTTAAGGTTTTGAGTGTCCACGTGTCAAGACCTGAATGGTCTTACATTCCAACAATAGTGATGTTGGCACTCTCAACAAAAGGATTGATGCGATTGTTTTACAAGCACCATACACAACGAAAGCCGCTTATTGTTGAATATATTCTACAACAGAAGCTTCAGAGACTCATCAATGAGGAGAGCAGCGTGATGGTGAATAGTCAGATGGCCAAGACAGATAACCTCGTCTCTTCTGAAAGCTCAAATTCTTTGTTCTAGGGTGGGACATATAAGATGGTGGTATAATATATATATGTATATAGCCAATCGCTAGTCATTAGCATCGATTTGGGATTGGATAGGGGGAGAGAGAGAGAGAGAGAGAGTGGAGGGCAGGGAAAATAGTCTGCGTACACATGATGTCTTGTAATAATAGAATGATGACACTCTAGAAGTGTTTAAACTTTAAATGATAGCAAAATATATATGAAATATTAAAAAAATCAAATTTTCTTCCCTATTACATAAGGACTACTTTTGTCTTCTTCCAAGGATGACCCATGAAGTTAGATGATTGGAGTGGGGAAGGGGCAACAAGTGATCTATAAAGGATTTCGAGTCTAGATCACACTTTAATTTGTTTTCATATGTGGGATTGTTTTAAGGTCTCAATATGGAGAGCTCCAAAGGCACCACCCAGTGATGAGAGACATCGGCTTACATGGAAGCATGTTGACCATCAAACATAGAGGCATGTATACCTTTTAACATAGAGGCAAGTCCCATGCCAGAGTAAACATGCAGGGATTGTGCCAGGCGGTAACATGTTAAGAATGTGCAATGAGGAATCTTGTGTGAGAATAGATTAGAGATAACCTCTATAGGAAGTTTCTCCAATCTCAAGCAAAGACAAAATGGTCAAATGCATGTTGAATAGGCCACGATATCATGACCGGATAAAGATTAGTAGTTCTTTTTTCCAATTCTGGTCTCCTCATTCAAATTTGGAGCGGCTACCCTAGATTTTGGTCCGCAGTGACCAATAGCCCCCCAAAATCTTAGAACAAACTAAAAATCAAAGAGATTTCCATCATCCCACAATCACCATACCCATTTCTTAATCAAGAAATCAAGAAAGTTAAGAAATAAAAAAAACAAGAAATTCAAGAATTCCTCAAATTTTCCTGAAACTAAGATGGAAATGGATCAAAGACATGGCTCTAATACCAATGAAAGAAAGTGGCAACTAGATAAACCTAAACCTATGTTTATCCTAATTAGCCTTGGATTAGCCTAGATTAGGATGATTAAACTAGGTTTAGAGTAAGAAGAGAAAGTAAGAGGCTTGTGTTTTCATGATCATCAAAAGGTACCAAAAATATGGTGTATGTGGCCTATATACATGACCCCCCATTTCACACTATCATAAGTGTTGTCCATGGGCATGGTCAATTGGCCTTGGGCCCATTATTTATATGAGACCATTCCACTTTGTTACAGCTTCTATGTTTATCCAACAATACAGTGATAACTTTACCCAAGCTAAGATTAAATTATGCTTTAAGCTTTAAAAGAGGAGAAAATTTCAAAATATTAAGGTGTTAGGCTAGTTATGAGAATTATCGTTGTCATTTGCAAGATAGTAAGATGTTAGGCTAGTAATGAGAATTATCATTGTCATTGCATGTTGTTCACCTAACAACTAAACATCAATGTTTGCAAGTTGTTGAATTAGTGATTTTGAGTTGTTGAGATGAATTATTAAGATGATTTTGAGTTTTTATATGAACCATTAAGGTTTCTCCTGATTGCAGTGGAAACGTTTCAAAAATATCCTTAAATCTACTAGTTTAACACCAAACAAATTTTCTAGATTATTCCACACTTCTTTAGCACTTTTTAATCAGTCAATAATATGATAAACAAATTGATCAAATTACATGCTAGGACCAGTGATTGTATAAGTACTTACTCTTTTTTATTTAATTCAGGAAAGTTGGATCCCTTAAATTAGCAAGAACCTTATGTGACCTTGTCTTTGGCCACAAAACCACCTATTTATCCACAATACCTCTACCCCAATTGCTCGACAATGCTAAATCCATCGCTTCTCTCAAGTTTGGAAGTCATCATTGGTGAAAATTTTAAACTTGGTGTTTTAGGGTTTGAAAGAAACAATTTAAAAAAAACATTATCTTTGAGGAGCTTTTGCGTGAATGCACTAAAGACATTACAGATAAAAAGTCAAGGTCAACAAGAGTGTAAGGAGAAGAGCAAGTACATTGTCAATAATATTTGGAGCTACTCGGATTATATGCATGAGTTTTCAAGAAGGATACAATGTTTATTGCTCACTGTTTAGTGGGTGATTGGCTACAGTGCTTAGTGTTCACAATTTAGTGGGAAATTGGCCACATTGTTTAATGCTTAGTGGGTGATTGGATATGGTATTTGGTGGGCAATTGGCAATAGTGTTCACTGTTTAGTGTGCAATTGGCTACAGTGTTTAGTGGGTGATTGGCTATGGTAAGATATAGAGTCGAATAAAGTTACACTACAACTATGGTGATGCATACTGCATAATAGTGGGCGATTGGATACATTGTGTAGTGGGAAATTGACTATGGTAAGATATAAGAAAAAAATTTTTATAATAGTGGGAAATAGGCTATGGTAAGATATAGAGAAGAAAGTTACACAGCAGCTATGGTACTGCATACTACATAATGATGTCATCCATCAAGGTGCTTTCTGGAATTATTGAAGCTCCTCATAGAGACTCTCGCGTAGAGTTAATGCTTCCTTTCTTGTAGTAATAAATCTAGAAAATCTTGTTAGCTCACAAGGCTAGATGCTAAAGGTTTGTATCATTGATTTAATATCATTTATTTACTTACCAAATAACTTCTCTCTTACACACACACACACACACACACACACATATGAGAGACCTTTATAGAACTATGTTTTCCTCAAAATCTCACCTAACAAAGAGCTCTCTCTAATAACCTATCACCTAATCTAGATAATGATTTTCTTAATCACTTTTTAATTTGTAAAGATCCCCCCTTAGTGGCTTTGATACCATGTGTAGATCTAGTCATTAGCATCGATTTGGGATGGATAGGGGGAGAGAGAGAGAGAGAGAGAGAGAGAGAGAGAGAGAGAGAGAGAGAGAGAGAGAGAGAGAGAGAGTGGAGGGCAGGGGAAACAGACTATGTAACACATGATGTCTTGTAATAATAGAATGATGACACTCTAGAAGTGTTTAAACTTAAAATGATAGTAAAATATATATTAAATATTTAAAAAGTCAATTTTTCTTCCCTATTACATAAGGACTACTTTTGTCTTCTTCCAAGGATAACCCATGAAGTTAGATGATTGGAGTGTGGAAGGGGCAACAAGTGATCTATGTAGGATTTCGAGTCTAGATCAAACTTATATTTGTTTTCATATGTCGGATTGTTTTAAGGTCTCAATATGGAGAGCTCCAAAGGCACCACCCAGTGATGAGAGACATCGGCTTACATGGAAGCATGTTGACCATCAAACATAGAGGCATGTATACCTTTTAACATAGAGGCAAGTCCCACGCAAGAGTAAACATGCAGGGATTGTGCCACGCGGTAACATGTTAAGAATGTGCAATGAGGAATCTTGTGTGAGAATAGATTAGAGTTAACCTCTATAGGAACTTTCTCCAATCTCAAGCAAAGACAAAATGGTCAAATGCATGTTGAATGGGCCACGATATCATGACCGGATAAAGATTAGTAGTTCTTTTTTCCAATTTTGGTCCCCTCATTCAAATTTGGAGCAGCTACCCTAGATTTTGGTCCACACTGACCAATAGCCCCCCAAAATCTTAGAACAAACTAAAAATCAAAGAGATTTCCATCATCCCACAATCACCATACCCATTTCTTAATCAAGAAATCAAGAAAGTTAAGAAATAAAAAAAACAAGAAATTCAAGAATTCCTCAAATTTTCCTGAAACTAAGATGGAAATGGATCAAAGACATGGCTCTGATACCAATGAAAGAAAGTGGCAACTAGATAAACCTACATTTATCCTAATTAGCCTTGGATTAGCCTAGATTAGGATGATTAGCCTAGGTTTAGAGCAAGAAGAGAAAGTAAGAGACTTGTGTATTCATGATCATCAAAAGGTACCAAAAATATGGTGTATGTGGCCTATATACATGACCCCCCATTTCACACTATCATAAGTGTTGTCCATGGGCATGGTCAATTGGCCTTGTGCCCATTATTTATATGAGACCATTCCACTTTGTTACAGCTTCTATGTTTATCCAACAATACAGTGATAACTTTACCCAAGCTAAGATTAAATTATGCTTTAAGCTTTAAAAGAGGAGAAAATTGCAAAATATTAAGGTGTTAGGCTAGTTATGAGAATTATCGTTGTCATTTGCAAAATATTAAGGTGTTAGTCTAGTAATGAGAATTATCATTCTCATTGCATGTTGTTCACCTACAACTAAACATCAATAATGGCAAGTTGTTGAATTAGTGATTTTGAGTTGTTGAGATGAATTATTAAGATGATTTTGAGTTTTTAGATGAACTATTAAGGTTTCTCTTGATTGCAGTGGAAAGGTTTCAAAAATATCCTTAAATCTACTACTTTAACACCAAACAAATTTTTTAGATTATTCCACACTTCTTTAGCACTTTTTAATCAGGCAATAATATGATGAGCAAATTGATCAAATTACATGCTAGGACCAGTGATTGTATAAGTACTTACTCTTTTTTATTTAATTTAGGAAGACTTGGATCTCTAAACATTGCAAAAACCTTATGTGACCTTGTCGTTGGCCACAAAACCACCTATTTATCCACAGCACCTCTACCCCAATTGCTCGACAATGCTAAATCCATCGCTTCTCTCAAGTTTGGAAGTCATCATTGGTGAAAATTTTAAACTTGGTGTTTTAGGGTTTGAAAGAAAAAATAAAAAAACATTATCTTTGAGGAGCTTTTGCGTGAATGCACTAAAGACATTACACATAAAAAGTCAAGGTCAACAAGAGTGTAAGGAGCAGAGCAAGTACATTGTCAATAATATTTGGAGCTACTCGGATTATATGCATGAGTTTTCAAGAAGGATACAATGTTTATTGCTCACTGTTTAGTGGGTGATTGGCTACAGTGCTTAGTGTTAGTGGGAAATTGGCCACATTGTTTAATTCTTAGTGGGTGATTGGATATGGTATTTGGTGGGCAATTGGCAATAGTGTTCACTGTTTAGTGTGCAATTGGCTACAGTGTTTAGTGGGTGATTGGCTATGGTAAGATATAGAGTCGAATAAAGTTACACTACAACTATGGTGATGCATACTGCATAATAGTGGGCGATTGGATACATTGTGTAGTGGGAAATTGACTATGGTAAGATATAAGAAAAAAAAATTTATAATAGTGGGAAATAGGCTATGGTAAGATATAGAGAAGAAAGTTACACAGCAGCTATGGTACTGCATACTACATAATGATGTCATCCATCAAGGTGCTTTCTCAAATTATTGAAGCTCCTCATAGAGACTCTCGCGTAGAGTTAATGCTTCCTTTTTTGCAGTAATAAATCCAAAAAATCTTGTTAGCTCACAAGGCTAGATGCTAAAGGTTTGTATCATTGATTTAATATAATTTATTTGCTTGGCAAATAACTTCTCTCTTACACACACACACACACACACACACACACACACATGAGAGACCTTTATAGAACTATGTTTTCCTTAAAATGTCACCTAACAAAGAGCTCTCTCTAATAACCTATCACCTAATCTAGATAATGATTTTCTTAATCACTTTTTAATTTGTAAAGATCCTCCCCCTAGTGGCTTTGATACCATGTGTAGATTGTAGAAATCTAGGTATGATGTAAGAAAATCACAATCTCTAGCTAATGAGAGCTCCAAGTACATGCATTGTTTGAGCACAAAATGCTTACATATTTCACACTCCATGACATAGTTATTGTGACTAGAACATAACATATGGCTAGCACGTTCATGTGATCATCTCATAAAGGTTTAACAGCCACACTTGAATCTTAGAATCGAACCTATAAAAGTACAACCACACTTGAATCTTAGAATCGAACCTATAAAAGTACAACCAAACTAATACAAATTAACATTGCAATTTTAGCTTTAACAACCATGTTTTAGTTTGATAAATTATATATTAGATCTTCTAGATAATTTTGTTATTGATGTCCTCTTCTTCAGAGTACATTTAATAGTACTAAATAATTTTCTCCTCTTTTTTATAGCACATTCAATAAAATGAAATATTAAATCATCTATATAATTTTGTTATTGATGTCTTCTTCCTCATACACAATTGATAGAATGCTTTATATGATTTAAAAACTTAGATGATTCATTTAGTTCATATTTAACATTTGTATAAAAAAAATAGAGTTTTTATCTTTATTTTTTATTACCATTAAAATTTTGAAATTTATGTTATAATTTCTTTAGTGTTTATTTTAGTTCTATCAATTGATTTTGCATTATTATCTACACCAGTAACTATGCTTTCGTTTACCACGTTGACTAAAACTAACTATGCTTCCTTTTACTATGTTTTTGACCTATCACCTCAACCTTGACATTGGACTATTGTCCTTACTGTACAAACCTACAAGCTAACATGTTTGAACCTTCTCAACATATTAATCTATAACACATGTCATCTATATCCTTGCATTTCTATCAAAGATGTTGCCCTCGTAAACTTTGAACATTTGTAGAACTTTTTTTTAACTTTTATCTTTATTTTTTATCACCATTAAAATTTTGAAATTTGTGTTATAATTTCTTTAGTGTTTATTTCAGATCTATCAATTAATTTTACATTAATATGTACACCACTAACTATGCTTTCTTTTACCATGTTTACTAAAACTAAGTATGCTTTCTTTTACTATGTTTTTGACTTATCACCTCAACCACCTTGACATCGGAATATTGTCCTTACTTTAGAAACCTAGAAGCTAACATGTTTAAACCTTCTCAACATAGCTAATCTATAACAAGTGTCATCTATATCCTCGGCATTTCTATGAAAGATGATGCCCTCGTAAACTTTGAACATTTGCAGAAAAAAATTTGTAATTTTTATCTTTATTTTTTCTTATTTGTGTTATAATTTCTTTAGTGTTTATTTAAGTTTTATCAATTAATTTTGCATTACTATCTACACCACTAATTGTGCTTTCTTTTACTATGTTTTTCACCTATCACCTCAACCCCAACATTGGAATATCGTCCTTACTATACAAACCTACAAGCTAACATGTTTAACCCTTCTCAACATAGCTAATCTATAACAAGTGTTATCTATATCCTTGCATTTCTATCAAAGATGCATGCTGCCCTTGTAAACTTTAAACATTTTATTGTATAAGTACTTACTCTTATTTATTTAATTCAGGAAGAGTTGGATCTCTTAAATTAGCAAGAACCTTATGTGACCTTGTCTTTGGCCACAAAACCACCTATTTATCCACAGTACCTCTACCCCAATTGCTCGACAATGCTAAATCCATCGCTTCTCTCAAGTTTGGAAGTCATCATTGGTGAAAATTTTAAACTTGGTGTTTTAGGGTTTGAAAGAAACAATTTAAAAAAAACATTATCTTTGAGGAGCTTTTGCGTGAATGCACTAAAGACATTACAGATAAAAAGTCAAGGTCAACAAGAGTGTAAGGAGAAGAGCAAGTACATTGTCAATAATATTTGGAGCTACTCGGATTATATGCATGAGTTTTCAAGAAGGATACAATGTTTATTGCTCATTGTTTAGTGGGTGATTGGCTATAGTGCTTAGTGTTCACAATTTAGTGGGAAATTGGCCACGTTGTTTAATGCTTAGTGGGTGATTGGATACGGTATATGGTGGGCAATTGGCAATAGTATTCACTATTTAGTGTGCAATTGGCTACAGTGTTTAGTGGGTGATTGGCTATGGTAAGATATAGAGAATAAAGTTACACTACAACTATGGTGATGCATACTACATAATAGTGGGCGATTGGATACATTGTCTAGTGGGCAATTGACTATGGTAAGAAATAAGAAAAAAAGTTACATAACTTAATATCATTTATTTGCTTGGCAAATAACTTCTCTCTTACACACACACACACACACACACACACACACATGAGAGACCTTTATAGAACTATGTTTTCCTCAAAATGTCACCTAACAAAGAGCTCTCTCTAATAACCTATCACCTAATCTAGATAATGATTTTCTTAATCACTTTTTAATTTGTAAAGATCCTCCCCCTAATGGCTTTGATACCATGTGTAGATTGTAGAAATCTAGATATGATATAAGAAAATCACAATCTCTAGCTAAAGAGAGCTCCAAGTATATGCATTTTTTGAGCACAAAATGCTTACATATTTCACCTCCATGACATAGTTATTGTGACTAGAACATAACATATGGCTAGCACGTTCATGTGATCATCTCATAAAGGTTTAACAACCACACTTGAATCTTAGAATCGAACCTATAAAAGTACAACCACACTTGAATCTTAGAATCGAACCTATAAAAGTACAACCACACTTGAATCTTAGAATCGAACCTATAAAAGTACAACCAAACTAATACAAATTAACATTGCAATTTTAGCTTTAACAACCATGTTTTAGTTTGATAAATTATATATTAGATCTTCTAGATAATTTTGTTATTGATGTCCTCTTCTTCAGAGTACATTTAATAGTACTAAATAATTTTCTCAAATTTTGAAATTTATGTTATAATTTCTTTACTGTTTATTTTAGTTCTATCAATTAATTTTGCATTATTATCTACACCAGTAACTATGCTTTCGTTTACCACGTTGACTAAAACTAACTATGCTTCCTTTTACTATGTTTTTGACCTATCACCTCAACCCTGACATTGGACTATTGTCCTTACTGTACAAACCTACAAGCTAACATTGTTAAACCTTCTCAACATATTTAATCTATAACACGTGTCATCTATATCCTTGCATTTCTATCAAAGATGTTGCCCTCGTAAACTTTGAACATTTGCAAAACTTTTTTTAACTTTTATCTTTATTTTTTATTACCATTAAAACTTTGAAATTTGTGTTATAATTTCTTTAGTGTTTATAATTTCAGTTCTATCTTTGAAATTTGTGTTATAATTTCTTTAGTGTTTATTTCAGTTCTATCAATTAATTTTACATCACTGACTATGCTTTCTTTTATTATGTTTACTAAAACTAAGTATGCTTTCTTTTACTATGTTTTTGACTTATCACCTCAACCACCTTGACATCGGAATATTGTCCTTACTTTGGAAACCTAGAAGCTAACATGTTTAAACCTTCTCAACATAGCTAATCTATAACAAGTGTCATCTATATCCTCGGCATTTCTATGAATGATGATGCCCTCGTAAACTTTGAACATTTGCAAAACTTTTTTTTGTAATTTTTATCTTTATTTTTTCGTACCATTAAAATTTTTAAATTCATGTTATAATTTCTTTAGTGTTTATTCAAGTTTTATCAATTAATTTTGCATTACTATCTACACCACTATGCTTTCTTTTATCATGTTTACTAAAACTAACTATGCTTTCTTTTACTATGTTTTCACCTATCACCTCAACCCCAACATTGGAATATCGTCCTTACTGTACAAACCTACAAGCTAACATGTTTAACCCTTCTCAACATAGCTAATCTATAACAAGTGTTATCTATATCCTTGCATTTCTATCAAAGATGCATGCTGCCCTTGTAAACTTTAAGCATTTGATGTTTATAATCTAGATTATTATTTATCTCTTAATCATAATGGTTAATATTACTTTTTGTAATATAACATTGGTGCTTTTGTTTCACTTTTTGTAACCATGTTATGTTAATTTTATAATAGTGAAAGTAGGATCTTTACAATACAAAGCACTGAATTGTAAAAAGAAGTCTAGAGTAAATAATATTATTGTTTGTAAACTTTGATTACAAATTTATGGTGTGTTCAAAGTAAGAAACTTTGATGGAAATCTAGATAGAATCTCACTAGAGGATATCTTGCTTACAAGAGTGCTTGAACACAATGAACTCGATGATGAGAAAAAAGGTTGCTAACACTATCCATGATTTACTGTCTAGTACTCCCTACTGTGGTTAGATAGCTCTCATCACAAGCATACATCCTTCTTGGCAGAGTGCCAACTCTATGTAAGTCATGTGGCCACATTTGGCCACCATCCAATGTCTAAAATAGGAACTGTTGGGTGCCCAGTACTCACCACAATTGCTACTCCTCATATGGGGGAGGCTACAAAATAGAGCACATCCATCACCTGCAACAACAGCAACATGAGCATCGAGCATTGAGAAAATACTTTTGTAACACCCCCCCCAGGAATAAGTGAACTACCTCTTTGGTCCAAGGCGGAGTGAATGAAGATGGCGCTCTAGCAAATTCTTTTTCACCCCCCTTTACTTCCACCCGTATAGGTGAACTACCTCTTTAACACCATATTGGGGAATATGGGAATTTCCCACAAGTTTGGGACACCTGGTCAAAAGTTTGGATTAACCATAACTTGAACACCACTAATCCAAAATGAGCGCTTTATAGCTCTTTAGATTCCCTTTTTCAAGCGCATTCCAACGATAGGTCATATGATAGGGTTTTGAGAAACTTACAAACATGTTATCCATGTCCCCCTTTTTTAAGTATTCAAAAATGGGAATTGGGAAATTCCCAAATTCACTAATATGGTGTTCTTTGGTCCACAAACATGGAGTCAATGAAGATTGTGCTCTAGAAAATCTCTCTTAAGAGCCTTTATAAAAATACAGTTATATTCTTTATCGTGTTGGGTAGTACACAAGCTCCACCTCTCCATCATGATAAGCTAACGCACATAATGATGATGTATCTCAATGTGCTTCCTGCGAGCATGAAACATGGGGCTCCTTGGCGATGGCCATGTAACTCTAATTATCGCTAAGCAATATTATTGTTCCCTTTTGAGAAGCACCCATGTCTCCCAAAATTCTTCTCAACCAGACTGCTTTAACTTTGGGATTGTGAAATTCTTACCCCCTTTACAAAGATGCATCGTCCTTAATGATTTAGCTCACAAAAATATTACCTCCACTTTCTTTGGTTCTCATCGTTATCTTGTAGACAAACTCTGACATGATCCTCTGGATTTTATTATTTAAGTGTGACTCCTTTATATCTTTAGAGTCTCAATTTAAGCATATTAACGGGAAATTGTTTCCATTCAACTCTCAAGACAAATGAGATAAGCACATCCCATACTATGTAATCTACACTAGCTTGGCGATTTTGTCTAAATTAGTTAACTAGGTTTTTTAAACAAATCGACCTTACTGATAGCTTGTACACTCTACAGAAGCACAAGTTAAGCTTTTCTCAAATTGAACCCATTGCTACTTGCAATCTTGGGAGTATGTGCTCAAGCCACAATATTGCTTCATATAATTTGGACAACTTGTTTGTCCATAGGTTTATGCTCATGGTCCTACAGGAAAGCTAGGGTTTAGGGCTTGCATCTGATAGAATTTGCGTAAAGCAACCATGTGGTAGTTGAATTGTAATTTTCTCATAGGCCACTCTAGGAATTACCTCCCCTACGTTGTAAGTTTTTAGCACTGATAGAAAGAAGGTTCTGAGCTAATGTTGCACATACTGATAATTGTAAATTTGAGTAAAGTAGTCATTGGTAGTTCAATTGGATTTCTCTGATAGCTAGTGGCCTATTGGAAACAATCCCCACCTAAAAATATGTAAGTATACCACATGCATTAAAAATAAAGGGTTTCTAAATTCAAAATTTCATGATAAATTTAGAGAAATACATTTACATAAGGGGTTCTTGAATCCCCGCTCCCCCTCCCTTCCTCCTCTTATGCCTACCGAAGCTTTCTACTGCTATGCTTACTTGATCGGTAGCTCCACCATTCGCAGAACTCCTTCAGTCCATGTGTGCCCATAGATCGACTAGCAGAGGATTGCACCATAGCCCTACCAAAAAATTGACCATGCCAACTCACACCATAATGTCTTATGGACTGAAGATGGAACATAGCAAAAGGCATCAACAGAACACACACACACACATAGAGAGAGAGAGAGAGAGAGAGAGAGAGAGAGAGAGAGAGAGTATGTTGTCCTCCTTCGATCCGGAAGAGCCACAAGAATAGCGTGGTAGAGAGGGAAAGGCGGGAGGATTGCAGCTCCCAAGCATGCCGAACCAAGAGGAAGAAAAAAGATCCGGTAGTAAATATAGAAAAGAAAAATATCATCCATGATGCAAACGATCAAAAAATACTGAAGCAATTGAAAGCACACATGTAGGGTTTCTCACCGTAGTGAACCTTAGCAAATTAAATAATGCCATTAAAAGCTCTAATGCTTGGTTGGATACGTTAGAGAATGCGTTTAACCTAAAAATGAGTGGGAAAAAAGTTTTGGGGTGGGCCCGCAGTGGAAGGGGGCTCTTGTATGTGGAGTCCCAATCACTTCTGCCGGTGCGGGGCTCGATCCCTGGTGCCCGGCAAGGCTCGCCTACGCCCTTATTGGTGTGGTGTAACCACCCAGACAACCACCGGGGCCCGCTCACGCTGGCTCTTTTTAATGCTCAAAAACAAACCTGCCGCCTCCTCGCGTATCTCTCTAGTGCATGCCATCGACATGGGTGGTGCCCGCTCACAACAGCTTGCGCCCTTCACCCTGCAAAGAAACGTGCCCACGTCCTGCTGCTCCTCCAGCCCGTCTCTAGTCTCAGTTTCGCAGAGCTCTCCTGCCATCTGATCTAGTAGTAGTAGACTACTGAGTCCATCGTGCCCACGTCCTGCTGCTCCTCCTCGCCTCTAGTCTCTAGAATCTCCGAGTTTCGCAGAGCTCTCCTGCCATCTGACTAGTAGTAGTAGACTACTGAGTCCATCGTGTTTTGGTGGCTTCTGAAGGCAGGCTCCGCTCTGTGATATAATGGCTCCGCTCTGTGCTACACAAGGGAGCAGCTTAGAGCAAACAAAGGGATAATTGAACTTTACCTTGGTTTGCTTGATGATCATGAGTACTGGGCTGTTACAGCTCTTGACTCTCTAGCAGTGTGCCTGGCTTTTGAAAACGAACAACGGATGAAGGACGTTGAGCTGAAGCCACCCATAAGCTTCAGGTGCGTTTCTTCCAGTCTTGTAGTGAGCCCTCCTTCGTGCAGCCATTCCTCAAGATCATCACGTACGCTTGCGCCTCTTGTACATGTGTTAATCGTAGGCTATGATTCTCACTTGCTTTTTATTTCTTGCAGAAAATCATCATAAATCAAGGCCACTTCTGGCCTCAATATTCCGTTGTTGCTGGTGGCAAGACTGGACCATCAAGATGCCATTGCCCACCTCAATCTTTTGAAATTGCTCAAGGTAGGTTTTACTGATTACAGCCTCGCCAAATTTAATTTTTTGGGTGTTCTTCATAATACTGCTGATGATGATATTGATAGTTGAGGAAAACCCTAAAGGTCATACGCCATAGCCTCTCCTCTCTCAGACACATACATAGAGGTGCACACACGAATGAATGATCATTACATTCTTCATGATGCATGCCGTTTCAGTTATGGGTGTCCACGAGTCAAGACCTGAATGGTTTTACATTCCAACACTCCCCCTTAACACCATTAAGGTCTTGCAGGGTTACTAGTATAGAGTTGGCTTTTATTACATACTAGAAAAAAGAGTTGCACCCCCGTTTGTGGTGCTTCGCAAATGCCTAAGCTATATGCTATTAGAAGTGTTTACAACAATGCTAATGCATTTAACCCGGATCAAGTGTTGCATGAATGATCAATAGCATGAACATCTTTTTCTTCATCCTTGATCCTGCATAAGGCTTCATTGGAACATGAGCTTTCTAATTGTCACCACCATTGATCTTCACTCGAGATTGGATATCTACTACATTTCTCCCCCTCAAGAGAGATCAATGGAATGTCACTGGTAGCAACATGGATATGAAGCACGATCACCACCATAAAGAAAACTCCATCTTGAAACCATTTGACACAGAAGTCTTCTTGTACTTCAACAGGATCAACATGAGAAGGGCTCCCCCTCAAAGCAATGAAAAAGAGAAAGGAGACAACCTCATGACTAGCCTTACTGAAATCATAGGTATGGGCTTTGTGGCCATCAACAACATCATCGCGCAAAGCACCATCCTTTACCGCATCACCGTAGTCGGTTTAAAAGTGTATCAGTGGTGGAGAGGAAGAGGGGATTTGGGTGTGTTGATGTAGATCATGATGAGGGTAGAATGAGACCCATTCATCATGATCATCATCATCTGCGAGAGGGTGTCGTCGCTCGCATGGATGGAAAGGAGTATCTATGGTGAGGCACAACAAAAGGGAGGTCTTCTTCTTAACCTTCGAGTTAACCCTTTAAGTTGCATGCACCATGATGTTAGCATCAATAAGCATGCTTTTATAGACAAACTTTGGGAATGCATTAGATTTGATTCGCCCGTTGATTGGGGACTGCAGGTTGTCTACTACATCTTTGCGCACTCTTCTTCTTCTTCAACTCCATCCGCAAGCACGAGGTCGCCCTTTATTTCATGTTTTCATTTTCACCCTTCAATTTGGGGTTTCTCCAGATCAATGTTTGCTTCACCTTCTTGTTCTTTGAGATCATAATAATGCCCATGTTTTTGGGACTGGAGGATTGCGTTTTTTGCATCTTCATCTCCTTCATCTTCGAGGAGCAGTAAGAGGCCTAATTTATGGAAACCATGGGTGTGAGGAGCCCCCATCCAGTAGAAAGGCATGAGTGATCCCATGAGGAAAACCTTAAAGGTCCCCTCCAGCAGAGATACGCCATAGTCTCTCCTCTCTGAGACACATATAGAGGTGCACACACGAATGAATGATCTGTTATTACATGAATTGGCTATTACATTCTTACCTACTACCTTCATGATGCAAAGGGATGCATGTTGTTAAGGTTTTGAGCGTCCACGTGTCAAGACCTAAATGGTCTTACATTCCAACAATAGTGATGTTGGCACTCTGAACAAAAGGATTGATGTGATTGTTTTACAAGCACCATACACAACCAAAGCTGCTTATTGTTGAATATATTCTACAACAGAAGCTTCAGAGACTCATCAATGAGGAGAGCAGCGTGATGGTGAATAGTCAGGTGGCCAAGACAGATAACCTCCTCTCTTCTGAAAGCTCAGCTTCTTTGTTCTAGGGTGGGACATATAAGATGGTGGTATAATATATATATGTATATAGCCAATCGCTAGTCATTAGTGTCGATTTGGGATTGGATAGGGGAAGAGAGAGAGAGAGAGAGAGAGAGAGAGAGAGAGAGAGAGAGAGAGAGAGAGAGAGAGAGAGTGGAGGGCAGGGGAAACAGTCTATGTACAGATGATGTCTTGTAATAATAGAATGATGACACTCTAGAAGTGTTTAAACTTAAAATGATAGCAAAATATATATTAAATATAAAAAAATCAAATTTTCTTCCCTATTACATAAGGACTACTTTTGTCTTCTTCCAAGGATGACCCATGAAGTTAGATGATTGGAGTGGGGAAGGGGCAACAAGTGATCTATAAAGGATTTCGAGTCTAGATCACACTTTAATTTGTTTTCATATGGTCTCAATATGGAGAGCTCCAAAGGCACCACCCCAGTGATGAGAGACATCGGCTTACATGGAAGCATGTTGACCATCAAACATAGAGGCATGTATACCTTTTAACATAGAGGCAAGTCCCATGCCAGAGTAAACATGCAGGGATTGTGCCAGGCGGTAACATGTTAAGAATGTGCAATGAGGAATCTTATGTGAGAATAGATTAGAGATAACCTCTATAGGAACTTTCTCCAATCTCAAGCAAAGACAAAATGGTCAAATGCATGTTGAATAGGCCACCATATCATGACCGAATAAAGATTAGTAGTTCTTTTTTCCAATTCTGGTCTCCTCATTCAAATTTGGAGCGGCTACCCTAGATTTTGGTCCACAGTGACCAATAGCCCCCCAAAATCTTAGAACAAACTAAAAATCAAAGAGATTTCCATCATCCCACAATCACCATACCCATTTCTTAATCAATAAATTAAGAAAGTTAAGAAATTAAAAAAACAAGAAATCCAAGAATTCCTCAAATTTTCTTGAAACTAAGATGGAAATGGATCAAAGACATGGCTCTGATACCAATGAAAGAAAGTGGAAACTAGATAAAGCTACATTTATCCTAATTAGCCTTGGATTAGCCTAGATTAGGATGATTAGCCTAGGTTTAGAGCAAGAAGAGAAAGTAAGAGATTGTGTATTCATGATCATCAAAAGGTACCAAAAATATGGTGTATGTGGCCTATATACATGACCTCCCATTTCACACTATCATAAGTGTTGTCCATGGGCATGGTCAGTTGGCCTTGGGCCCATTATTTATATGAGACCATTCCACTTTGTTACAGCTTCTATGTTTATACATAGATAGCTTTACCCAAGCCAAGATTGAATTATGCTTTATGCTTTAAACGAGGAGAAAATTGCAAAATATTAAGGTGTTAGGCTAGTTATGAGAATTATCATTGTCATTTGCAAAATATTAAGGTGTTAGGCTAGTAATGAGAATTATCATTGTCATTGCATGTTGTTCACCTACAACTAAACATCAATGTTGGCAAGTTGTTGAATTAGTGATTTTGAGTTGTTGAGATGAATTATTAAGATGATTTTGAGTTTTTAGATGAACTATTAAGGTTTCTCTTGATTGCAGTGGAAAGGTTTCAAAAATATCCTTACATCTACTACTTTAACACCAAACAAATTTTCTAGATTATTCCACACTTCTTTAGCACTTTTAAATCAGTCAATAATATGATGAGCAAATTGATCAAATTACATGCTAGGACCAGTGATTGTATAAGTACTTACTCTTATTTATTTAATTCAGGAAGAGTTGGATCTCTTAAATTAGCAAGAACCTTATGTGACCTTGTGTTTGGCCACAAAACCACCTATTTATCCACAGTAGCTCTACCCCAATTGCTCGACAATGCTAAATCCATCACTTCTCTCAAGTTTGGAAGTCATCATTGGTGAAAATTTTAAACTTGGTGTTTTAGGGTTTGAAAGAAATAATTTAAAAAAAACATTATCTTTGAGGAGCTTTTACGTGAATGCATTAAAGACATTACAGATAAAAAGTCAAGGTCAACAAGAGTGTAAGGAGAAGAGCAAGTACATTGTCAATAATATTTGGAGCTACTCGGATTATATGCATGAGTTTTCAAGAAGGATACAATATTTATTGCTCACTGTTTAGTGGGTGATTGGCTATAGTGCTCATTGTTTATTGCTCACTGTTTAGTGGGTGATTGGCTATAGTGCTTAGTGTTCACAATTTAGTGGGAAATTGGCCACATTGTCTAATTCTTAGTGGGTGATTGGATACGGTATTTGGTGGGCAATTGGCAATAGTGTTCACTATTTAGTGTGCAATTGGCTACAGTGTTTAGTGGGTGATTGGCTATGGTAAGATATAGAGAATAAAGTTACACTACAACTATGGTGATGCATACTACATAATAGTGGGCGATTGGATACATTGTCTAGTGGGCAATTGACTATGGTAAGATATAAGAAAAAAAGTTACATAATAGTGGGAAATAGGCTATGGTAAGATATAGAGAAGAAAGTTACACTGCAGCTATTGTATTGCATACTACATAATGATGTCATCCATCAAGGTGCTTTCTCGAATTATTGAAGCTCCTCATAGAGACTCTCACGTAGAGTTAATGCTTCCTTTCTTGTAGTAATAAATCCAAAAAATCTTGTTAGCTCACAAGGCTAGATGCTAAAGGTTTGTATCATTGATTTAATATCATTTATTTGCTTGGCAAATAACTTCTCTCTTACACACACACACACACACACACACACACACGCACACATATGAGAGACCTTTATAGAACTATGTTTTCCTCAAAATGTCACCTAACAAAGAGCTCTCTCTAATAACCTATCACCTAATCTAGATAATGATTTTCTTAATCACTTTTTAATTTGTAAAGATCCTCCCCCTAGTGGCTTTGATACCATGTGTAGATTGTAGAAATCTAGGTATGATGTAAGAAAATCACAATCTAGGTATGATGTAAGAAAATCACAATCTCTAGCTAATGAGAGCTCCAAGTACATGCATTGTTTGAGCACAAAATGCTTACATATTTCACACTCCATGACATAGTTAGTTATTGTGACTAGAACATAACATATGGCTAGCACGTTCATGTGATCATCTCATAAAGGTTTAACAACCACACTTGAATCTTAGAATCGAACCTATAAAAGTACAACCACACTTGAATCTTAGAATCAAACCTATAAAAGTACAACCAAACTAATACAAATTAACATTGCAATTTTAGCTTTAACAACCATGTTTTAGTTTGATAAATTATATATTAGATCTTCTAGATAATTTTGTTATTGATGTCCTCTTCTTCAGAGTACATTTAATAGTACTAAATAATTTTCTCCTCTTTTTTATAGCACATTCAATAAAATGAAATATTAAATCATCTACATAATTTTGTTATTGATGTCTTCTTCCTCATACACAATTGATAGAATGCTTTATATGATTTAAAAACTTAGATGATTCATTTAGTTCATATTTAACATTTGTATAAAAAAAATATAGAATTTTTATCTTTATTTTTTATTACCATTAAAATTTTGAAATTTATGTTATAATTTCTTTAGTGTTTATTTTAGTTCTATCAATTAATTTTGCATTATTATCTACACCAGTAACTATGCTTTCGTTTACCACGTTGACTAAAACTAACTATGCTTCCTTTTACTATGTTTTTGACCGATCACCTCAACCCTGACATTGGACTATTGTCCTTACTGTACAAACCTACAAGCTAACATGTTTAAACCTTCTCAAAATATTTAATCTATAACACGTGTCATCTATATCCTTGCATTTCTATCAAAGATGTTGCCCTCATAAACTTTGAACATTTGCAAAACTTTTTTTTAACTTTTATCTTTATTTTTTATTACCATTAGAATTTTGAAATTTGTGTTATAATTTCTTTAGTGTTTATTTCAGTTCTATCAATTAATTTTACATTAATATGTACACCACTAACTATGCTTTCTTTTATTATGTTTACTAAAACTAAGTATGCTTTCTTTTACTATGTTTTTGACTTATCACCTCAACCACCTTGACATCGGATTATTGTCCTTACTTTGGAAACCTAGAAGCTAACATGTTTAAACCTTCTCAACATAGCTAATCTATAACAAGTGTCATCTATATCCTCGGCATTTCTATGAAAGATGATGCCCTCGTAAACTTTGAACATTTGCAAAACTTTTTTTTGTAATTTTTATCTTTATTTTTTCGTACCATTAAAATTTTTAAATTTGTGTTATAATTTCTTTAGTGTTTATTCAAGTTTTATCAATTAATTTTGCATTACTATCTACACCACTAATTGTGCTTTCTTTTATCATGTTTACTAAAACTAACTATGCTTTCTTTTACTATGTTTTCACCTATCACCTCAACCCCAACATTGGAATATCGTCCTTACTGTACAAACCTACAAGCTAACATGTTTAACCCTTCTCAACATAGCTAATCTATAACAAGTGTTATCTATATCCTTGCATTTCTATCAAAGATGCATGCTGCCCTTGTAAACTTTAAACATTTGATGTTTATAATCTAGATTATTATTTATCTCTTAATCATAATGGTTAATATTACTTTTTGTAATATAACATTGGTGCTTTTGTTTCACTTTTTGTAACCATGTTATGTTAATTTTATAATAGTGAAAGTAGGATCTTTACAATACAAAGCACTGAATTGTAAAAAGAAGTCTAGAGTAAATAATATTATTGTTTGTAAACTTTGATTACAAATTTATGGTGTGTTCAAAGTAAGAAACTTTGATGGAAATCTAGATAGAATCTCACTAGAGGATATCTTGCTTACAAGAGTGCTTGAACACAATGAACTCGATGATGAGAAAAAAGGTTGCTAACACTATCCATGATTTACTGTCTAGTACTCCCTACTGTGGTTAGATAACTCTCATCACAAGCAGACATCCTTCTTGGCAGAGTGCCAACTCTATGTAAGTCATGTGGCCACATTTGGCCACCATCCAATGTCTAAAATAGGAACTGTTGGGTGCCCAGTACTCACCACAATTGCTACTCCTCATATGGGGGAGGCTACAAAATAGAGCACATCCATCACCTGCAACAACAGCAACATGAGCATCGAGCATTGAGAAAATACTTTTGTAACACCCCCCCCAGGAATAAGTGAACTACCTCTTTGGTCCAAGGCGGAGTGAATGAAGATGGCGCTCTAGCAAATGCTTTTTCACCCCCCTTTACTTCCACCCGTATAGGTGAACTACCTCTTTAACACCATATTGGGGAATATGGGAATTTCCCACAAGTTTGGGACACGTGGTCAAAAGTTTGGATTAACCATAACTTGAACACCACTAATCCAAAATGAGCGCTTTATAGCTCTTTAGATTCCCTTTTTCAAGCGCTTTCCAACGATAGGTCATATGATAGGGTTTTGAGAAACTTACAAATATGTTATCCATGTCCCCCTTTTTTAAGTATTCAAAAATGGGAATTGGGAAATTCCCAAATTCACTAATATCGTGTTCTTTGGTCCACAAACATGGAGTCAATGAAGATAGTGCTCTAGAAAATCTCTCTTAAGAGCCTTTATAAAAATACAGTTATAATTCTTTATCGTGTTGGGTAGTACACAAGCTCACCTCTCCATCATGATAAGCTAACGCACATAATGATGATGTATCTCAATGTGCTTCCTGCGAGCATGAAACATGGGGCTCCTTGGCGATGGCCATGTAACTCTAATTATCGCTAAGCAATATTATTGTTCCCTTTTGAGAAGCACCCATGTCTCCCAAAATTCTTCTCAACCAGACTGCTTTAACTTTGGGATTGTGAAATTCTTACCCCCTTTACAAAGATGCATCGTCCTTAATGATTTAGCTCACAAAAATATTACCTCCACTTTCTTTGGTTCTCATCGTTATCTTGTAGACAAACTCTGACATGATCCTCTGGATTTTATTATTTAAGTGTGACTCCTTTATATCTTTAGAGTCTCAATTTAAGCATATTAACGGGAAATTGTTTCCATTCAACTCTCAAGTCAAATGAGATAAGCACATCCCATACTATGTAATCTACACTAGCTTGGCGATTTTGTCTAAATTAGTTAACTAGGTTTTTTAAACAAATCGACCTTACTGATAGCTTGTACACTCTACAGAAGCACAAGTTAAGCTTTTCTCAAATTGAACCCATTGCTACTTGCAATCTTGGGAGTATGTGCTCAAGCCACAATATTGCTTCATATAATTTGGACAACTTGTTTGTCCATAGGTTTATGCTCATGGTCCTACAGGAAAGCTAGGGTTTAGGGCTTGCATCTGATAGAATTTGCGTAAAGCAACCATGTGGTAGTTGAATTGTAATTTTCTCATAGGCCACTCTAGGAATTACCTCCCCTACGTTGTAAGTTTTTAGCACTGATAGAAAGAAGGTTCTGAGCTAATGTTGCACATACTGATAATTGTAAATTTGAGTAAAGTAGTCATTGGTAGTTCAATTGGATTTCTCTGATAGCTAGTGGCCTATTGGAAACAATCCCCACCTAAAAATAAGTAAGTATACCACATGCATTAAAAATAAAGGGTTTCTAAATTCAAAATTTCATGATAAATTTAGAGAAATACATTTACATAAGGGGTTCTTGAATCCCCGCTCCCCCTCCCTTCCTCCTCTTATGCCTACCGAAGCTTTCTACTGCTATGCTTACTTGATCGGTAGCTCCACCATTCGCAGAACTCCTTCAGTCCATGTGTGCCCATAGATCGACTAGCAGAGGATTGCACCATAGCCCTACCAAAAAATTGACCATGCCAACTCACACCATAATGTCTTATGGACTGAAGATGGAACATAGCAAAAGGCATCAACAGAACACACACACACACACATAGAGAGAGAGAGAGAGAGAGAGAGAGAGAGAGAGAGAGAGAGAGAGTATGTTGTCCTCCTTCGATCCGGAAGAGCCACAAGAATAGCGTGGTAGAGAGGGAAAGGCGGGAGGATTGCAGCTCCCAAGCATGCCGAACCAAGAGGAAGAAAAAAGATCCGGTAGTAAATATAGAAAAGAAAAATATCAACCATGATGCAAACGATCAAAAAATACGGAAGCAATTGAAAGCACACATGTAGGGTTTCTCACCGTAGTGAACCTTAGCAAATTAAATAATGCCATTAAAAGCTCTAATGCTTGGTTGGATACGTTAGAGAATGCGTTTAACCTAAAAATGAGTGGGAAAAAAGTTTTGGGGTGGGCCCGCAGTGGAAGGGGGCTCTTGTATGTGGAGTCCCAATCACTTCTGCCGGTGCGGGGCTCGATCCCTGGTGCCCGGCAAGGCTCGCCTACGCCCTTATTGGTGTGGTGTAACCACCCAGACAACCACCGGGGCCCGCTCACGCTGGCTCTTTTTAATGCTCAAAAACAAACCTGCCGCCTCCTCGCGTATCTCTCTAGTGCATGCCATCGACATGGGTGGTGCCCGCTCACAACAGCTTGCGCCCTTCACCCTGCAAAGAAACGTGCCCACGTCCTGCTGCTCCTCCAGCCCGTCTCTACTCTCAGTTTCGCAGAGCTCTCCTGCCATCTGATCTAGTAGTAGTAGACTACTGAGTCCATCGTGCCCACGTCCTGCTGCTCCTCCTCGCCTCTAGTCTCTAGAATCTCCGAGTTTCGCAGAGCTCTCCTGCCATCTGACTAGTAGTAGTAGACTACTGAGTCCATCGTGTTTTGGTGGCTTCTGAAGGCACGCTCCGCTCTGTGATATAATGGCTCCGCTCTGTGCTACACAAGGGAGCAGCTTAGAGCAAACAAAGGGATAATTGAACTTTACCTTGGTTTGCTTGATGATCATGAGTACTGGGCTGTTACAGCTCTTGACTCTCTAGCAGTGTGCCTGGCTTTTGAAAACGAACAACGAATGAAGGACGTTGAGCTGAAGCCACCCATAAGCTTCAGGTGCGTTTCTTCCAGTCTTGTAGTGAGCCCTCCTTCGTGCAGCCATTCCTCAAGATCATCACGTACGCTTGCGCCTCTTGTACATGTGTTAATCGTAGGCTATGATTCTCACTTGCTTTTTATTTCTTGCAGAAAATCATCATAAATCAAGGCCACTTCTGGCCTCAATATTCCGTTGTTGCTGGTGGCAAGACTGGACCATCAAGATGCCATTGCCCACCTCAATCTTTTGAAATTGCTCAAGGTAGGTTTTACTGATTACAGCCTCGCCAAATTTAATTTTTTGGGTGTTCTTCATAATACTGCTGATGATGATATTGATAGTTGAGGAAAACCCTAAAGGTCATACGCCATAGCCTCTCCTCTCTCAGACACATACATAGAGGTGCACACACGAATGAATGATCATTACATTCTTCATGATGCATGCCGTTTCAGTTATGGGTGTCCACGAGTCAAGACCTGAATGGTTTTACATTCCAACACTCCCCCTTAACACCATTAAGGTCTTGCAGGGTTACTAGTATAGAGTTGGCTTTTATTACATACTAGAAAAAAGAGATGCACCCCCGTTTGTGGTGCTTCGCAAATGCCTAAGCTATATGCTATTAGAAGTGTTTACAACAATGCTAATGCATTTAACCCGGATCAAGTGTTGCGTGAATGATCAGTAGCATGAATATCTTTTTCTTCATCCTTGATCCTGCATAAGGCTTCATTGGAACATGAGCTTTCTAATTGTCACCACCATTGATCTTCACTCGAGATTGGATATCTACTACATTTCTCCCCCTCAAGAGAGATCAATGGAATGTCACTGGTAGCAACATGGATATGAAGCACGATCACCACCATAAAGAAAACTCCATCTTGAAACCATTTGACACAAAAGTCTTCTTGTACTTCAACAGGATCAACATGAGAAGGGCTCCCCCTCAAAGCAATGAAAAAGAGAAAGGAGACAACCTCATGACTAGCCTTACTGAAATCATAGGTATGGGCTTTGTGGCCATCAACAACATCATCGCGCAAAGCACCATCCTTTACCGCATCACCGTAGTCGGTTTAAAAGTGTATCAGTGGTGGAGAGGAAGAGGGGATTTGGGTGTGTTGATGTAGATCATGATGAGGGTAAAATGAGACCCATTCATCATGATCATCATCTTCGAGAGGGTGTCGTCGCTCGCATGGATGGAAAGGAGTATCTATGGTGAGGCACAACAAAAGGGAGGTCTTCTTCTTGACCTTCGAATTAACCCTTTAAGTTGCATGCACCATGATGTTAGCATCAATAAGCATGCTTTTATAGACAACATTTGGGAATGCATTAGATTTGATTCGCCCGTTGATTGGGGACTGGAGGTTGTCTACTACATCTCTGCACACTCTTCTTCTTCTTCAACTCCATCTGCCGCCGCAGGCATGAGGTCACCCTTTCTTTCATGTTTTCATTTTCACCCTTCAATTTGGGGCTTCTCCAGATCAATGTTTGCTTCATCTTCTTGTTCTTTGTGATCATAATAATGCCCATGTTTTTGGGGTTGGAGGATTGCGTTTTTTGCATCTTCATCTCCTTCATCTTCCACGAGCAGTAAGAGGCCTAATTTATGGAAACCATGGGTGTGAGGAGCCCCCATCCAGTAGAAAGGCATGCATGATACCATGAGGAAAACCCTAAAGGTCCCCTGCAGCAGCAGAGATACGCCATAGCTCTCCTCTCTGAGACACATATAGAGGTGCATACACGAATGAATGATCTGTTATTACATGAATTGGTTATTACATTCTTACCTACTACCTTCATGATGCAAAGGGATGCATGTTGTTAAGGTTTGGAGTGTCCACGTGTCAAGACCTGAATGGTCTTACATTCCAACAATAGTGATGTTGGCACTCTCAACAAAAGGATTGATGCGATTGTTTTACAAGCACCATACACAACCAAAGCCGCTTATTGTTGAATATATTCTACAACAGAAGCTTCAAAGACAATGAGGAGAGCAGTGTGATGGTGAATAGTCAGGTGGCCAAGACAGATAACCTCCTCTCTTCTGAAAGCTCAGCTTCTTTGTTCTAGGGTGGGACATATAAGGTGGTGGTATAATATATATATGTATATAGCCAATCGCTAGTCATTAGCGTTGATTTGGGATTGGATAGGGGGACAGAGAGAGAGTGGAGGGCAAGGGAAACAGTCTGCGTACACATGATGTCTTATAATGATAGAATGATGACACTCTAGAAGTGTTTAAACTTAAAATGATAGCAAAATATATATTAAATATTAAAAAAATCAAATTTTCTTCCCTATTACATAAGGGCTACTTTTGTCTTCTTCCAAGGATGACCCATGAAGTTGGATGATTGGAGTGGGGAAGGGGCAATAAGTGATCTACACTTTAATTTGTTTTCATATGTGGGATTGTTTTAAGGTCTCAATATGGAGAGCCCCAAAGGCACCACCCAGTGATGACTGTGAATCCACTTAGACATCGGCTTACATGGAAGCATGTTGACTATATTCAAACATAGAGGCATGTATACCTTTTCACATAGAGGCAAGTCCCACGCCAGAGTAAACATGCAGGGATTGTGCCAGGCGGTAACATGTTAAGAATGTGCAATGAGGAATCTTGTGTGAGAATAGATTAGAGATAACCTCTATAGGAACTTTCTCCAATCTCAAGCAAAAACAAAATGGTCAAATGCATGTTGAATGGGCCACGATATCATGACCGGATAAAGATTGGTAGTTCTTTTTTCCAATTCTGGTCCCCTCATTCAAATTTGGAGCGGCTACCCTAGATTTTGGTCCAAAGTGACCAATAGCCCCCCAAAATCTTAGAACAAACTAAAAATCAAAGAGATTTCCATCATCCCACAATCACCATACCCATTTCTTAATCAAGAAATCAAGAAAGTTAAGAAATAAAAAAACAAGAAATCCAAGAATTCCTCAAATTTTCTTGAAACTAAGATGGAAATGGATCAAAGACATGGCTCTGATACCAATGAAAGAAAGTGGCAACTAGATAAACCTACATTTATCCTAATTAGCCTTGGATTAGCCTAGATTAGCATGATTAGCCCAGGTTTAGAGCAAGAAGAGAAAGTAAGAGACTTGTGTATTCATGATCATCAAAAGGTACCAAAAATATGGAGTATGTAGCCTATATACATGACCCCCCATTTCACAGTATCATAAGTGTTGTCCATGGGCATGCTCAATTGGCCTTGTGCCCATTATTTATATGAGACCATTCCACTTTGTTACAGCTTCTATGTTTATACAACAATACAGTGATAACTTTACCCAAGCTAAGATTAAATTATGCTTTATGCTTTAAAAGAGGAGAAAATTGCAAAATATTAAGGTGAGGCTAGTTATGAGAATTATCATTGTCATTTGCAAAATATTAAGGTGTTAGGCTAGTAATGAGAATTATCATTCTCATTGCATGTTGTTCACCTACAACTAAACATCAATGTTGGCAAGTTGTTGAATTAGTGATTTTGAGTTGTTGAGATGAATTATTAAGATGATTTTGAGTTTTTAGATGAACTATTAAGGTTTCTCTTGATTGCAGTGGAAAGGTTTCAAAAATATCCTTAAATCTACTATTTTAACACCAAACAAATTTTCTAGATTATTCCACTTCTTTAGCACTTTTTAATCAATCATCAATAATATGATGAGCAAATTGATCAAATTACATGCTAGGACCAGTGATTGTATAAGTACTTACTCTTTTTTATTTAATTCAGGAAGAGTTGGATCCCTTAAATTAGAAAGAACCTTATGTGACCTTGTCTTTGGCCACAAAACCACCTATTTATCCACAGTACCTCTACCCCAATTGCTCGACAATGCTAAATCCATCGCTTCTCTCAAGTTTGGAAGTCATCATTGGTAAAAATTTTAAACTTGGTGTTTAAGGGTTTGAAAGAAACAATTGAAAAAAAACATTATCTTTGAGGAGCTTTTGCGTGAATGCACTAAAGACATTACAGATAAAAAGTCAAGGTCAACAAGAGTGTAAGGAGAAGAGCAAGTACATTGTCAATAATATTTGGAGCTACTCGGATTATATGCATGAGTTTTCAAGAAGGATACAATGTTTATTGCTCACTGTTTAGTGGGTGATTGGCTACAGTGCTTAGTGTTCACAATTTAGTGGGAAATTGGCCACATTGTTTAATGCTTAGTGGGTGATTGGATACGGTATTTGGTGGGCAATTGGCAATAGTGTTCACTATTTAGTGTGCAATTGGCTACAGTGTTTAGCGGGTGATTGGCTATGGTAAGATATAGAGAATAAAGTTACACTACAACTATGGTGATGCATACTGCATAATAGTGGGCGATTGGATACATTGTCCAGTGGGCAATTGACTATGGTAAGATATAAGAAAAAAAGTTACATAATAGTGGGAAATAGGCTATGGTAAGATATAGAGAAGAGAGTTACATAGCAGCTATGGTACTGCATACTAAATAATGATGTCATCCATCAAGGTGCTTTCTCGAATTATTGAAGCTCCTCATAGAGACTCTCGCGTAGAGTTAACGCTTCCTTTCTTGCAGTAATAAATCCAAAAAATCTTGTTAGCTCACAAGGCTAGATGCTAAAGGTTTGTATCATTGATTTAATATCATTTATTTGCTTGGCAAATAACTTCTCTCTCTCTCTCTCACACACACACACACACACACACACACACACACACACACACACATAAAGAGCTCTCTCTAATAACCTATAACCTAATCTAGATAATGATTTTCTTAATCACTTTTTAATTTGTAAAGATCCTCCCCCTAGTGGCTTTGATACCATGTGTAGATTGTAGAAATCTAGGTATGATGTAAGAAAATCACAATCTCTAGCTAATGAGAGCTCCAAGTACATGCATTGTTTGAGCATTAAATGCTTACATATTTCACACTCCATGACATAGTTATTGTGACGAACATAACATATGGCTAGCACGTTCATGTGATCATCTCATAAACGTTTAACAACCACACTTGAATCTTAGAATCGAACCTATAAAAGTACAACCAAACTAATACAAATTAACATTGCAATTTTAGCTTTAACAACCATGTTTTAGTTTGATAAATTATATATTAGATCTTCTAGATAATTTTGTTATTGATGTCCTCTTCTCCAGAGTACATTTTATAGTACTAAATAATTTTGTCCTCTTTTTTATAGCACATTCAATAGAATGAAATATTAAATCATCTATATAATTTTGTTATTGATGTCTTCTTCCTCATACACAATTGATAGAATGCTTTATATGATTTAAAAACTTGGATGATTCATTTAGTTCATATTTAACATTTGTAAAACTTTTTTTAGAATTTTTATCTTTTTTTTTATTACCATTAAAATTTTGAAATTTATGTTATAATTTCTTTAGTGTTTATTTTAGTTCTATCAATTAATTTTGCATTATTATCTACACCAGTAACTATGCTTTCTTTTACCACGTTTACTAAAACTAACTATGCTTCCTTTTACTACGTTTTTGACCTATCACCTCAAACCTGACATTGGACTATTGTCCTTACTGTACAAACCTACAAGCTAACATTGTTAAACCTTCTCAACATATTTAATCTATAACACGTGTCATCTATATCCTTGCATTTCTATCAAAGATGTTGCCCTCGTAAACTTTGAACATTTGCAAAACTTTTCTTTAACTTTTATCTTTATTTTTTATTACCATTAAAATTTTGAAATTTGTGTTATAATTTCTTTAGTGTTTATTTCAGTTCTATCAATTAATTTTACATTAATATGTACACCACTAACTATGCTTTCTTTTACCATGTTTACTAAAACTAAGTATGCTTTCTTTTACTATGTTTTTGACTTATCACCTCAACCACCCTGACATTGGAATATTGTCCTTACTTTGGAAACCTAGAAGTAACATGTTTAAACCTTGAAAACGGAATCGTTCTCTAGGATAGCTTGTGGAACACTTGAGAAATTCAACACATAAATTCAACCATGAAAACACATGCTTTGCAGGTTTCAACAAAATCAAATAAATTAAACAAAAGCATAACAAACATAATACTTAGCTCCAAGACAAACATGCTAGGTGCAATCTTCCCTCCCCTTATGGGTGGCCTTCCCCATAAAAGAGTATTTTTATTAGCTTTCATAAAAAATAGGCCATAGCCCCCAAAAATATACAAAGTGTGCTTTTAGAGAGCACGACACTCTTCCACAACAAAAATAGAGTGTCCCAAAAATTGGGGCTAGGGTAAAGCCTTTAGGCTTTAATAAATTCAACATTATAAATGTATTTTTCCCAATGTATCAAAATGGAAAAATCAACTACTAAGGTTACAAGCTACGCTTGTAAAAATAAATATGATGCTCATAAGAAACATTCTCCTCGACATTATTCATCAATCCTCGTAATCTTCATCACCTGAAAATATAAGCCCAATTAATAATTAAATTAATCCCATAAATATTAAATAGGCACAAACCATAACCAACTCATGACTACCAGGCGTAAGTACCCCAGGAATCACCCTGCCAATACAAACCTAACTGAAATAATCATAGACGGCCCCAAGCATACGTCATATACCGCAAGTATTAATATTTATAGTGGTGTCACCCACGATATTAACGTAGCCGGCATGACGCAAGAGTAACCTAGGCGTCCCTCAAGAGGGGAAAATAATATTCTTAAAGAGGACTTAAAGAGGACTTAAAATATATTCCCATGACATCTCTCTTGCTTGAGTTTGCAATTGCCCTCAATTGCCGGTTTGCTGGGTTTGAAAAGAACGAAGGATCTCAGGATAAGCTCGGAAAAATTTCTCAGGCATCCATTTTGCATCTTCTTGAGGATGGTTTTTGAATGTCAAAAGATATTTGATGTATTGGTTTCCAGATCTTGTTGTTGTCGTCTCTTGATCAATAATAACATCAGGAACTAAGACTTCTTCCTCTCCTTCAACAAGAGGTGGTTCCTCATAAATTGGGTGAGAAGGAAGTGTTCCTTGAAAGGGTTTCAAGAGATGAATATGGAAAGAGTTATGGATACTCCAATTAGATGGCAACTCTAGTCTACAAGCCACATCGTTAATCTTTTCAATAATTTTAAATGGTCCACAGTATCTAGGTGCAAGTTTAACTGCAGGGAATTTTTCCACTCTTCAATCATCTCTTCTCAATTCTCAAAAGTACATAATCACCTTCTTGGAATGAAAAATATTTACACTTCTTATTTGCTTGAAATGTATAGTTCTCTTGAGCTCTTGCAATACAATCATGCACTTCAGATAAAATGCGATCAAAGTCTCGAGTAAATTGGTCAGCAGCTTCAATCTTATGGGAGAGTCTAGTAGCCGGAATAGGCAAATCTCTACCATAGATAATCTCAAATGGTGCTCGACCAGTAGTAGCAGAATAAGGAGTATTATTATTATAAGTAAATTGGAGTAGATGTATGTACTTATCCCATGAACTAGGTTGCTGGGAAACATAGACTCTAAGCATATCCAATATAGTGCTATTCGTGACTTCGGTCTGTCCATTCAGGATGAAAAGCCGTAGAAAAATCTAACTTAGTGCCTAAGTTTGAGAAAAGAGCAATCCAAAAGTGACTACAAAATTTGGAATCTCTATCAGAAACTCACTTTGGGTAGACCATGATGAACAAAGATTTGCTTGACAAATATGGTCGCAGCTTGCTGAGAAGTCAGTGTCTTTTTACATGGAATGAAATAGGCTTGCTTACTAAACCTGTCCACTATTGTCCAAATCATGTCATGATGACTGGAAGTAGTAGGAAAGCCTGTAATAAGTCCATAGACACTTGTTCCCATGGTCGATCTGGAATGGGTTAAGGCATAAGCAATCCCAAAGCTTTGCCTTTGTAGCTTTTAATTGCTTGATAAATGTTACAATTAGCTACAAATTTTGCTACATCATTTTTCAAATGAGGCCAAAAGAATTCTCCAGAAACTAGTTAAGGTGTTGCGGAAACTCCTCTATGTCCCATGAATGGTGGTTGGTGCATCTCTTCCAAGACAAGTTGTCTATAGGGTTGAGTAACACATAATCTTTTCTCAAAGAAAAGATAGCCATCATTATGAGAATAATTTCCTTGAGGTGTCCAATTGTTTTCACGCAATTTGATCCATATCTCAGAAAAATATGGATCTACTTCATAAGTTTCTTTCATAAGTACAAATGGTTCACTTTCAATGGCGAAAATGTTGTTGATATGAGGTCTTCTACTTAAAGCATCGGCAATAACATTTTTCTTTTCAGGTTGGTATTGAATCATGGGTTGGAAACTTTGTATGAAAGATGCCCATTTGATGTGCCTATCTGAAATAAGGGGTTGCGAAAGCAAATGCCTAATGCTTTGTTGATCAGTCTCGATAAGAAATTATGAACCCATTAGGTAATGCTTCCAAATCTTCAAGGCATGCACAACTGCTGCTAATTCCTTGTCATATGTACTATAATTTGTTTCAGCAGGTTTTAGCTTTCGACTTTCATAGGCAATAGGATGGTTGTCTTGCATAAGCACAGCACCAAAACTTTTGCCACTAGCATCAGATACTACCACAAAGAATGGTCTTTGAAAATCAGGTAGTGTAAGAACTGGTGCATGAGTTAATGCATCCTTGAGTGCTAGAAAAGATTTGTCTTGACTTTTGGTCCAATGGAAAATGTAGTTTTCTTGAGAAGTTCCATCAAAGGATGTGCAATATAAGCGAATTTCTTGACAAACTTCCTATAGTAACTACATAGACCTAGAAAAGATCTAAGGTCATGAATGTCTCGAGGTGTAGGCCAAGAGACTATACACTCAATCTTCTTAGGATCCACACGGATTCCTTTAGCTGACACTATATGGCCTAAGTATTCAATCTCTTTTTGAAAGAAAGAACTCTTTTCAGGATTTACATACAACTCATTTTCTCTCACAAAAGGTTAAACACTTGCTCCAAGTGTTGCTCATGCTCTTGATGATTCTTGTTGAAAACAAGAATATCATCAAAGAACACCACAACAAAGCTTTGAAACTTTAGGAAAATGCGATTCATCATACGACTGAATGTAGCTTGAGCATTGGTCAAACCAAATGGCATAACCAAAAACTCATAATGGCCAGTCTGAGTTCTAAATGCAGTCTTGAATATGTCTAACTCAGTCATGCGTACTTGATGATAACCAGACTTTAAGTCAATCTTGCTAAATACCTTTGAACCTCTAAGCTTATTAAGTAAATCATCTACCCTAGGGATAGGGTATCTGTTCTTGATAGTGATTTTGTTCAATGCTCGGTAGTCAACACACATTCGAAAAGTTCCATTCTTCTTCTTAACAAGAAGGACTGGAGCTCCAAAGGGTGAACTACTAGGTCTAATAAGGCCTCTTTCTAACAAATCCTCGATTTGTTTTTGGATTTCTTTCTGCTCTAAATTGCTGACTCTATAAGGAGCTTTACAAGGTGGAGAGTTGCCTGGTAATAAGTCAATACTATGGTCTTCAGGCCTAGACTTAGGTAATCCGGAGGTAAATCTTCCATAAAACAATCCCTGAATTTGGAGATATAAGGATCAAGTTTTGGACTTTTAGATGTGTTAAACTCAGCGCTAAGCTGGTTAACCCAAACCATATAAGTCTTCTTCCTTTTCCTAAGAGCTCGCTTTGCTTGAGTATGACTCAATAAAGGGCTCGTCTCTCCTTTGACTAGACATTGGAGAAAAATATTTTCATTTAGCACAGGGGCAAGGATGCACGTGTGTGAAGTGCGGGAAGGCAGGCAGGCAGGCAAGGACGCGTGTGTGTGTGTGTGTATGAAGTGTGCAGAGGCCAGTAGTAGCAGTGCTCCAAATCTTCTTCTCTATTTCAAGCAGTAGCTATGTATGGTTTTAGCTTTTCTTTTGGCAGGCGCAATTTTTTGCTAACATTTTCGTTTTATGTGCAGAAGAAAATAATTCTTCTTGGGCACCATAACCTTTGATACCATTGATCTTTGATAGGTTTTCTTTTGGCATTGTTCCCATAGATTAATAATATCTTTACCGTGCTTTCTTGATGTATTGGTTGTGTGTGGGCACAGTAGCACCTGCACCTGTTCCCCTTCTCTTGCATGTGACCTTGTATGTGTGTGTATTCATACACACACATACGATAAGGAAAACTGCTATATGGGTAGGTATCCATCAAGTGCGTGGAGGATACTCAAATCTCACTTTTCAGATGAGGAGCTGATAGGTATGATTCTCATATTAAATCCTCAAGAAAAGGTATGTCAATTGTGATGCTTTTAAATGCATCTTGTTTCTTTCATATTGATGGAATTTTTAAATGCATCTTGTTTCTTTCATATTGATGAAATGTGCATCCATTGACTTGGTTACATGTTTCGTGAATGATTGTTACATGTTTCGAGAATGATGGTTGACTATGTTTCCATGGATTTTATCCATGATGCCATGGTGTTGTTCCGTGATGATGGTTACATGTTTCGTGAATGATGGTTGACTATGTTTCCATGGATTGTTCCCATGATGCCATGATGTTGTTCCAATTACATGTTTCGTCGATGATGGTTGACTATGCCGTGGTGTTGTTCCGTGATGATGGTTACATGTTTCGTTGATGTTGGTTCACTTGTGGTTCACTTGGCTAATCTATATTAGTTGATTGTGTTTCCATGGATTTTATCCATGATGCTATGGTGTTGTTCCGTGATGATGGTTACATGTTTCGTCGATGATGGTTGTGCGCTTTTGCCGCACAGGTCGTAGCTGGGGACTTGCCAGACACCGTATGCGAGCCACGAATGGCTGCAAGCATACAATAAGGAAAGCAAGCTCAAACAGAATGCCAAAGGGTGTGTCACTCACCGCTCAACCGCCGCCTTGAAGGATTCCCGCGTCGCAGTGAAGAAGGAGCCGCCGTCGCCGCTCTACCGCCTCTCCGCCGCCGCCGTGCCGCTACACAGTGCTCGATCGCTCTCTCACTCTCTCTCTCTCTCTCACACACACGCAGGAGAAGGAAACCAAAGAGATAAGGCAAGAGCACTCTTGTATTCACAACACATGAGAATGAGGATTTTAGGGTTACATTTGACTCTTATAGGTGACTTGGCCGTTCACACTTGGGCGCCCATACATGGCCGGCCGATCCTAACCCTTATCCTACTGACATTCAAGGTGCGCCTCTCATCGGCGATCACCCAATCCCTTTATCCTTAACATTTGGTGTCGACAAGCCCGGCCCATGACTCAGAATATTTAAATAAATGACGTAAAACATAGTACGTCTCAATGTCCGTCATCATGGGTTAACATGCCCCCCTTCCTGATGTAGATTCCGTCCTCGGAAGCTATGGTATGGTAAGCTCGATAGGGTTGTTGTGGTGGACCGTCTACAAAATAGGAAAGTAGAGTGAAAGTATGCTGGAATTCAAAAGATATAAAGTGTGTAAATTCAAGCATGTTAAACCACAATGGATGTTGCTATGAGAACTTAGTTTAAGGGTCACATGAATGAGCTAGTGTAGCAAATTAACAGGAGTTTAAAATTATTGAAAGTAAATCAAGAGTAAGCAAGGTGTTAAAGGTTAATCAAGGTTTATAACTGGCCTAATTAGTCAAGGAAAATAACCAAGCTTAATAAATAAATAGATGACCACACTGTGTCTACTCTAAGAACAAGTTAATACCACAAGCCTAGGGAAACAAGAAACATCAGAGTTACAGGAGCTTTTTGCCTTCTTTTTTTTTTTTTTTTTTTTGCACGTGACAATTTTTACACACAATGGCGACCTTTCTAAGGCAAAACTAACATCGATCCTGGTACCATGTTTAACACAAGGCATTATCCAGGAATCTATTAGCTCACTTTAGGCAAGGCTACCCCCTACCAACCAAGGCATCGGTCTGGAGTAGAATACTCCTCGCCTACCAAGTATCAATAAGGCGATAGGCCAACATTAAAGCACATCATAGACTTGTATTGCCATTTATTGTAGGCTTTTTTTTTAAAATCTATTTCTTTTGATCTTCGCTCCTGAACTATAATTTGTCTTGCATCCTTTCGACAAAGGGGAAATAGCTATGTCCTAGAGGTCAACACACACATGGCCAGGTGTATCTCCTTGATTTGACGAGACAGCTTGCAATTTGATGTAGATATATTTTGATGAACGTTGCGGCAGTCTCAGGACTTGAAAGCGAACCCACCTCAAACTTTTCAACCTGTACAATCAACTAACAAGCACTATACCTCGAGAGGCACATCAGTGTGAAAATTTCAAGACTTGTTTAAGGAATCTAAAGTAGAAAAAACTTGAAAACACTAACCTACCTACCAGTCACCACACTACTACTGAGGATACGGTAAGAGGATGTTGTAGAGTCCTGGCTCTAGCCCTAAGGCTAAGCCTCTATCCGCATCATCCAAACAAATAAAGTCAACTTCAGTAGTGCCATGAGTTTCATCCGTCCATTCATCATTGTCAGATATTTCCTTTTCATTTTCCCATCCACATAAACTCATCAAAAATGTAGCCATGCGAGGATAGTCATCTTGTGGAAAAGGGAAGCATTGGGCTATCGGGGATATGTCCTCTACGGAGTAGGGGTCAGTCATGGTCAATAGGCGAATTAGCCATTCTAATTCCTCAACATTTTCTTCTCTGGCTAGTACATCTATATGATCCCATTCAGTTTCAATTACAAGATAGCACATGTGGAATATCTGAGAAAGGTACAGATAATACCTCTCACCAAAGGTGGGAGTGGATGAAGTGTATGATGATCGTGCATCTGCCATATCTGCAAACACAGGTATAGCATCAGTAGGTTTATGACAGGTCAATCTAGTTCTTAATTGTATACGGATATTTCTCTTGTTTTTGTGCTCTTGCTCTTTTTACTATTTTTTGTTTTTCTTTTCTTTGTTTTTTTTTAAATTTATAAAATGTATGAAGCTATATATATACATCCCCTTGAATTTGGCAATTACATGGTCAGGGGAGAAGGTTAAGGAGGAAGCATTAGAATGTCGAGTGTGAGTACATGCTCCCCCTTTCCTTGGGTAGATCATATTATTTGCAATGATGTTGCAGCCTCTTGGAACCAATTTGTCCAGCGGGTCATAGGTTGTGATGTGGGCAGATAGCTTTTTATGACCCTTGTGGCCACATCCACCAATTGCAGAGATGGTAGTGTACGCTCCCATTGACGAATGTGGAGGAAATGGTTTCCGACGATACTATTACAAGGGGAGACGTAGACTCATCGGTTTTTTGTTGGGTGTTGACAAGAGTAGGTGTAGAGCATGTAGAAACTTCTATATGAGTGTGTGCCTGGCATGAGGAGCTAGAAGCTTCATGTGGCTCCCCCCTTCCTGAGCTAGGTGGTAATGATCGATATCGTTTGGGAATCCAAACTAACTCTAGAAGAAGTGGTGTGGAGCACTCTGTTACCTTTCCCTTACCACGATCTTGAATTATCGTTGGGGTGGCAACAATTGGTTTGCAAGGTTTTACAGGTGATGTAGAGGGATTCAGCTTATGTTTAGGGACCCAAATCTGGTCATTTCCCTCGTAGTACCCTTGGGCTACTAATAATTTTTTAGGGATCCATCGTGATGTTACATTGCCCTTTCTCGGGTGGGTAGCTGCTTTCCTTTTACGAGGCTTCTTGGTGGCTGAACGAGATTGAGCAGGGGAAGTAGCTGTTAACGAAGCTTTGGGGACCCATTTGTATGTACTCTTTGGCATAGTAAGCGAAGCTTTAGGGACCACCTTGCCTGTTTCCACTCTTGGCGTTGAAGCGTTAGAGGGGTGGCCAACAATCGAAGATGGTTTTGCCACTGGACTTTGTGATTTTTCGTTATCTAATATTTGAGTGGATGACTTAGGTGCGGGATTTTGAGCGGTCAGACCTAGTGTTGGTTCTTGCGTTGTGACTTGTCTGGTTACCCAATCGATATTGCACTTGGTGGCCATCATCCATTTGCGCCCTAAGATTACAGTCCCTTCCATGGTACCAGCAGGCATAACCAAAAAGCTTTGAATTATGGTTCCCTTGTCATAGGCAACCGGAGTGTGCAGAATTCCTGAGACAGGGATTTTCTTCTTGTTGATTCCTTGAACTTGGATAGAACTGTTGGATAAAGGTGGTTTTCCCAGTTGACACCACACGCCATATGATAGTAAATTGTGTTGAGCTCCTGTATCCAATGATGCATTATACAGCACCTCCCCGTAAGGACTCTGTAACTCAATTGGGTATCTTAGAGGTGGGTCAGATTCCAGTGCATCCTCCTCTGCTTCCTCAAAAAATACTTGCGTAATTCCCAAGTTGGCTTCTCGTTGTCTCCTAGCACGCTGTTAACGTTCTTTGGCTTCTCGACTCTCGCTTGTATCTTTTTAAGCTCACCTTGTTCTTTAGCTGCCTTCTTTTGATGGATTGCATGTAACTCCTCCTGGCTCAAGGGGTCATAGTATCGTTTGAATTTACTCCCATTAAGGAATCCAATGGTTTCAACTCCGTCGAGAGTCTCCACTCTGATGGTACCTTGCGGGGTAATTTCACATACTCTATATGGTCCCTTACCAGCATATTTGAGCTTCTTCTTTTCGTTTCGCACTCCATACATCAGGACTTTATCCCCAACCTTGATGTCCTTGTCCTTTAGATGGCGATCAAAACATTTTTTCCTTCTATCCTTCTCCACAAGGGCATTGTACACAGCCAATTGTCTTTCTTCGTTTAGTCACTCAAGGATATACAGACGCTCTGCTAAGGGATTACCATCCCAACCCTCTTGAGTAGCAACACGAAGACTAGGAATGACAAATTCCCACGGCATGACTGCTTCTTGGCCATATACCATTTTGAATGGTGTGCAATTAATAGCCACTTTGTACGCAGTACGATAGGCCCATAAAGCTATCGTAAGCTTTAGATCCCAATCCGTGCGATGAGCTTCAACTGTCTTTGTCAAAATAGAGATTAAAGTCTTGTTGGTACTCTCGGCTTGGCCATTCGCTTGCGGATAGTAAGGAGTAGATTTATGATGGGATATCATGAAATTTGTTGTGAGCTCCTTAATCACTTCATTTATAAAATGCGTACCATTGTCGCTCACAAGTTCAAAAGGACAACCGAATCGTGTGATTATATTTTCAAAGAGGAACTTGGCTGTTGTCCTTGCATCTGCCTTACGTGTCGCTTTCGCTTCAGCCCATTTGGTCATATAGTCAGTGGCCACAATAATATAGCGAGATTGTGTGTTTCGGGCCGCTGGACTAATTGGACCTACAAAGTCTAAACCCCACTTTTCAAATGGTTGGTTTGCTTTGATCGGATGTAGGGGCATCTGATCTTTCCTCTGGGGTTTCTTATATCGTTGGCATTCATCGCAACCCTTCACAAAGAGTGATGCGTCTTGGAACATAGTGGGCCACCCCAATACCCTGATTGTAAGATCTTTCGCGCAGTTAAGTCTCCTGAGAAGTGACCACCGGCTACGCCCATATGTGCCTCTTGCAAAATGTATAGATATTCATCCTCTCGGGCACAACGCCTAAGAAGTCATCCTTTCCTCTTTTATAAAGAGTCCCGGCTATCAGGCAATAGGGTTCGCATTCTTTGATCAGCTTTCGAGCTAGATCTTTACGAAGCTCCTTGGGTGGAAAGCCATTAACCAAAAAGTTAACAATCTTCTCACTCCATTTAGGCATTGTCTCCACCATGAACAGGGAAGTGTCCGGTAAGTCATCATCAACCCCTGTAGGAGCCTCACCATTGGGTATGCAAGACAAATGATCAGCCATAACATGTTTTTTGCCAGGTCTCACAACAATAGTGAAATCAAACTCAAGAAGAATCAATAGCCATCGTGTGATTCTTCCTGTGGAGCATGGTTTGTTTACCAGATACAACAATGCTTGATGATCTACATAGAAAACAAACTTGGTGGCAAGGAGGTAATAACGAAATTTCCTTACTGCATATATCATCGCCAACCCTTCTCGCTTCGTAGTGGTGTAGTTCATCTCAGCATCGTTCAACTGACGACTGGCAAAGCTAATGGGGTAGTCTAGCTTGTGTTCTCCAGGTTGAGTTAACACACACCCAATAGCAAAGTTTGATGCATCAATATGCACATGGAAGAGTAAATCCCAGTTAGGCATTCTCAAGATTGGAGCACTCGCCAAGGCCTTCTTTAATAGCTCATAGGCACGGTCACATTCTTCGGTCCAAATAAACTCGATGAGAAGCTTATACAATGGTCGAGCTATCTCGGTGAAGAAGAGAATAAACCTTCGATAATAACCAACGTGGCCCATAAAGCGTTGGACTCCCTTGTAGTTGGTGGGTGGGGGTAATTCCAGAATGACCTTGATTTTACTCTCGTTAGTGGAAATCCCATTTTTGGACACTATATGCCCTAAGATAACTCCGTGTTTAACCCAGAATTGGCATTTGAAAGGATTCAAGGAGATGCGATATAATCTACACCTTTCAAATATTTTTCGTAAACACATCAAGTGCTCGTCCCAAGAGGAATGAACACAAAGATCATCTAAGAAAGCTTCATAGAAGTCCCTTAGATATTCCTTAAAGGCCGTGTTTATCAATCGTTGGAATGTTGCAGGTGCATTGGTCAAGCCAAAAGCCATGACGCGAAAGGCAAACACTCCAAACTCCGTGATAAATGCCGTTTTAGCTTGGTCCTCGACTGCAATTGTGATCTGATTGTAACCCGAGTACCCATCTAAAAAGCTATATGCCTCCTTGCCTGCCACTCTTTCAAGCACATGTTCAGAATATGGCAAGGGGTAATGATCCCTTCTAGTGGCTGCATTAACCTTTTTGAGATCAACACACACTCTGAGTTTCCCATTCTTCTTTGGCACGATGACTATCGGACAAACCCATTCTGAGTGCTCAATTGGGTATATGAATCCACATTTTACCAGCTTTTCAATTTCCTCTTGTACAATCTTTGCGTACTTAGGATTCATTGGGTAGGGACATTGCTGGACTGGTTTAGCAGTGCTAATCATTGGAATCGTGTGTTGCACCACCGAGGGTGGAACACCCTTCATATCATGATATGTCCAAGCAAATATGTCCTTGAATTCCTTAAGAAGCTTCGTAAGTGCAGCTTCTTCCGCCTTGGTGAGGTCTTGAGCAATAAAAACTAGTTTAGACTCCTCACCCGGATCTGCTAAGACTATCTCCTTGACTACCGCAGGGCCATCGTAGACACCGCTACTCCCATTGGTAGGCGTTCGTTGGGCTTTTGTGTAGACTACTTTACGTTCCCCTGTGGTGAATGATTTGAAATGCTCGGGTGCGGGGTGTAAGTCTACTGGTTCTTGTTGTGCCAGGCTTTTTTCTTTCAATTCCGCTTCCTTTTGTTGTTGAGCCAACTCTTAGTTTTGCCGCCTTCTTGCAGTACGACTTAGTTTCGGCTTCTCTTCGATTTCTAATTGGGCGACGTCATGAGGTTGCGCAATACACCACATGACACTTTGGAGGTATTGTCCCCAATTATCCGCTATCTTCCGATGAGCATCAATGGCTCCTACATAACTAAGCCATTCTGCAGTGGATCTCTCCTTATTTATTGCAATTCGTACATTAGCTCGATAGCGTTGGCGCTTATGTCTCGTTTTCTTCTTACCAAGTTTTTTATTTTTGTTTCTATCAGATTCGGACTCACTTGGTCGATCTTCTCTTTCGGATGAACTGCAGGAGGCCACTGTCCTAGGCCTTGAGCACCTTGCTTCCACATTTGGGTGAATATTTGATTCATTTTTCCCATCAGGCTCAGGGTCAGTTTCTTCTTGAGATTCATACTCAGAGTTGCATTGGTCAGAGTCTTCACTACTTTCAGTGTCGGTGGAGTTTGCCACGTTCAGGGGTCAAGTGCATAACACCTATCATGTTTATTGGCACTAACGGTGGCATATCTTGCCCCTCAGGTGTTACCCAACTTGTGCCTCTATTTTCCCATGTGTCTATGGTTGCCGCTAGGTGTACCCAATCCACGTTATCTGACTCAGTCATACCCGGTAGGACATCCATATAAGGAGAATCTTTCCCATCATCAGTCTCTTTTTTGCATGTATAGCAATACCTTAATGGGGCGGAATGAACAGTGGTATCCGATCGATTATCGATGATAACCTTGCTTCCTAAAGGATGTGCACGACCATTCTCAAGATCAACTCGAATGACAGAGTCCTGGAATTGTAGGTAGACATGGTTTTTCGACCAGTCATGTACCATTTGTGCTTCCCTCATGAAAGGACATCCTAAGATCATTTGATATGACATAGGATGCTTGGAGAAATCCATTACAATGAAGGTATGTTTTACCTTGTATCCCAGGACCTTGATCTTAAGGTCCCTTAACATTCCAATAGGTTTAGCAATAGTTCCGTTTGCCATCTTAACCACTATGTTTGTGACTTCAAGGTGAGGTCTTCCCATAGATTCCCAACAGTTTTTAGTCACAATGCTTACGCCAGCACCACCATCAAGGATTCCCTTTAGAGTTAATCCCTTGGTAGTAATGGGGAGGGTTGCATTAGATTCGTCACCTTCAAAGTACTGTCCCAACTTGTTCACAGGTATTTCAACGACCGAGTCTTCATCTAGGTTGGGTTGTAGATCCCAATGCTCCCCTTCATCTTGAAGCGTGTCGGGTCTATCCATATTTGCAAATTGTGGTAGCCCCGCCTTTAGTTCTCCATTGAGAAATGCCCGAAGAGCTAAGAATAGCTCAAGATCTCCGTATAATTTGGATATGATCGTGGTTCTGATCTCAGAGGACATGAACTCCATTAAACACCATATTAGTGAATTTGGGAATTTCCCAATTCCCTTTTTTGAATACTTAAAAAAGGGGGACATGGATAACATGTTTGTAAGTTTCTCAAAACCCTATCATATGACCTATCGTTGGAAAGCGCTTGAAAAATGGAATCTAAAGAGCTATAAAGCGCTCATTTTGGATTAGTAGTGTTTAAGTTATGGTTAATCCAAACTTTTGACCATGTGTCCCAAACTTGTGGGAAATTCCCATATTCCCCAATATGGTGTTATTAGCTTAGACACATTCAACGGTACTTTTCGAGACATCGTCCCTTGACTAGGGACTGGTGAAGATGGAATCACTTCCTCTTCGATGGGGTCAGGCATTCCCTCACTAAACATTCTTTCCAGCAAGAAGGGTGTTTGCCCACTTCCGGATGTCCTATCCTCACTTTCTTCCCGAATGATACTGGGTATAGCTAACGGTTTATGGGTCCGGTGAGGCTGAACTTGCGTAGGGAACACTGTGTCTGGAATTTTGATTTTTCTTGGGTTTGGCTCTAGTTCTCTTTGTGTTTCTTCCACCAAACCCCTTAAGTGTTGCACTTGTTCAATCTCCTCAACTGGGTTTGGGTAAGTACCAATCTTTTTCTTGAGGGTTTTTGGCCCACGTGGCTTGTCTTAGGGATGCTCAGTCAATTTGGGTGGTCGAGAGGGCATTAACTGACTTGGTTGTGGAGCCGAGGAAGTTTCCTTCTGTTTCCCCTTATTTATGTGCTCACTTGATTCTCCTTCGTTGAGCTCCCGAGTGGGTTCCTCCCTTAAGGTAGTGGCTTTGGTCCCCATGGTTTCTATTAAATCAGAATCATCTTCAGGATCATTCATATGCACGGGGTCGTCTCCCGTTCCTATGTTAGTCTTTGAACTAGGCTTGGAGCTCGTGGCATTAAGCGATCTCTTCCGCCGTGTTTTCTTTTTCTTTGCCTGAGCGATTGATGCAGTATTCCTCTCTTCAAGAATGTAGTTTTGATTTTGAAGCATTGACCGTGTAACTACATTCGCGGGTACAACAGGTGTGGTTCCTCGTGCTTGGTTGGTGACCTCAACCAAATTCAATGGCGTAATCTTGGGTGCATTAGGATTATGTGGACATTGAGCGATCAAATGATCTATGCCACAATGATTACATGTAAGTACCGACATTCCTGATGTGCTCCCTTGATTTGGTTGCATATGAGTAGCGATCTTCTGTAGCCTATTAGGGCACTCTGCTACATGATGCGGTCCACCACACTCGTAGCATTGAAGAGGTGGTCTCCTTGCCATGGTATTAAGGTTTTGCCCTCTTGTGGCAAGAGCAGCCGCTTGATATACAGGCTTGACTTGCCCGAAATGATCCTCTATGTAGTATTGGGGAATCATTTCAAACGTATCAATCCCGTATGGAGCAGTGGGGTCTATCTCCTCTTCATAATCCCCACATGCACTATGTGACTCACAACCCATCTGGTTTACAAGGGTAATCCTTGGATGTGGAGGTTGTGGTCCTAGCACTGGCAGTGGTAACGGCATAGACTGGACTACATTCGGATTCCTTGGAACTATGTGTTGTGACGACGGTTGCTCGACAGGTTGTGCAGGCATTAGCGCGGGTACTTGAGGTGTATTTGACCAGGCTAGTGGTGCCTGATTTGCCAACCTCGGGGGGGTCACTCTATGTAGAATATCCCTATCGCGTGCGTTCAAGGCCTATATTTTAAATCCCTTATCTGTGAATTTTTTAATCCATATAATATCCCTTTTCTTTATGAATCTGTAAATTTTTTTGAAAAAATTTTAAATCATACCCTTATGTAAATATATTTCTATAAGTTTCATAAATTAAAAATATGCTTCTGTTGAACGCACGTGATATTCACATTTTTTTGTGAGCGACCCCCCCGAGTTGCCAACATTCGCTTAAGTACTAGGCAATCCTTAGATTGATGGCCGTACTTACCACATGCATTGCAATTCCCATTGAATTTGACTCTGAATGTGGGACATTCACTCGTGCTATGTGGTCCTAAGCACACCGAACACCATTGTTGCTCTCTCCTTGGGTACATATGGCTATTCTGAGGAGCTCGATTATCCCTAAAGTATTCTTGGAGAGCCTTAGTAAGGTCGGTCACACAGACATTTCAGATATCTTGGGCTCCTTGGCAATAGGTTTTACCGTCATTGGCTCGTGCCCAGATACTTGCGAACTAACGGATTTTGTTTCTGAAGACACCTTTTTACCTGCAATCATCAAGTTGTCTTCTAACTGGATTGCATTGGCAGTGACTGCTTCCCACGTTGTAAGACCTCTAATGACTAGGCCATTGTAAATGTCCTCGTGGCGCAATCCTCGGATGAATCTATCGAGGAGTTGGTTGTTATTGAAGCGTTCATCGGGAGTGCAGCGAGAATTTAGATGCTTCAATCGACTTATAAAGTCTCTCACTGACTCCCCTTCCTCGCGTTCAGCTTTTTGGAGTTGAGATGCTACCCCCCCCAAAGCACACCCTCGCGTATGTATTCTTTCAAGAACAATCTCTTGAGAGTGGGGTAGTGAGTGCGCTCTTCAACCCTTAAGGTTCGATACCAATCTCCGGCCTTCCCACTCAAGGTTAAGCCTAAGGCTTTGCACTTATGCAGCTCATTGTGCTCTTCCAAGGAATCACACACGTGTTCAAAGACTTCAATCTGCTTCCTAATCGTTACCACTGAAGTTTTGAGTGAGCTTAGCCACTTGTACTGCCTTGCTTCTAGGTTCTCTCTCGGGCATGCCCCGCATGTTTTCCGCAATGGATCGTCCGATCGTCTGAGCAAATGCTGCGAGATCACCTAAGTGAGCAAGCATAGTTGGTGGAGGCACTTCTGGGATAGCCTGGCTGATAGGAGTTGGCGTTGGTCTGAGTATGTTGGCAAATGACGTAGGATATGATATGTGACTAGGCCTAGCTCCCCTTGGATAATGGTTATGATAAGGTGGTCGTGGAGCATACGCCATTGGCATACTGAGAGGCATAGGAGCTACATGAGCATGAGTAGCAATAGGTACATATGGTTGATAGGCACTGGCACGCACTGTTGTAGGTACTGTTCCACTAGGTAGCGGTGTCGTACTAACTACAGCGGTAACAGGTGCATTTTCCGCTATGCTCATCATTGGGGTAGGCATTGTGGATTCCTGAATGGAAAGTTGAGCCAAGGTTGGAAAGCTAAAGTTACCACTCGTGGGCTCAACCTGCATTGAGACTCCAGGCGAAACAACATACAAAGGGTCTATGGGACTCACTGAGGGAGTCTCCAATTGTGATAGGGTTGGTTGTTTGGCCTTGCCCGTATCAAAAAATCTCATAGGGCCAGTGGAAACTAGGTTCACTCCCCTATTTTGCCTCTCAAATTGGATAATTCTATGAATCACCTCACATATCATGTGTTGTTGCTCCTCTAGATTAGTGGCGCTAGATGTAGATCGTAGGACTTCTAACCAACCTACATGGTATGTGTAACCTGTGTATAGGTCCGTTAGAGTCTCTGTGTGTAGATCGTATTCCCAATTTTCATTGAGAAATATCCCATCTAGATTTGGTGTGCCAAACGGTTCTCTTGAAGTGGACGCAATGTCACTTCTTATGGATTGGCTTTTAGGGACCTCTACTTTAGGAAGAGCATCGGAATGTGGTAGCTCAGTAGGGCCCTCATTAAACGAAGTGGGTAGAATATCCACATGGACACTCTTTGGGAGGGTAGGGTCTACATAAGATGTGAATGGCGAATCTACTACCCCTCCTTCCTCATTTACTTCGCTTGTCACATGTTCAGAGCATGTAGCTCTACTAAAGGTCTCTATTAGACGACTAAACATGCTAGATCCGGGTTGTGGGGCCCAACCTGGCATGTTTTGGCTTGTCTCCTCAGGGTTCTTGGTAGGGTGTCCTTCCATGGCTTCTGAGTCAAAAGACCAATCACTATCCACTATTCGTGGATCTTGGGTTGCACTCCCTTGGGTTCCAGCCGAAGGCCAAGATGCCAACGTGGAGGAGGGATGGTGTGAGCCTGCATAAACTGAAACACTTTCTAGTGGTTCAGGCTCTAGCACCCGACCAGAACGTAGATGCATGTGATGTGGGTACCCTACGTGCGTTGGTAACTATCCTTGAAACTCACACAAGTGGTTTCTTAGGTGTTTCGCACCCCGTTTTTACTTATTTTTAGATTGTTTTTAACCCGTTTTTGACCCCTTTACTTACAGTCAAACTTGGGCTAGGGCGTGTGATAGCTCGAAACGAGCGTATCGTTTAAAGGATCCTAGTATGCTTTACAGCACTGTGTTCACCTATCTAGAGCTCCTGTAGTCCTCAAAACAGTCCGTTTCCCTATGGGGGAAGGGGCGAAAGCCTATTTGCTTGTGGAGGAAAGGGTGAGGGCTTTATCCCACATGCTCACTTTACTCCTTGGGGAGTGGGCTACATATAGGGCACAACTTCCCATAAGCTCTCACTTGAAAGAAAGCTATGGAGGCTCACTCTCCTATATATATATATATCAAAAGACCGAGACCGAGGCCGGGGCCGTGGGTCGTAGGTCAATTGGAGTTCTTTCTTTTCAAAAAATTTTTCTCCAATTAAAAAACCTTTCCTCTCCACACGTTTGGTTCTTTCTTTAAAAATAAAATTTTATTTTTTATTTTTTATTTTTTTATAATTTTTTTAATTTTTTATTTTCTGTTTTTTTTAAAGATAAGTTTTCTAGGGTTTCTTTAGGGTTCAGCCTTGGCCGCGGCGCAGTTCGCACACAGCACAGGTCTAGGGATTCAGAAATCCCCCCTCACACGCAGAAAACCAGATAACAGAATGCACGCCCACACGCGGAGCGGAAAAATAACAAAAGAAACAGAAATGCAGAAGACAAATTGCAGAAACAGATTGCAAAATACAGAAACACTTCAACAACAAACACACAATCGCTTTCCTACAATGTAGATTAAACTTCACGCAGCAGCCAAGCTGCAAACTGGAGCTTGGTGCAGGGCAACTCCCCGGCAGCAGAAGCGGCGCCAAAAATGTGCGCTTTTGCCGCATAGGTCGTAGCTGGGGACTTGCCAGACACCGTATGCGAGCCACGAATGGCTGCAAGCATACAACAAGGAAAGCAAGCTCAAACAGAATGCCAAAGGGTGTGTCACTCACCGCTCAACCGCCACCTTGAAGGATTCCCGCGTTGCAGTGAAGAAGGAGCTGCCGTCGCCGCTCTACCACCTCTCCGCCGCCGTGCCGCTACACAGTGCTCGATCGCTCTCTCACTCTCTCTCTCTCTCTCACACACACGCAGGAGAAGGAAACCAAAGAGATAAGGCAAGAGCACTCTTGTATTCACAACACATGAGAATGAGGACTTTAGGGTTACATTTGACTCTTATAGGTGACTTGGCTGTTCACACTTGGGCACCCATACATGGCCGGCCGATCCTAACCCTTATCCTACTGACATTCAAGGTGCGCCTCTCATCGGCGATCACCCAATCCCTTTATCCTTAACATATGGTGCCGACAAGCCCGGCCCATGACTCAGAATATTTAAATAAATGACGTAAAACATAGTACGTCTCAATGTCCGTCATGGGTTAACAATGGTTGACTATGTTTCCATGGATCGTTGTTCCATGATGTCATGGTGGTGATCCGTGATGATGGTTACATGTTTCGTCGATGATGGTTGACTATGTTTCCATGGATTGTATCCATGATGCCATGGTGCTGTTCCATGATGATGGTTACATGTTTCGTCGATGATGGTTGACTATGTTTCCATGGATCGTTGTTCCATGGTGATGGTTATATGTTGTTGTTGTTGGTCATTCCAAGATATGTTGATTGTGTTTCCATGGATTTTATCCATGATGCCATGGTGTTGTTCCGTGATGATGGTTACATGTTTCGTGAATGATGGTTGACTATGTTTCCATGGATTGTTCCCATGATGCCATGATGTTGTTCCAGTTACATGTTTCGTCGATGATGGTTGACTATGCCGTGGTGTTGTTCCGTGATGATGGTTACATGTTTCGTCGATGATGGTTGACTATGTTTCCATGGATCGTTGTTCCATGGTGATGGTTATATGTTTCGTTGATGTTGTTCATTCCAAGCTATATGTTTCGTTGATGATGGTCATTCCAAGCTACATGTTTCGTTGATGTTGGTTCACTTGGCTAATCTATATTTGTTGATTGTGTTTCCATGGATTTTATCCATGATGCCATGGCGTTGTTCCCTGATGATGGTTACATGTTTCGTCAATGATGGTTGACTACGTTTCCATGGATCGTTGTTCCCATGATGATGATGGTTGACTATGTTTCCATGGATCGTTGTTCCATGGTGATGGTTATATGTTGTTGTTGTTGGTCATTCCAAGATATGTTGATTGTGTTTCCATGGATTTTATCCATGATGCCATGGTGTTGTTCCATGATGATGGTTACATGTTTCGTCGATGATGGTTGACTACGTTTCCATGGATCGTTGTTCCCATGATGCCGTGGTCATTTGATGCACCGTGCCTTGGCTTTGGCTCATTATATTGACTAAGTTTATTTAAGTCTATCAATGTCTTTTGTGGTCGACAATGCAACCATGCAGGTCTAAATGGCTATATGGGTGATCTTGTCTTGCCATGAGAGAGGGAAGGGTCAGTAGCAGCTCTTTTCATGATCAGAATGACGGTCTATATCCTTATGTGATTGATCAATGGTGGTCAAGTCTTGGAATTCAATCTATGGCAACTGACAAGAAATTTCGTCGAGCATATTTCCCGAGAGGTTTGATTTCTCGTCCTATCAACTTATGAGGTTTATGTTCACAGGTTTATGTTCACGTCATGTCATCCTGACTACATGTCAGGATGGAGGTTTGATTTCTCTTCCCGTCAGAGGTTTGATTTCTCGTCCTATCAACTTATGAGGTTTATGCTCACGTCATGTCATCCATCTTCACATGTCAGAGGTTTGATTTCTCGTCCTATCAACTTATGAGGTTTATGTTCACATCATGTCATCCTGGCTACATGCTGCCTGCGGATGTCAAAGGTTTGATTTCTCGTTCTATCAATTTATGAGGTTTATGTTCACATCATGTCATCCTCACTACATGTCAGAGGTTTGATTTCTCGTTCCGTCATCTTATGAGGTTTACTATCCTGATTGTGAATGTCCCGTCAGCTTATGAGGTTTATGTTCACGTTATGTCATCCTGACTATATGTCAAAGGTTTGATTTCTCTTCCCGTCATCTTACGAGGTTGCTTTACGTTCACGTCATGTCATCCTGACTACATGTCAAAGTTTTGATTTCTCTTCCCTTCAGAGGTTTGATTTCTCGTCCTATCAACTTATGAGGTTTATGTTCACGTCATGTCATCCTGGCTATATGCTGCCTGCGGATGTCAAAGGTTTGATTTCTCGTTCCGTCATCTTATGAGGTTTACTATCCTGATTGTGAATGACACACGTTTGATTTCTCGGCCATCATCTTATGAGGTTTACTTGCAAGTACGTCATGTCAGAGGTTCGTTTTTTTTTTTCATCATGTCTGGTCATCCTACCTATGGACGTCAAAGGTTTGATTTCTCGTCCTGTCATCTTATGAGGTTTACTTTCATATCATGTCATCCTGGAGGTTTGATCCAAGTTATAGTTGTCTCATTATCTTGACTCATAATATTGGAGGTTTGATCTTATGTCATAGATTTTTCCCATGGCAAAGATATGATTCTAGCTTTCCATGATATCCTTACTAACTAGAATGAGTGTCATTTTCTATTTTAGTGTTTATTGACAGGTCAATCTTCCAAGTCAACTTCTCCAAGTAACCAGATTCTCTTACCAAATCTAGTTCATTTAACATTGATTGGATGATCTTCCACAAGTTGACATTGCTATGCATGTCCTTGCGGATGGACTATACTTCTAAGCAACCATATAATAGATACCTTTATGTCTATTTCTTTGTGTACATCTTTTTGTGTACATCTCATATTTCTATAACAAAATTATGGTTTTCCATTTGTTATGGAGACTTCTTCCATATTACAGGGTTTATGGATCAAGATTGTATTTGGATATTGTTGAGCTTCAATATAGAGAAGAGACTACAAAAATATTATTTGGCATCATCACGAAGATAGACTCGCACTCAACCTACATGAATGGATCAAGACAACATGAAGATGGATGACGATGACTCCTTCAAAGCCTTCATGGCTATTGTATACATAAGAGTGATGAAGTATATATGGGAGTGATGTAGCTCCTTCATGGCGATTGTATATATGGGAGTGATGTAGCTCCTTCATGGCTATTGTATATATGGGAGTGATGTATCTCCTTCATGGATATTGTGTATATGGGAGTATGGGAGTGATGTAGCTCCTTCATGGATATTGTGTATATGGGAGTGATGTAGCTCCTTCACAGCCTTCGTGGCTATTGTATATATGGGAGTAATGTAGCTCCTTTGAATAATACTTTGTAACTATAAAATAATTTAATATAGCGGTAGGTGTATATAGAGCTGTGGGTTTTTCCCTTGAGCCCCCAAGGGTTTTTTCATCCACAGTTAGAGACCCTTCTTTGAGTGGGGGTGTTGGCTATATATAGAATGTCTCTATATATATAGCCCTAGGATCTCCTCTATATATACTCATCTATTGCGTGTATTCCACACACTTTGGGGACTCAGTCTCTTGTGTCGTGTGCTTTGAGTGGGGGTGTTGGCTATATATAGACTGTCTCTATATATATAGCCCTAGGATCTCCTCTATATATACTCATCTATTGCGTGTATTCCACACACTTTGGGGACTCAGTCTCTTGTGTCGTGTGCTTCTTTCTCATCTCTAACATTTACTGATTACAGCCTCGCCAAATTTTTTGGGTGTTCTTCATAATATTGCTGACGATAATATTGATAGTTGAGTAAAACCCTAAAGGTCATACGCCATAGCCTCTCCTCTCTCAGACACATACATAGAGGTGCACACACGAATGAATGATCATTACATTCTTAGCAACAACTACCTTCATGATGCATGCCGTTTCAGTTATGGGTGTCCACGTGTCAAGACCTGAATGGTTTTACATTCCAACACTCCCCCTTAACACCATTAAGGTCTTGCAGGGTTACTAGTATAGAGTTGGGTTTTATTAGATACTAGAAAAAAGAGATGCACCCCTGTTTGTGGTGCTTTGCAAATGCCTAAGCTATATGCTATTAGAAGTGTTTACAACAATGCTAATGCATTTAGCCCGGATAAAGTGTTGCATGAATGATAAGTAGCATAAACATCTTTTTCTTCATCCTTGATCCTGCATAAGGCTTCATTGGAACATGAGCTTTCTAATTGTCACCACCATTGATCTTCACTCGAGATTGGATATCTACTACATTTCTCCCCCTCAAGAGAGATCAATGGAATGTCACTGGTAGCAACATGGATATGAAGCACGATCACCACCATAAAGAAAACTCCATCTTGAAACCATTTGACACAGAAGTCTTCTTGTACTTCAACAGGATCGAAATGAGAAGGGCTCCCCCTCAAAGCAATGAAAAAGAGAAAGGAGACAACCTCATGACTAGCCTTACTGAAATCATAGGTATGGGCTTTGTGACCATCAACAACATCATCGCGTAAAGCACCATCCTTTACCGCATCACCGTAGTCGCCTTAAAAGTGTATCAATGGTGGCGAGGAAGAGGGGATTTGGGTGTGTTTATGTAGATCATGATGAGGGTAAAATGAGACCCATTCATCATGATCATCCATTCATCATGATCATCATCTGCGAGAGGGTGGCGTCGCTCGCATGGATGGAAAGGAGTATCTATGGTGAAGCACAACAAAAGGGAGGTCTTCTTCTTGACCTTCGAATTAACCCTTTAAGTTGCATGCACCATGATGTTAGCATCAATAAGCATGCTTTTATAGCTAAAATTTGGGAATGCATTAGATTTGATTCGCCCGTTTGATTGGGACTGGAGGTTGTCTACTACATCTCTGCACACTCTTCTTCTTCTCTTCAACTCCATCCGCCGCAGGCACGAGGTCGCCCTTTCTTTCATGTTTCCATTTTCACCCTTCAATTTGGGGCTTCTCCAGATCAATGTTTGCTTCATCTTCTTGTTTTTTGTGATCATAATAATGCCCATGTTTTTGGGGTTGGAGGATTGTGTTTTTTGCATCTTCATCTCCTTCATCTTCGAGGAGTAGTAAGAGGCCTAATTTATGGAAACCATGGGTGTGAGGAGCCCCCATCCAGTAGAAAGGCATGCGTGATACCATGGGGAAAACCCTAAAGGTCCCCTGCAGTAGAGATACGCCATAGTCTCTCCTCTTTGAGACACATATAGAGGTGCACACACGAATGAATGATCTGTTATTACATGAATTGGTTATTACATTCTTACCTACTACCTTCATGATGCAAAGGGATGCATGTTGTTAAGGTTTTGAGCGTCCACATGCTTGTCAATCACTTGCTCAGCTCGAACTGCTTGCCTAAATGCTGCTACATGGTCATATGGATCTCCCGACTCTTCGTACTTCTTTACCAGTTTCTAAAGAGTTGATGGCCTTACTCGTCTTGAATACTCATCATTAGGCCTACGGCCTCTCACTACCAGTGGTTCCTCTCTTTAGTAAGGTGGTCCATATGCATCCCGAATTGGTGTGGGTTCCCTATTACCTGCCTCACCAACCCTCTCCAAAGATCCTCTTACCCACATTTCAAGAGATGCATTTATGGGAGGCTGAGTTGGCTCCCCTACCCTCCGATTATCATAGTGAGAGAAACATTGTTGTGGTGTGATTTGTGGTCGCACTTTTGGTGTAGGATAATATCTTGGTGCTAGAGTTGGGCTACTTGCAGTGGTCCACTTTGATGTTGAGGGTCCCTCTCTAGTGAACTCTCGTAGGGGAGGAGCAACAGTTTCTCCAAGAAAGGCTATCTCTCCTGGTTTAGCTGTATTAGTTGAGAACACTTCCATGAATAATGGTTGTCCTCTCCACGTGAGCTTACGAATGTCCTTCCAATCTAAGGTTCAGTATTCATTGGCCCATTTATCAACAATTCGGTTCTTGTATCCTGCAAGCTTCTCGACTACCCCACAAGTGCTAGAGGAATTTCCTTCTAAAGAGTCCTTATAGATCTCTTGAAGTGAGTCATCCTAAAAGACCTTTGTCAGTGGAATTTGTCGTACAAACTCCCATTGGTTCTCAGTCCCCTGATCCATTTTGCTCTTGCCTTTCCTGTCCCTTTCCAAATTTAGATCTACAAAAAGTAAATCATCTATGGATGGCTTTGAGTACTGGGCATTGGGGATGGTCCAGGCATGTCCGACTCAATGAGCCAATCATCTCGAGGCCCCCTTGCTCCGGAAGGCTTTGATAAATCTAGGAACTCACTCTTAGAGAGCTCTCCTAATTTGTCTACATTCTTTGGATGATAGGTGACTTCGTAGCGAACACCATCTCCACCCATGTACATGTTACCCTGGTCATTGACTAGAGGTGCTCTATCAAGCTCTGAGAAAAAGTCTGCAATCTTAATGAGATACCGTTGTTGTGGATCCCTAAAGATCTCACCTCCTTGAGCATTCGTGTAGACATATTGAAGTCTCACATTGAGTGGTAACCCCATGATGTCGGCTTCAAATGGATTAAAAGATCTTGTGGGTGACTATTTGACGGCCCTATATTGTCCATAGACAATGAGCTAGTTGTCCTGGAAAGGGTATCAGATTGGGATTCGGAAAAAATTTTAGCAATATCTGCCAAATTTCCTACCGATTAGGTTCCACTTTCCTACGTAGGTACTCTAGAAGGTGCCCTAGACCCTATGGCAGTGTCTATATGATGTCCCGACCGCAAGTGCATGTCGTCAAATTTTAAGTTTTTTTTCAAAAAAATCAAAAAATTTCAAGTTGGCTCAAACTTTGCCAGAACCCATTTTGAACCCCCTCGAACACATTAGGCTAAAAAAATAGTGTATTTTTCAGGATCGAAAATCGCCTAAAATTTATCAGTTTCCCATACTGACTCACTATGGGAAAATGGTTCCGGGACTGAAATTTCCAAGCACCCCTTTACCCGGTGCAGTGGCGGTCTTTATGGTGCGGTATGTGGGTTTCTCCGAGTGGTGCGCTGTTCACACACAGCCGTCTACTTTTATTATTATTATTTTTTTCTTTTTGTGAAGTGCGTGTGCAGTGAATTCAATACGTGTGCAGGAAACTCAATGCGTGTGCAGCTCTGAGATTTACAGGGAATTCAAAATGTACAGATTTCAGTTTCTCTTCAGGTGCAGGTTTAACAGAGAACTAAAATGCACAGAATTAAAGATGCAGAAAACTAAGCTAAGAATAGAAAATAAAACGAACATGCAGAAAAAAGAAACTGTAAAAATTATCCTCAAACAGAATGACAGAAATGCAAAAACAGGCCTCTCTTTCGCACACAAATTGAAATTGATATATTTAGTGCCTACCTCCAATCCTTCCCGTGTGTTGAATCCTTGTCTTGACCTCAAGGGAGAAGCGTAGCTAGCCAATCGCACTCAGATTGCAAGACAATTAAAGAGAATTTATCAACACATTAGTCTTAAATAAGTACCAAAATTAGTCCCAAAGCCTGCTCTCCTATCCAACAGTTTTGCAACTGATTGGAGCTTAACAAGGAGTGGTAGTGTGTGTATGGTGCTCAACTAATGTAAGCACTCGCTCCCCGGCAGCGGTGCCATTGTAGAGCGGTTCTCTCTACCGTGCAATATGGTGCTCATAGAGTACTACCGATCAACAAATGTGTTAAGAAACACAATGTCAATCCGAGGACTCGACCCGATTAGTGCATGAAGGCTTATCCCATGAGGGAGAGCTCACATACACGAACCACCACTTGACGATTCAACCATTCAGCACCTCAATCAATCTCTCAATTCCTTAAATCCACTACACTAATCAAGAGAACAAGCAATGCATGGCAATCTCTTAATCCCATTCAAACATTGATTAAATCTTAGCTTTCCCTAATGCCAGCAAACCCATAAGCATGCATCTACTAACCTACAAGCTTAAGCAAGCATAGAATGTAACATTCACAAACCCACAAGCTCATAGGAAGAGTCCAAGCTTAAGCAAGCATAGAATGTAACATTCACAAACCCACAAGCTCATAGAGAGAGTCTATCCATGAATAACTCATTGCCAATGAAGTGGGCAAGAGCTTGCATCAATGGAGACTACACACACACACTACAAGCATGCAGCATACACAAGAGAAAGAAAGAAGCATTCAACTAATCATAGATTAATCTACTTCAATGATGCTAAAACAGATTAAGAGAAAGAAGTGGAGCTATACTCATTGGAGCTTGATGCTCATTAGAGTACAATAGAGAGAGAGTTAGAGAGTTGCCATAGCTTGAGAGCTCAAGAGCTTCACTCAATAGCTTGTGAGAATGGCCAAAAACGTACTCTTTCTTTAGCTAACATCTCTTTTGTAGAGATGTCACTAACCCTAACCGTAGGCCTCTTTCACACATGGGCGGACAACCCCATAACTGAGCCTTGCTTAATACACTTAGAACTCTCATTTAGAACCCACATTGGCCTAAAACGATTTACATTGCACTTCGGCACAAAAATATGAAAAAATTATGTGCGTCTTTATGTTCCCATGGCTATAATCCCGCTCTCTCGCATTAATTGCTTTCGTCCTCCTTCCATAATCTGTGTTCCCATGAGTGTTCCCGTGGAACAGGGGGTTAGGATACCTAGAGCGAACAGCAGCAAGCGTCTCATCAGCTAACCTCTTTGGTTGATCTTTGTAGTAGTGAATAAAGCAATCTCTGTAATTGTTAGCAATTACAGAGTGCATGAAGGCCATGATGTCCTTCCTTCGTGCATCCATCAAGATGCCTCCTGTCTGAGTGATGTCATAGTAGATCATACCATCACTCGGAGGCATGTCTTGATCATCTAAATCATTCTCGTCCCCACCACCACCCCTCCCAAAGCACTATGCCATGCATCCCCCCCTGCTACTACCCCTGCTACCCTGTCATGTGGAGCTACTACGCTGGCCACCTGTAGCTGTTGGAGAACCAAGTCTCGACTGCAAAGGAGTACGCCGACGGCTCTGCGAGGTAGAAGGGCCTCCTGACGGCATGGGGGAAGGGACATAGGACAGCATGGGAGAAGGGTCTCGGCTATGTAGCTGACTGGGCTGTGTTAACTCCACTGGGGTAAGGTGTGGGGTTGGGGTGGTTTGGAGTCTGTAGTGCCGACTCTTGGGGGGTGTTTAGAGTACCCATCGTCATGTAGCCGTATAACTCCGTAGGACTGGGAGGGTGCCTCAGAAGGTTATATAAGTCCCGAAAGATGGATTCCCGAGGATCAGGTGAGCCTGAAGTGCTTCCTGGCCACATGATGATCTGGAAAAAAGAAAAAAAGAAGATTACTGAGATGAACTGAGAAGAGAAAAAGAAGAGAAAAAGAAGAGAAAAAGAGAGAAACTCCGTCATTTGGTAAACACTTGTACTTTGTGACTTTCATTGATGATTACTCAAGGCATGCATGGGTATATTCACTGAAGGCAAAGTCCGAAGTGTTTTTGTGCTTCAAACAGTTTTTTCTTATGGTTGAAAATGTATCCAATTGTACTGTGGGCACCCTTCGTTCTAATCGAGGGGGGGAGTACTTGTCTAAAGAGTTTGATGCATTTCTGGCTAGTCGTGGGATAAAACACCAATGTACAATGCCATATACCTCTCAGCAAAATGGTGTTGCTGAGAGGAAAAACATGTCACTTATGGAGATGGCACGATGTATGGTCAAGAGCCAAGCTTTGCCACATGCGTTTTGGCTTGAGGCTGTCATGTGTGAGAAGATTTTCCACATAGCAAAAGTAAGCATGACATGACTATTAACCTCCCGACAAATATATAGGCTTCACATGGGCACCCATAAGTAAATTGGTGAAACCACACTCCGCTATGCCCATAGACAACCTACACACCACTAGGTTCTCTTGAGTGCACTTGACTCAACCCATCAACCCATGTTCCTTCGGCCACTTGCCTCAGACAAGAATTCAAACTATTAGATGAGAAGGTGGTGACATGCACAATCATGGTGCCACATTTTTGGTTTTTCGTTATAGTGTAGACAAATTCTCTCATGACTTTGGATTTCATTCTTTAGGTGTAACTTCTTTATGTTTAGAGTCTTAATTTAAGCATGTTAACGGAAAATTGTTTCCATTAATATTCAACTCTCAAGACAAATGACATATACATATCCCATCCTATGTAATCTACACTAGCTTGCTTGATTTTGTCCAAATTAGTTGACTAGGGTTTTCAAACAAATCAACATTACTCATAGCTTCTACACTCTACAGAAGGACATGTTAATCTTTCCTCAAATTGAACCCATTGCTACTTGCAATCTTGGGAATATGCGTTCAAGTCACAATATTTCTTCATATAATTTGGACAACTTATTTGTCAACAAGTTTATGCTCATGATCTTGCAAGTTGTACAAGAAAGCTAGAGCTGAGGGCTTGAGTCTGACATAATTTGAGTAAAGAATCCATTTGGTAGTTGAATTGTAATTTTCTCATAAGCTACTATAGAAATTACCTCCTCTCCCTCGTCAGTTTTTAGCATTGATAGAAAGAAGGTTCTCAGCTAATGTTACACATATTGATAATTGTAAATTTGAGTAAAGCAGTCATTGGTAGTTCAATTGGATTTTTCGCATAGCTAGTGGCCTATTGGACATAATCCCCACCTAAAAATATGTAAGAAAACCACGTGCATTAAATATGAAGTGTTTAAATTCAAAGTGTCACGATAAATTTAGAGACATACATTTACATAAGGGGTTTTTGAATTGAGTTTTTAAAAAACTCCATAAGTTTGTATAGGAAAAGGGGTATTTCTATCCATGCAAAATTTATAGAAAAGGGGGTTTGTTAATTCCCCCTTGAATGCATCTTATATATATGGGATTTCTAAGTAGTGCATCACCTAGGACACTGGAGGATTAGCATTCCATGGTGCTAAAATGTCACGTAGGCTGTAGCGCCTGTGTGACCGACGGCGGCGCGGCAGACCGGCGGATGGCCAAGGACGTGGCCATCCGGGGTTCAGTGAAAGAGGACGCCCATGCGGAGTCATGGGCGGCCAGGCTAGTGTGGACGACAGGCCACACACTATATAGCCTAGGGGATGAGGGGCAATCCTCATTCTTCCTCTATGGCTAGGTGGTGAGCCTGAGGCCGTCCCCTCCTATGGTAACGCCCGTAGCGGTGTTACGCTACGTACGCTCTAACTTTTTACTCTCAAATGCAATTGGGCATCTCCTTTGCATAAGTACGGCCCCAATGGCCTCATTACTAGCGTCTGTTTCCAAAACAAACGGCTCATTTGGATCGACAATAGTCAAAATAGGCAGCTATAAAGGTTACCTTTCTACATCCTTTATCCGCATAAGTTTTAGCGCGATCCTGAGCGCTACGAATACTCTCACGTGCGGCTCTGAGCATATCATTCATATCTTCAAGGAAATCCTTGACAGATTGAATCTTCTCCTTTTCCACGCCTACAGCCATCGGAGATCTCGGCTGGAATCCATACATTAACATGAATGGTGTAAATCCAGTTCGCTGAGTGTTTGGAGCTGTTATAAGCAAACTCCAATAAGGGCAAGTACTCTTCCCAATTAGATTGTTTATTACTTACATAATATGCTATGTTTTGAGCATGGAGGTAGAGTCATTACCTTGTAGGGCGACCGTACTATCCCCGCCACACCACTTATTTCCTCCATGGAGCTGTGCACAACGGTTCGCAGAGACTAGATAGCAGAGGTATATGCTTGTTACCCTCTTTTAAATTCTGTTTTCGTAGATGAAACTATAAATGATGTTTGCGTAGACAAACAAGGAAAACAAAATAGCCTTGGACGAGACCCACTATTTGAAAACCTTGTTTGGCATGCATGTGATTCAAACAAGAAAAAATCCAAGGTGAAAGGGACATTAAAGAAAAAGTACGTAGATACTTTAATGAATTTATTAGAGGAATTTCAGGATGTTTTTCTTGATGATTTGCCAGATGGTTTACCACCATCTAGAGAAGTAGACCATGGCATCAAAGTTATGCCAGGATCAAAATCTATAAGCAAACCTGCTTATAGATTAAGCCACTCCGAGGCACAGGAGGTGGAAAAACAACTGACAGAATATTTGAACAAAGGCCTTATTCAGCCTAGTTCAAGTCCGTGGGCATCGCCTATTCTTCTGGTAAAGAAGAAAGACGGATCTATGCGGATGTGCATAGACTATAGGGCTCTTAATCAGATAACAATTAAGGACAAGTATCCGATGCCATGCATGGATGAGTTGTTTGATCAACTCTATGGATCGAGATACTTCACAAAAATAGACCTGAGATCTGGGTATCATCAAGTTAGAATAAAAGCAAAAGATGTTGCGAAGACAACATTTAGGACCCGTTTCGGGAATTTTGAGTTTTCGGTTATGCTATTTGGGCTAACCAATGCCCAAGCGACATTTATGATGCTGATGGACAACATTTTATGTCCATATCTGGGAAAATTCGTAGTAGTTTTCCTAGATGATATTCTTGTGTACAGTAAGACACAGAAAGAACACATAGAGCATTTGCGTTTAGTGTTCGAGTTGTTGCGAGAGCATAAACTATTTGTAAAGAAGAGCAAATGTGAATTTTTTGAAACAGAAATTCACTACCTTGGCCATATTATATCCGCTGATGGTACGCGGATGGAGCCAGAAAAAGTAGAGGCTATTCTTAAATGGCCAGCGCCGAAGAATCTCGAGGAACTGTAGATTTTTCTTGGCATGTCGAGGTTCTACTGACAGTATGTGAAGGACTACGCAAAGATCGCAGTCCCGTTGGCTGACCAATTACGGTCCAAAACAAAAAACATTAGTTGGGGAAAGCCCAACAGAAGAGCTTTGATAAGCTCAAGGTGACCGTAGAGCTGCACCTATTTTGACTATTGTCGATCCAAATGAGCCGTTTGTTTTGGAAACAGACGCTAGTAATGAGGCCATTGGGACCGTACCTATGCAAAGGGAACACCCAATTGCATTTGAGAGTAAAAAGTTAGATCGTGCGCAGTGTAACTACTCGGCTTATGAACGAGAGTTACTAGCGATAGTTCATGCACTGAAAAAGTGGAGACACTATTTATATGGTGCTACTTTTGAGGTCCGGAGGGACCATGAAAGTCTGAAATGGCTTTCAAGTCAAAATGAACTGAAGGGTAGAAAAGCTCGGTGGGCGGAGATTCTACAGGAGTTTGACCTTCAGATACGTTACCAGAAAGGTAAGTATAGCGTGGTGGCAGATGCACTTAGTCGCATGCCACAGATTAATGAACTTAGTTTCACAGTCTGCAAGAATGAATTCTTGGAGTCACTACATGGTTTATGTGAGCACGATCCATCTTTTACATAGGTCTGGCGCACTGTACGCATGCGCACTTCTTCACAGACGCGACCACCTCCCTCATTGGCACGTATTGCTAGTCCGAAGAGACTGGCCGAAGGTGCAATGGGAAGGGAAGCGAGAGTTAGTCCGGAGAGACTAGCTGTGTCTTTTGGGTATAGTTGGGAGCCGGAGAGCTCTGACGTAGGCCCTTCATCACCTTTAACTGCCACGGCTTCAAAGGGGAGTGATAAACTTCGTCAGGGGGAGAAATATGCTAATTACTCCATTGACGACGGGTACTTACTCTACAAGGGTAGAGTATGTGTACCAACTATTGGTGAGTTTCGGGCCCAAATTCTTAAAGAAAGTCATGATAGTCCAAGGGCGGTTCATCCCGGGATTCAGAAGACCTATGCACTAGTAAAAAGACATTTTTATTGGCCTAGTTTGTTTAAGGACGTCCAGACTTTTGTGCTGAAATGCAGTAAGTGCCATGTCAATAAACATGAACGTCTTAAGGTTGGAGGAGTACTCCATCCCCGCTGGAGATTCCTCAAGGGAAATGGGAAAGCATTTCCATGGATTTCATTACCGGTTTACCCAAGACGAGTCGAGAGAATGACTCGGTGTGGGTGGTAGTGGACAGGTTTCCATGGATTTCATTACCGGTTTACCCAAGACGAGTCGAGGGAATGACTCGGTGTGGGTGGTAGTGGACAGGTTAACAAAAATGGCAAAGTTTATCGCCACGAAGAAAAGTGTTAAAATGCCAGAGTTGGCAAAACTCTTTATTGAACATCTCTACAAGCTATATGGCCTACCCGTAGATATAGTGTCAGATAGAGATAGAAAGTTCAATAGTCATTTTTGGAGGGAACTCTTCAAAAAGTTGGATACTACTCTGAGTATGAGTATGGCAGATCATTCGGAGTCTGATGGTCAAACTGAAAGAGTTAACCAAATTCTAGAGGATATGTTGCGTTCTTATGTTAGTAAGAAACAATCTAATTGGGAAGAGTACTTGCCCTTTATTGGAGTTTGCCTATAACAGCTCCAAACACTCAGCGACTGGATTTACACCATTCATGTTAATGTATGGATTCCAGCCGAGATCTCCGATGGCTGTAGGCCTAGAAAAGGAGAAGATTCAATCTGTCAAGGATTTCCTTGAAGATATAAATGATATGCTCAGAGCCGCATGTGAGAGCATTCATAGCACTCAGGATCGCGCTAAAACTTATGCGGATAAAGAACGTAGAAAGGTGACCTTTGCAGAAGGTGACTTTGTATTCCTCAAGGTTCCTCCGCAGTCAGAAACCATGAAAATGGGAAAGTGTGATAAACTTTCTCCGAGATATTATGGTCCTTTTAAAATCCTTAAGAAGATTGGGGATGTAGCATATAAACTTGAGTTACCAGAGAGTTCTCAAGTCCATCCTGTCTTCCATGTCAAGAAACTGAAGAAATCAGTTCACGGGTTAGAGAACGCAGTTTCTCCAGAGATTTTGGTGGACTTGATAGAGCCACCAAAGATACCACATGAACTGAAAAGATTCTAGAGTATCGTGACAGACAAACCCGACATAAAGTGTACCAGGAGGTACTTAAATGGACAGATAGGGATGAGGAGGTAGCTACCTGGGAACGCCGTAGTGCAATTTCCAAGAGGTTTCCCCAGTTTGTTTTCGAGGACAAAAAATCTTCTTAAGGGGGGGTAATGTCACGTAAGCTGTAGCACCTGTGATGATCCAAGAACGTGGCCATCCGGGGTTCAATGGGAGAGGACGCCCATGCAGAGTCATGGGCGGCCAGGCTAGTGTGGACGACAGGCCACACACTATATAGCCTGGGAGATGAGGGGCAATCCTCATTCTTCCTCTATGGCTGGGTGGTGAGCCTGAGGCCGTCCCCTCCTGTGGTGGTAGTGCCCGTAGCGGTGTTACAGAGCGACCTAACATGAAAGATGTTTGAAAGCACCGAGGTAGTCTTTGTTATGTCTCATGTGATGTGTTGCTCTGGTATCAAAGTAATAGATATATGATAGTGTAGATTATGTGTCATGGGATGTCCCGCTCTAGTATCAATGTGCTAGTTATATGATAGCACAGATGATGGGGTTGATCAAAGTACTAGATATACAATAATGTAGATGATGGTACTTCAATCTTTGTTATGTGTCATGTGATGTGTTATTGTAGTATGGATGTACTAGATATATGATATCTAGTATCAAAGTACTTTGATACTAGATATATCAAAGTACTAGATATATGATAGTATAGATGATGTGTTGCTATCGATGTACTAGATATTTGATAGTGTAGATGATGCTTGATCGAAGCACCAAATACATGATGGTGTGGATGATGCTTGATCAAAGTATCAGATACACGATAGTGCAGATGATGGTTAACCTACAATTGGGAAGACATGCCTCTATGAGGGAAATCATGGGATCTTGTGATGATGAAGGTGTTGGGCTCTCTATTTTCTAGTACCAAAATGTTTCTCATAATGACCTATTTCTAATGCTCGGTCAGATTCATTGTAGAGAGAGGTGAAAACCACTCTATTCATCTTATCTCTATCAAACAAATGTTTTTCCTATTGGTCAAATGCATTTCTTCTAATTTTTTGTCAAATGCCATCTAAAGTGGAGTCTAGGTATCCTATTCAACTAAATTTTATCTTTTTCTAACAAACATAAACATATTTCAAAACCTAAATTGGGGGAATAGGTATGCAAAGTTTAGGTATCCCATTCAACTAAACTCTCTTCTCCTGCGCCTACTGGATCAGTAGCTCCACCATCCGCACAAGTGTGCCGCTCCATGTGTACCAATAGATCGATCAATGGAGGATTGCATCATAGCCCTCAATAAAAAGTGACCATGCCAGGTAACACAATAATCTTCTGGGGGCTAAATATGGAACTTATTTAAGCAAAAGGCATCCACAGAATGGGGAGAGAGGGAGAGAGAGAGAGAGAGAGAGAGAGAGAGAGAGAATACGTAGATGGTAAAGTGCTAGTGAATCCTATCAAAACGGTTTGTCAATCGGAGTTCTAAGTCAAAGTTAGGACAGTTCAGGCAAATTGCATCTAAAACAGTAAAACAGGTTCTTTGTGAGAGCAAACAGGTAGTTGTCTCTGAGTCAAAGCTTTCTGTGAAAGCTTCAGACGGATGCTTGCTATACAAGCTACAATTAGATACAAAACTTGCCGTGCAAGTTGCATCATAACGCGGTGCTTTTTCTTAATGCGGTGCTTTTTCTTTTTATTATTTTTATCTTTTATGGACCTCTAAGTTTGCTTACGTGCATGAGACACAGGTCTCCACTTTTAGAGTTCTAATTTTGGTTCACATTCTATTCTTTACACGATCACTTTTATGCTCATCGTGTCGTCTGGTGCATGCCTTTTTTTTTGCTACGTTTCTTATATCCTGTACATGGTCTGCAAGTTCTGCGATCTTATCTTGTACATGTTCTCACAACTCGACATGGCAAACACCATACTTGTTAACGGATTTCCTTCTGAGCAGCGTTCTATTCCTCTTTTCCAAGGCCAAGAATTTCCTCGTTGGAAATACAAGATGCTATTAATTTTGGAAGGAGAAGAATTGGCAGATATTGTTCTTAGTATTCTTGCATACACAAACATTTAAATTCGGTCATCTTACAACAAGGGCTTGAGCCATAACAATGTCCTGAAGCATAAGGGCAAGCATTGATCCACTTCAAAATGATGTTATTATTACCGAAGGTCCTATTTTTGAATAGTTGAAAATTCATCATGCACACTGGAATCGTCGTGATAAGGCTACTCGTCGGTATATACTTTCTGCCCTTAACGATTCACTCATGCTAGATGTTTATCTGTTATCTACGTCATATGCTATATGGGACTATCTTATCACTATGTTTGAGAAGAAAATTGCTACAGAGATTCTGTATCTCCGTAATCTTTTGGGCAACATTCATGTCTAGTCACAGCGAATCAATTAAAGGTATTATGAATTAACTTTCTGCTCTGCAGGGGATCCTATTCCTCGAACTCAATTGGTTACACACCTTCTTGATACGATGAAGGATCCTTTGTATGATAATATTGTCACTATATTATCTAACAAGGATGGAATTGACTTTGAGCATACATGTATTTCTTTGATTGAAAATTCTCAATGTGATGATCGTCAGACGTTGGTAACTCATGAAACAGTCATGATTGCCCAAGAGTACAAAGAATCAAAGACAGCCTTTGCTGTCCGGAGATGTCCATTTCAGCAAAATCTTGTTACCATTAAAATTTTAAAATTTGTGTCATAATTTCTTTAGTGTTTATTTCAGTTCTATCAATTAATTTTACATTAATATGTACACCACTAACTATGCTTTCTTTTACCATGTTTACTAAAACTAAGTATGCTTTCTTTTACTATGTTTTTGACTTATCACCTCAACCACCCTGACATTGGAATATTGTCCTTACTTTGGAAACCTAGAAGCTAACATGTTTAAACCTTCTCAACATAGCTAATCTATAACAAGTATCATCTATATCCTCAGCATTTCTATGAAAGATTATGCCCTCGTAAACTTTGAACGTTTGCAAAACTTTTTTTTATAATTTTTATCTTTATTTTTTCTTACCATTAAAATTTTTAAATTTGTGTTATAATTTCTTTAGTGTTTATTTAAGTTTTATCAATTAATTTTGCATTACTATCTACACCACTAATTGTGCTTTCTTTTATCATGTTTACTAAAACTAACTATGCTTTCTTTTACTATGTTTTTCACCTATCACCTCAACCCCAACATTGGAATATCGTCCTTACTGTACAAACCTACAAGCTAACATGTTTAACCCTTCTCAACATAGCTAATCTATAACAAGTGTTATCTATATCCTTGCATTTCTATCAAAGATGCTGCCCTTGTAAACTTTAAACATTTGATGTTTATAATCTAGATTATTATTTATCTCTTAATCATAATGGTTAATATTACTTTTTGTAATATAACATTGGTGCTTTTGTTTCACTTTTTGTAACCATGTTATGTTAATTTCAGAATAGTGGAAGTAGGATCTTTACAATACAAAGCACTGAATTGTTAAAAGAAGTCTAGAGTAAATAATATTATTGTTTGTAAACTTTGATTACAAATTTATGGTGTGTTCAAAGTAAGAAACTTTGATGGAAATCTAGATAGAATCTCACTAGAGGATATCTTGCTTACAAGAGTGCTTGAACACAATGAACTCGATGATGAGAAAAAAGGTTGCTACTAACACTATCCATGATTTACTGTCTAGTACTCCCTACTGTGGTTAGATAGCTCTCATCACAAGCATACATCCTTCTTGGGAGAGTGCCAACTCTATGTAAGTCATCTCCTAACCATATGGCCACATTTGGCCACCATCCAATGTCTAAAATAGGAACTGTCGGGTGCCCAGTACTCACCACAATTGCTACTCCTCATATGGGGGGGGCTACAAAATAGAGCACATCCATCACCTGCAACAACAGCAACATGAGCATCGACGAGCATTGAGAAAATACTTTTGTAACACCCCCCCTCAAGAATAAGTGAACTACCTCTTTGATCCAAGGCCGAGTCAATGAAGATGGCGCTCTAGGAAATGCTTTTTCACCCCCCTTTACTTCCACCTGTATAGGTGAACTACCTCTTTGGTCCACAAACATGGAGTCAATGAAGATTGTGCTCTAGAAAATCTCTCCTAAGAGCCTTTATAAAAATACAGTTATAATTCTTTATCGTGTTGGGTAGTACACAAGCTCCACCTCTCCATCATGATAAGCACACGCACATAATGATGATGTATCTCAATGTGCTTCGTGCGAGCATGAAACATGGGGCTCCTTGGCGATTGCCATGTAACTCTAATTATCGCTAAGCAATATTATTGTTCCCTTTTGAGAAGCACCCATGTCTCCCAAAATTCTTCTCAACCAGACTGCTTTAACTTTGGGGTTGTGAAATTCTCACCCCCTTTACAAAGATGCATTGTCCTTAATGATTTAGCTCACAAAAATATTACCTCCACTTTCTTTGGTTCTCATCGTTATCTTGTACACAAACTCTGACATGATCCTCTGGATTTCATTATTTAAGTGTAACTTCTTTATATCTTTAGAGTCTCAATTTAAGCATGTTAACGGGAAATTGTTTCCATTCAACTCTCAAGACAAATGACATAAGCACATCCCATACTATGTAATCTACACTAGCTTGGCGATTTTGTCTAGATTAGTTAACTAGGTTTTTTAAACAAATCGACCTTACTGATAGCTTGTACACTCTACAGAAGCACAAGTTAAGCTTTTCTCAAATTGAACCCATTGCTACTTGCAATCTTGGGAATATGTGCTCAAGCCTGTAAGATCCCTGTTCCCACCGAGCAACGGATTCGGGTTACTGGCAGCGGAAGTAGCGCTTCTCGCGCGGGACAGGGGTCCCACACTCGGGGCCTCGCCCACGGATATCCGGATAAGAGACTAATCCGTCGGTTGTTCCAAAACCGAACCCGGAAAAACTCCCTTTACCGGAAAGCACGGGCGATTCCACCAGGATAACTTTTTACTCTAACGTAGTCAAGATCATTTCTGATCGAGATGATCCGATTACATCTATAAGATACTTAGTCAGTTCAAGGAAGAAACTTGCACTTGGATCATTGGGATCAACGCTTTTTTCCCCATTCAAGAGGCACAGCCGTTGATTCCTATCCATAGAACAGTTTCTGTCCGAGATTTATTTTTTTTTTCTATCGTAAAAACAAAAGTTTGAGTCTCGATTTATGGATCCATCAGTCCAGCCTAACCCCATCCAATCCCATGGGTTAGCCAACCGCCCAACCACTGTAGTGATGGGATCCAATTAAAAATTTGGTTAGGTTTTGTCCCGGGTACCAAGGAAAAGAGTTCCAAGGCCCCCTAGCCGGATGTTCATGCAAAATAAAACTAGTCACACCACTCACACACCCAATATGAAATTGCCTTTTTCAACCAGATTCAACCAGTTTAAAACAATCCTTTAATAAAACCATAGTATCATTGATCACCATCTTCCAATTTATCCAATTGATTCTTAATTTCCCATCATTCCTTCATCAGAGTATCTATGGCATCATTGGCAACTAGGACGCTCACCACCTGTTCACACAGGGGCCGTTTCTTAGTTCCTAGCCCTTAATACTCGGCAATATAATCACTTATCAAGATGGACTCTCGTTGAAGATCAGCAAGATCAACCAACGGATCCATATAAGGAGCCATGGACTCATCCATTGAAGACCAGCAAGGTCAATCAACCAGATCCATGCTCGATTTCAGAAAACAACTCCAACTCTGTTCCAATATCTTCCTCGACGCACGCGTGGGTATCCTAGGCAACCCAGAGCCCGAGCACCGTATGGTCAGCACCCTCTAGGATCCTTCGCAGGTAACCTAGCGCTTCACGCATAGGCCGCTTCCTTGGCCCCTCATCCACCGTACCGGAAGCTCACCATTTTAATCGCACCGAGGCTGGTCAAGACCTCGGCCGACCTTGCTACGCGAGACGTCCTTCATTGACTCCCCGTCTCAGCAGTTGCAACTTTCTCATCATGACCTTAATCACAAGACAGTCAAAATGCTCCCCCCAGCATTCTTGACATAAAACAATCATTTACAAACAGCATTTACAAACAGCATTTACAAACAGTTTACAATACAATTTCTATTTTAACTTTCATTTTTCCACATTATCCCTCCTCAATCTACATTACTTATTCCATATTCCATTTATATGTATACTCATCCCATCACATCATTTCCATCTCATCACTTCAGATTCCCTCATATCACAATCGTATATTCACATCCATACATCCACAACTATATGCGTACATTCACATCTACATGCATACATCTACATCCCTATGCATACATCCACATCCACATTCACATTCACCTCCATACATCTACATCTGTATGCATACATCCACTCCACATTCACATCCACATCTATACATCTACATCTACATGCATACATCCACCTCTACATCCACATCTACGTCTATACACCTACATCTACATGCATACATCCACATCTCCATTCACATCTACATCTATACATCTACATCTACGTATACATCCACATCTCCATTCCCATCTACATCTATACATCTACATCTACATGTATACATCCACATCTCTATTCACATCTATATCTATACATCTACATCTACATATATACATCCACATCTCCATTCTCATCTACATCTATACATCTACATCTTCATGCATCCACCCACCTCCACATCCACATCTACATCTATACATCTACATCTACATGTATACATCCACATCTCTATTCACATCTACATCTATACATCTACATCTACATGTATACATCCACATCTCCATTCTCACCTACACCTATACATCTACATCTACATGCATCCACCCACCTCCACATCTACATCTACATCTATACATCTACATCTACATGCATACATCCACCTCCACATTCACACTCACATCCATACCTCTACATCTACATGCAAACATCCATATCTCCATGCATAATAATATTCTTTTAATTAATCTAGGATGATAGTTCCTAGGATATGGTAGGAAGTCCTCTTTTTATGCTTTGAATGAATTTATTTTATGCGTGATTTCTATAAAAATTTTGCCATAGCTCCGCTACTATGACTGATAAATCTCAATTTTTTTTTCTAAGGGATAAAGCTCATTATTAAAGAAATAATTAGAATGGTCTCTAATTGGATCATCAATCCATAATGGTCTCTAATTGGATCATTAAGAAAACAATTAGAATGGTCTCTAATTGGGTCATCAATCCATAATGGATTGAATCATCAATGTGCATAAACTAAAAGCATAGCAAAAAGCCATTAATTTGGCCTCAAGCATAGCTTAATCTTGGATTAAGGAAAAGCTTTATGAAAAGCTTCATTTGGATTGAGAATGGGTCATGAGTATGACCATTTCTTGACCATTAGAATTTAAATATAAGTGGAAATTGACTTCTATAGCATTTATTAAATTATGTAACTCTTCACTACTATTCACCAATTAACTTCAATAGCATTTAAAAAAACCATACCAATTAAACTTCTCAAGCTTGAGAGGGGTTGAGAAGAGAGAATCATTGAGTAATTATAGAAAAGATCGAAATTCAATATACTTACCTTATAATTTGCTTGATTCTTTATTCACGGTAGAGGCCCCCAACCAATCAATTGGTTTAGTGTGTTGATGGAGCCACCAATGGGGATTGAAGAAAGAGAGAAGTATCAAAAACTAGTGAATTATTAAAGAATTCACAGTTCTTGGCTTAGGTAGAGTAGAGTAACAATGCCTAAGACACTCTATATTTTGGCTTAGGTGGAGTAGAGTAATAAAGCATAAGACACTCTATATTTTGGCTTAGGTGGAGTAGAGTAACAAAGCATAAGACACTATATATTTTGGCTTAGGAGGAGTAGAGTAACAAAGCATAAGACACTATCTAATTTGGCTTAGGTGAAGTAGAGTAACAAAGCATAAGACTCTATCTAATTTGGCTTAGGTGGAGTAGAGTAACAAGCATAAGAGACTATATATTTTGGCTTAGGTGGAGTAGAGTAACAAAGCATAAGAGACTATGTTTTTTTCAACAAGGGGAGGCTTCTATTTATAGGAAAATTTGAGCTCCTAACCAAACAAACTGATTCTAGAATTTTCCAAGTCAGTTTGGTCACTTTTTGACCATTTTTAGGTCACTTAAGCTAACTTTTTGGAACTAGACTTGAATTAGGAGAGAGGAGAGATAAAATATCTCAATTTTTATGAGTTTTAAACTCATTCAAGCATGTGAAATATGCACCTCCTTTAAAGAACTCCCCTTCCTTACATATGTGTCATAATGGAATCATTTTAATATTGCTTATAGTTTTTTATTAATAAACCTTGTACATTTTCAACTCTTCATCTTATGTGAAATATGCACCTCCTTTAAAAAAACTCCCCTTCCTTACATATGTGTCATAATAAAATCATTATTCCCAAAATATCTCATATTTTTAATATTGCTCATAGTTTTTTTTACTAATAAACCTTGTACATTTTCAACTCTTCATCTTATGTGAAATATGCACCTCCTTTAAAGAACTTCCCTTCCTTACATATGTGTTTATTTACTAATAAACCTTGTACATTTTCAACTCTTCATCTTATGTAAACATTTACTCAATTTTGGGTATCTTCTTTTACAATTTGGATTTATCTCCTCCCTACACATGGATTGATGCTATTGGCCCATAGGAACCTTAATTAGACCATAATCAAAAAAATTTCTGAAAATCTAAACCCTTTAGACTAAGGTTCTTTATACCTATTTCCAATTAACTCCAATTGCACATTGGAAAATTCTTTTTGAATTTTTGTTTCAGGGGAACTTATTTTAATAAGATGAGTTATTTTTCTATCCAAAAATATTCATAATCTGAATATTCTCTCTCTAGAATAATTTTCTCTCTCTAGGCTAAAACAATTAGAAACAAGGTCTTTATATTTCTGAAGAGGGATTGATTACAGGGGAAGATACTAGACATCAAAAAGGGGTTGGGGGAGGAATCTTACATTCTACCCCACTTAAAAAACGCGAGATGTCCTCATCTCGCAACTTGTGATAATTTCGCAAGATTCACGAATATGAGACTTAGAAAAAAAAATTTAATCAAGATTAACCACCAAGATAAGTCTTAAAGAGAGCAAGATTCAAAATACGAACAAGATTTAAACTTTATTCATTCTCGGAACTTATACAGTAAAGATAGAGGAACTCTTTACACTTCCATAAGTCCGTCCATTATATGGTCACAAAAGCAGTCCTCACAAGCTGCACAAGTATAAGGTAACTCATCTATGGGAATGATTCTGTGGGTTATTGCTGCGCCTATCTCAGTGGTATGAGGTGTTCTAACAAAAGGACCTCTGAGAGGCAAGCCAAAAACGGGGTAAAGGCATATCTTCTCATGAGGAAGAAAACACGCCAGTAAGAAGACCCGCTCAGAAAACCCAGGATGCCTTGATCTCATGACGCAGTAGTATCAGGGACCCAAACCCAAAGCTTCAATAACCATGGCCAAGCGGACATTGTTACGAAAGTGCTGCTGACCCCAGGGTGTTACCCTAGTTATGTTTTGATAGGTCCGCCATTTGGTTTGCGCTACAGAAGTTCCCAAGTGAGGAAAAAGTGAGCGCTCATACTGCTCTATAAAATCCTTCCTCACAGATTCACTTGCGTCTTGAAGGTGAGGAATCATTATGGATAAAACTAGTTCTTGTTGCCAAGCCATGAAGGAGATTAAGAAAGAAAGGAGATCGATGGAAGTAAGATTATTGTGAGCGACAAGTAAAAGTTACGACTTATATAAAGGAAGGAGCTAGCGTAACTTAGAAGCCAACGATAACTTGCCACTGAAGTTTTACTGTCTTTCTATGATTTGGGTTTGACACATTTTTCTATAGAAGGCATTAAGAATTTTGAGATGAAGAGATAAAAGAAGCTTGTAGGCTAAGTCACCTACATTCATTGAATTCAGATATAAGGCTCACAATATCTGGGGGATAACTTCATATACTCCCCAAGAGATAAAGAACTTCTTTTGGGCCGTACTCGAATGAAGACCAAAACCTTGATATCCAAAACATCGATTCTCACTTCTGAACTCGTTGTTCTGAATCCTTAAAACAGGTGGGACTCTTGAGAAGTATTCAGGAAAAAGGTTCTTCCTTTTTTAAACAGAATCTTTCTTTTATTTTAGAGAGAGAATAATTATAAGATCAGAAAGGGAGATTCTTACTCTTGTATACCTCTAAGGCTGGGGGAGGAATCTTACATTCTTCCCCACTTAAAAAGTGCGAGATGTCCTCATCTCGCCAAGTAGAGGACAACTCTTTTTTCTTAAGATCTAATTTATTCTAGGGTTCCTTATATTCCGGTCAACCCAACAGAATATGGGGATAAATATCCCTTATATAGAACTCATCATTAAATAATAATTCATTTAGATCATATCATTCCTACGATAATGGTCCATCAGACCGAATAATTTCCTTCTGAACATTCCTCCACGGGAATTTCAGTTAAGTAAGTTCTCAATTTGTCATCCCTTAACTTGATCTACCGTCTCAAGTATTAACAGTAGCAATTTGACAGCACAATCCACTAATCTCATAGTGATTTGCTGAAATCATTATCATCATTTATCATTACAGGGACTCGTCCCATTCATCCTCATTGTGGTTTTGCTCAGGTTATTATATTTCAACTAAATTTTAAAAATCATCATTTTTCAATCAGAATCCCAATCAATTCATCAGTTCCCAAACAGAATTTAAAATCATATCAACCACATTCGAATTCATCAACTGGATAGTATTAATGCTTATAATTTCAAGTCTTAGATTTACTCGTATATACTGTTAGTAAAGAGCTGCAGTATACTCTCGGTATATACGGGTAGTCGTGGCTCTTGGAATTATAAGGTAAATACCATCATGTCTAGGCCTCAAGCAAGTCAGGGATTCTATATAATTGCGGTACTTCTATCTGAAGACCCAATTACCAAATTACGAATTTCAGTTTGAATATCAAATTGTATGAATTATATCACACAATTACAACCTTTTTGTGCTTCTTGATAAATTTTTGACATATTTGGCTTCTCAGTTGATCTTTATTAACCAATTTGCTCTGATACCACAACTGTGAGATCCCTGTTCCCACCGAGCAATGGATTCGGGTTACTGGCAGCGGAAGTAGCGCTTCTCGCGCGGGACAGGGGTCCCACACTCGGGGCCTCGCCCACGGATATCCGGATAAGAGACTAATCCGTCGGTTGTTCCAAAACCGAACCCGGAAAAACTCCCTTTACCGGAAAGCACGGGCGATTCCACCAGGATAACTTTTTACTCTAACGTAGTCAAGATCATTTCTGATCGAGATGATCCGATTACATCTATAAGATACTTAGTCAGTTCAAGGAAGAAACTTGCACTTGGATCATTGGGATCAACGCTTTTTTCCCCATTCAAGAGGCACAGCCGTTGATTCCTATCCATAGAACAGTTTCTGTCCGAGATTTATTTTTTTTTCTATCGTAAAAACAAAAGTTTGAGTCTCGATTTACGGATCCATCAGTCCAGCCTAACCCCATCCAATCCCATGGGTTAGCCAACCGCCCAACCACTGTAGTGATGGGATCCAATTAAAAATTTGGTTAGGTTTTGTCCCGGGTACCAAGGAAAAGAGTTCCAAGGCCCCCTAGCCGGATGTTCATGCAAAATAAAACTAGTCACACCACTCACACACCCAATATGAAATTGCCTTTTTCAACCAGATTCAACCAGTTTAAAACAATCCTTTAATAAAACCATAGTATCATTGATCACCATCTTCCAATTTATCCAATTGATTCTTAATTTCCCATCATTCCTTCATCAGAGTATCTATGGCATCATTGGCAACTAGGACGCTCACCACCTGTCCACACAGGGGCCGTTTCTTAGTTCCTAGCCCTTAATACTCGGCAATATAATCACTTTATCAAGATGGACTCTCGTTGAAGATCAGCAAGATCAACCAACGGATCCATATAAGGAGCCATGGACTCATCCATTGAAGACCAGCAAGGTCAATCAACCAGATCCATGCTCGATTTCAGAAAACAACTCCAACTCTGTTCCAATATCTTCCTCGACGCACGCGTGGGTATCCTAGGCAACCCAGAGCCCGAGCACCGTATGGTCAGCACCCTCTAGGATCCTTCGCAGGTAACCTAGCGCTTCACGCATAGGCCGCTTCCTTGGCCCCTCATCCACCGTACCGGAAGCTCACCATTTTAATCGCACCGAGGCTGGTCAAGACCTCGGCCGACCTTGCTACGCGAGACGTCCTTCATTGACTCCCCGTCAGCAGTTGCAACTTTCTCATCATGACCTTAATCACAAGACAGTCAAAATGCTCCCCCCAGCATTCTTGACATAAAACAATCATTTACAAACAGCATTTACAAACAGCATTTACAAACAGTTTACAATACAATTTCTATTTTAACTTTCATTTTTCCACATTATCCCTCCTCAATCTACATTACTTATTCCATATTCCATTTATATGTATACTCATCCCATCACATCATTTCCATCTCATCACTTCAGATTCCCTCATATCACAATCGTATATTCACATCCATACATCCACAACTATATGCGTACATTCACATCTACATGCATACATCTACATCCCTATGCATACATCCACATCCACATTCACATTCACCTCCATACATCTACATCTGTATGCATACATCCACTCCACATTCACATCCACATCTATACATCTACATCTACATGCATACATCCACCTCTACATCCACATCTACGTCTATACACCTACATCTACATGCATACATCCACATCTCCATTCACATCTACATCTATACATCTACATCTACGTATACATCCACATCTCCATTCCCATCTACATCTATACATCTACATCTACATGTATACATCCACATCTCTATTCACATCTACATCTATACATCTACATCTACATATATACATCCACATCTCCATTCTCATCTACATCTATACATCTACATCTTCATGCATCCACCCACCTCCACATCCACATCTACATCTATACATCTACATCTACATGTATACATCCACATCTCTATTCACATCTACATCTATACATCTACATCTACATGTATACATCCACATCTCCATTCTCACCTACACCTATACATCTACATCTACATGCATCCACCCACCTCCACATCTACATCTACATCTATACATCTACATCTACATGCATACATCCACCTCCACATTCACACTCACATCCATACCTCTACATCTACATGCAAACATCCATATCTCCATGCATAATAATATTCTTTTAATTAATCTAGGATGATAGTTCCTAGGATATGGTAGGAAGTCCTCTTTTTATGCTTTGAATGAATTTATTTTATGCGTGATTTCTATAAAAATTTTGCCATAGCTCCGCTACTATGACTGATAAATCTCAATTTTTTTTTCTAAGGGATAAAGCTCATTATTAAAGAAATAATTAGAATGGTCTCTAATTGGATCATCAATCCATAATGGTCTCTAATTGGATCATTAAGAAAACAATTAGAATGGTCTCTAATTGGGTCATCAATCCATAATGGATTGAATCATCAATGTGCATAAACTAAAAGCATAGCAAAAAGCCATTAATTTGGCCTCAAGCATAGCTTAATCTTGGATTAAGGAAAAGCTTTATGAAAAGCTTCATTTGGATTGAGAATGGGTCATGAGTATGACCATTTCTTGACCATTAGAATTTAAATATAAGTGGAAATTGACTTCTATAGCATTTATTAAATTATGTAACTCTTCACTACTATTCACCAATTAACTTCAATAGCATTTAAAAAAACCATACCAATTAAACTTCTCAAGCTTGAGAGGGGTTGAGAAGAGAGAATCATTGAGTAATTATAGAAAAGATCGAAATTCAATATACTTACCTTATAATTTGCTTGATTCTTTATTCACGGTAGAGGCCCCCAACCAATCAATTGGTTTAGTGTGTTGATGGAGCCACCAATGGGGATTGAAGAAAGAGAGAAGTATCAAAAACTAGTGAATTATTAAAGAATTCACAGTTCTTGGCTTAGGTAGAGTAGAGTAACAATGCCTAAGACACTCTATATTTTGGCTTAGGTGGAGTAGAGTAATAAAGCATAAGACACTCTATATTTTGGCTTAGGTGGAGTAGAGTAACAAAGCATAAGACACTATATATTTTGGCTTAGGAGGAGTAGAGTAACAAAGCATAAGACACTATCTAATTTGGCTTAGGTGGAGTAGAGTAACAAAGCATAAGACTCTATCTAATTTGGCTTAGGTGGAGTAGAGTAACAAGCATAAGAGACTATATATTTTGGCTTAGGTGGAGTAGAGTAACAAAGCATAAGAGACTATGTTTTTTTCAACAAGGGGAGGCTTCTATTTATAGGAAAATTTGAGCTCCTAACCAAACAAACTGATTCTAGAATTTTCCAAGTCAGTTTGGTCACTTTTTGACCATTTTTAGGTCACTTAAGCTAACTTTTTGGAACTAGACTTGAATTAGGAGAGAGGAGAGATAAAATATCTCAATTTTTATGAGTTTTAAACTCATTCAAGCATGTGAAATATGCACCTCCTTTAAAGAACTCCCCTTCCTTACATATGTGTCATAATGGAATCATTTTAATATTGCTTATAGTTTTTTATTAATAAACCTTGTACATTTTCAACTCTTCATCTTATGTGAAATATGCACCTCCTTTAACAAAACTCCCCTTCCTTACATATGTGTCATAATAAAATCATTATTCCCAAAATATCTCATATTTTTATTATTGCTCATAGTTTTTTTTACTAATAAACCTTGTACATTTTCAACTCTTCATCTTATTCAACTCTTCATCTTATGTGAACATTTACTCAATTTTGGGTATCTTCTTTTACAATTTGGATTTATCTCCTCCCTACACATGGATTGATGCTATTGGCCCATAGGAACCTTAATTAGACCATAATCAAAAAAATTTCTGAAAATCTAAACCCTTTAGACTAAGGTTCTTTATACCTATTTCCAATTAACTCCAATTGCACATTGGAAAATTCTTTTTGAATTTCTGTTTCAGGGGAACTTATTTTAATAAGATGAGTTATTTTTCTATCCAAAAATATTCATAATCTGAATATTCTCTCTCTAGAATAATTTTCTCTCTCTAGGCTAAAACAATTAGAAACAAGGTCTTTATATTTCTGAAGAGGGATTGATTACAGGGGAAGATACTAGACATCAAAAAGGGGTTGGGGGAGGAATCTTACAAAGCCACAATATTGCTTCATATAATTTGGACAACTTGTTTGTCCATAGGTTTATGCTCATGGTCCTAGAGGAAAGCTAGGGTTTAGGGCTTGCATCTGATAGAATTTGCGTAAAGCGACCATTTGGTAGTTGAATTGTAATTTTCTCGTAGGCCACTCTAGGAATTACCTCCCCTACATTGTAAGTTTTTAGCACTGATAGAAAGAAGGTTCTGAGCTAATGTTGCACATACTGATAATTGTAAATTTGAGTATAGTAGTCATTGGTAGTTCAATTGGATTTCTTTGATAGCTAGTGGCCTATTGGAAACAATCCCCACCTAAAAATATGTAAGTATACCACATGCATTAAAAATGAAGGGTTTCTAAATTCAAAATTTCATGATAAATTTAGAGAAATACATTTACATAAGGGGTTCTTGAATCCCCGCTCCCCCTCCCTTCCTCCTCTTATGCCTACCTAAGCTTTCTACTCCTATGCCTACTTGATCGGTAGCTCCACCATTCGCAGAACTCCTTCAGTCCATGTGTGCCCATAGATCGACCAGCAGAGGATTGCACCATAGCCCTACCAAAAAATTGACCATGCCAGCTCACACCATAATGTCTTACAGGCTGAAGATGGAACATAGCAAAAGGCATCAACAGAACACACACACACACACATAGAGAGAGAGAGAGAGAGAGAGAGAGAGAGAATATGTTGTCCTCCTTCGATCCGGAAGAGCCACAAGAATAGCGTGGTAGAGAGGGAAAGGCGGGAGGATTGCAGCTCCCAAGCATGCCGAACCAAGAGGAAGAAAAAAGATCCGGTAGTAGATATAGAAAAGAAAAGTATCAACCCTGATGCAAACGATCAAAAAATAGGGAAGCAATTGAAAGCACACATGTAGGGTTTCTCACCGTAGTGAACCTTAGCAAATTAAATGATGCCATTAAAAGCTCTAATGCTTGGTTGGATACGTTAGAGAATGCGTTTAACCTAAAAATGAGTGGGAAAAAAGTTTTGGGGTGGGCCCGCAGTGGAAGGGGGCTCTTGTATGTGGAGTCCCAATCACTTCTGCCGGTGCGGGGCTCGATCCCTGGTGCCCGGCAAGGCTCGCCTACGCCCTTATTGGTGTAACCACTCAGACAACCACCGGCGCCCGCTGGCTCTTTTTAATGCTCAAAAACAAACCTGCCGCCTCCTCACGTATCTCTCTAGTGCATGCCATCGACATGGGTGGTGCCCGCTTACAACAGCTTGCGCCCTTCACCCTGCAAAGAAACATGCCCACGTCCTGCTGCTCCTCCAGCCCGTCTCTAGTCTCAGTTTCGCAGAGCTCTCCTGCCATCTCATCTAGTAGTAGTAGACTACTGAGTCCATCGTGCCCACGTCCTGCTGCTCCTCCTCGCCTCTAGTCTCTAGAATCTCCGAGTTTCGCAGAGCTCTCCTGCCATCTGACTAGTAGTAGTAGACTACTGAGTCCATTGTGTTTTGGTGGCTTTTCTTCAAGCTGTTAAATGCACTCTGAAGGCAGGCTCCGCTCTGTGCTACACAAGGGAGCAGCTTAGAGCAAACAAAGGGATAATTGAACTTTACCTTGGTTTGCTTGATGATCATAAGTACTGGGCTGTTTACAGCTCTAGCAGTGTGCCTGGCTTTTGAAAATGAACAACGGATGAAGGACGTTGAGCTGAAGCCACCCATAAGCTTCAGGTGCGTTTCTTCCAGTCTTGTAGTGAGCCCTCCTTCGTGCAGCCATTCCTCAAGATCATCACGTACGCTTGCGCCTCTTGTACATGTGTTAATCGTAGGCTATGAGTCACTTGCTTTTTATTTCTTGCAGAAAATCATCATAAATCAAGGCCACTTCTGGCCTCAATATTCCATTGTTGCTGGTGGCAAGACTGGACCATCAAGATGCCATTGCCCACCTCAATCTTTTGAAATTGCTCAAGGTAGGTTTTACTGATTACAGCCTCGCCAAATTTAATTTTTTGGGTGTTCTTCATAATACTGCTGATGATGATATTGATAGTTGAGGAAAACCCTAAAGGTCATACGCCATAGCCTCTCCTCTCTCAGACACATACATAGAGGTGCACACACGAATGAATGATCATTACATTCTTAGCAACAACTACCTTCATGATGCATGCGTTTCAGTTATGGGTGTCCACGTGTCAAGACCTGAATGATTTTACATTCCAACACTCCCCCTTAACACCATTAAGGTCTTGCAGGTTACTAGTATAGAGTTGGCTTTTATTACATACTAGAAAAAAGAGATGCACCCCCGTTTGTGGTGCTTCGCAAATGCCTAAGCTATATGCTATTAGAAGTGTTTACAACAATGCTAATGCATTTAACTCGGATCAAGTGTTGCATGAATGATCAATAGCATGAACATCTTTTTCTTCATCCTTGATCCTGCATAAGGCTTCATTGGAACATGAGCTTTCTAATTGTCACCACCATTGATCTTCACTCGAGATTGGATATCTACTACATTTCTGCCCCTCAAGAGAGATCAATGGAATGTCACTGGTAGCAACATGGATATGAAGCACGATCCCACCATAAAGAAAACTCCATCTTGAAACCATTTGACACAGAAGTCTTCTTGTACCCCAACCGGATCAACATGAGAAGGGCTCCCCCTCAAGGCAATGAAAAAGAGAAAGGAGATTGACTAGCCTTACTCAAATCATAGGTATGGGCTTTGTGGCCATCAACAACATCATCGCGCAAAGCACCATCCTTTACCGCATCACCGTAGTCGGTTTAAAAGTATATCAGTGGTGGCGAGGAAGAGGGGATTTGGGTGTGTTGATGTAGATCATGATGAGGGTAGAATGACCCATTCATCATCATCATCATCATCATCATGAGGGTAGAATGAGACCCATTCATCATCATCATCATCATCATCATCTGCGAGAGGGTGTCATCGCTCGCATGGATGGAAAGGAGTATCTATGGTGAGGCACAACAAAAGGGAGGTCTTCTTCTTGACCTTCGAATTAACTCTTTAAGTTGCATGCACCATGATGTTAGCATCAATAAGCATGCTTTTATAGACAAAATTTGGGAATGCATTAGATTTGATTCGCCCGTTGATTGGGGACTGCAGGTTGTCTACTACGTCTCTACACACTCTTCTTCTTCTTCAACTCCATCCGCAGGCACAAGGTCGCCCTTTCTTTCATGTTTTCATTTTCACCCTTCAATTTGGGGCTTCTCCAAATCAATGTTTGCTTCATCTTCTTGTTATTTGTGATCATAATAATGCCAATGTTTTTGGGGTGGATTGTGTTTTTTGCATCTTCATCTCCTTCATCTTCGAGGAGCAGTAAGAGGCCTAATTTATGGAAACCATGGGTGTGAGGAGCCCCCATCCAGTAGAAAGGCATGCGTGACACCATGAGGAAAACCCTAAAGGTCCCCTGCAGTAGAGATACGCCATAGTCTCTCCTCTTTGAGACATATATAGAGGTGCACACACGAATGAATGATCTGTTATTACATGAATTGGTTATTACATTCTTACCTACTACCTTCATTATGCAAAGGGATGCATGTTGTTAAGGTTTTGAGCATCCACGTGCTTCTCAGTCACTTGCTCAGCTCGAACTACTTGCCTAAATGCTGCTACATGGTCATATGGATCTCCCGACCCTTCGTACTTCTTTACCAGTTTCTAAAGAGTTGATGGCCTTACTCGTCTTGAATACTCATCATCAGGCCTATGGCCTCTCACTACCAGTGGTTCCTCTCTTTAGTAAGGTGGTCCATATGCATCCCGAATTGGTGTGGGTCCCCTATTACCTGCCTCACCAACCCTCTCCAAAGATCCTATTACCCACATTTCAAGAATTTATGGGAGGCTGAGTTGGCTCCCCTACCCTCCGTTTATCATAGTGAGAGAAACGTTGTGGTGTGATTTGTGGTCGCACTTTTGGTGTAGGATAATATCTTGGTGCTAGAGTTAGGCTACTTGCAGTGGTCCACTTTGATGTTGAGGGTCCCTCTCTAGTGAACTCTCGTAGGGGAGGAGCAATAGTTTCTCCAAGAAAGGCTATCTCTCCTGGTTTAGCTGTATTAGTTGAGAACACTTCCATGAATAATGGTTGCCCTCTCCACGTGAGCTCAAGAATCTCCTTCCAATCTAAGGTTCAGTATTCATTGGCCCATTTATCAACGATTCGGTTCTTGTATCGTGCAAGCTTCTCGACTACCACCACAAGTGCTAGAGGAAGATCTAGCTCTGGCAATTTAGTTGTGGTATAATATCCTTCTAAAGAGTCCTTATAGATCTCTTCAAGTGGGTCATCCTGAAAGACCTTTGTCATTGGAATTTGTCGTACAAACTCCCATTGGTTCTCAGCCCCCTGATCCATTTTGCTCTTGCCTTTCCTGTCCCTTTCCAAATTTAGATCTACAAAAAGTAAATCATCTATGGATGGCTTTGAGTACTGGGCATTGGATGGTCCAGGCATGTCCGGCTCAATGAGCCAATCATCTCTAGACCCCTTGCTCCGGAAGGCTTTGATAAATCTAGGAACTCACTCTTAGAGAGCTCCCCTAATTTGTCTACATTCTTTGGATGATAGGTGACTTTGTAGCGAACACCATCTCCACCCATGTACATGTTACCCTGGTCATTGACTAGAGGTGCTCTATCAAGCTCTGAGAAAAAGTTTATAATCTTAACGAGATACCGCTGTTGTGGATCCCTAAAGATCTCAGCTCCTTGAGCATTCGTGTAGACATATTGAAGTCTCACATTGAGTGGTAACCCCATGATGTCGGCTTCAAATGGATTAAAAGATCTTGTGGGTGTCCTATTTGGGGCTAAGGGACGACTATTTGACGGCCCTATATTGTCCATAGACAATGAGCTAGTTGTCCTGGAAAGGGTATCAGATTGGGATTCGAAAAAGATTTCAGCAATATTTGCCAAATTTCCTACCGATTGGGTCCCACTTTCCTACGTAGGTCCTCTAGAAGGTGCCCTAGACCCTATGGCAGTGTCTATATGACGTCCCGACCGCAAGTGCATAAGGTCAAATTTTAAGTTTTTTTTTCAAAAAAATCCAAAAATTTTCAAGTTGGCTCAAACTTTGCCAAAACCCATTTTGAACCCCCTCGAACACATTAGGCTAAAAAAATAGTGTATTTTTCAGGATCAAAAATCGCCTAAAATTTACCAGTTTCCCATACTGACTCACTATGGGAAAATGGTTCCGGGAGACTGAAATTTCTACGATGGGTGTTTTCTAACTCCTCTCGAAAAGTTAGATAGCCTCCCAATTTTTTGCGGCAGAAAATGGAAAATTTTTCAGACTTTTTTTTTTGGCACCCCTTTACCCGGTGTGTGCAGTGGCGGTCTTTATGGTGCGGTGTGTGGGTCTCTCCGAGCGGTGCGCTTTTCACACACAGCCACCTTCTTTTATTATTATTATTTTTTCTTTTTGTGAAGTGCGTGTGCAGCGAATTCAATGCGTGTGCAGGGAACTCAATGCGTGTGCAGCTGCTGCTGTGAGATTTACAGGAAATTCGAAATGTACAGATTTCAGTTTCTCTTTAGGTGCAGGTTTAACAGAGAACTAAAGTGCACAGAATTAAAGATGCAGAAAACTAAGCTAAGAACAGAAAATAAAACAAACATGCAGAAAACAGAAACTGTAAAAATTATCCTCAAACAGAATGACAGAAATGCAAAAACAGGCCTCTCTCTTTCGCACACAAATTGAAATTGATATATTTAGTGCCTACCTCCAATCCTTCCCATATGTTGAATCCTTGTCCTGACCTCAAGGGAGAAGCATAGCTAGCCAATCACACTCAGATTGCAAGACAATTAAAGAGAATTTATCAACAGATTAGTCTTAAATAAGTACCAAAATTAGTCCCAAAGCCTGCTCTCCTATCCACCAACAGTTTTGCAACTGATTGGAGCTTAACAAGGAGTGGTAGTGCGTGTATGGTGCTCAACTAATGTAGGCACTCGCTCCCCGACAGCGGTGCCATTGTAGAGCGGTTCTCTCTACCGTGCAATATGGTGCTCATAGAGTACTACCGATCAACAAATGTGTTAAGAAACACAATGTCAATCCGAGGACTCAACCCGATTAGTGCATGAAGGCTTATCCCATGAGGGAGAGCTCACATACACGAACCACCACTTGACGATTCAACCATTCAACACCTGAATCAATCTCTCAATCCCTTAAATCCACTACACTAATCAAGAGAACAAGCAATGCTGCATGGCAATCTCTTAATCCCATTCAAACATTGATTAAATCTTAGCTTTTCCTAATGCCAGCAAACCCATAAGCGTGCATCTACTAACCTACAAGCTTAAGCAAGCATAGAATGTAACATTCACAAACCCACAAGCTCATAGAGAGAGTCTATCCATGAATAACTCATTGCCAATGAAGTGGGCAAGAGCTTGCATCAATGGAGACTACACACACACACACTACAAGCATGTAGCATACACAAGAGAAAGAAAGAAGCATTCAACTAATCATAGATTAATCTACTTCAATGATGCTAAAATAGATTAGGAGAAAGAAGTGGAGCTATACTCATTGGAGCTTGATACTCATTAGAGTACAATAGAGAGAGAGTTAGAGAGTTGCCATAGCTTAAGAGCTCAAGAGCTTCACTCAATAGCTTGTGAGAATGGCCAAAAATGTACTCTTTCTTTAGCTAACATCTCTTTTGTAGAGATATCACTAACCCTAACCCTAGGCCTCTTTCACACATGGGCGGACAACCCCATAAGTGAGCCTTTCTTAATACACTTAGAACTCTCATTTAGAACCCACATTGGCCTAAAACGATTTACATTGCACTTCGGCACAAAAATATGGAAAAATTATGTGCGTCTTTATGTTCCCATGGCTACAATCCCGCTCTCTCGCATTAATTGCTTCCGGCCTCCTTCCATAATCCGTGTTCCCGTGAGTGTTCCCGTGGAGCAGGGGCTTAGGATACCTAGAGCGAACAGCAGCGAGGGTCTCATCAGCTAACCTCTTTGGTTGATCTTTGTAGTAGTGAATAAAGCAATCTCTGTAATTGTTAGCAATTACAGAGCGCATGAAGGCCATGATGTCCTTCCCCAGTGCATCCATCAAGATGCCTCCTGTATGAGTGATGTCATAGTAGATCGTACCATCACTCGGAGGCATGTCTTGATCATCTGAATCATTCTCGTCCCCACCACCACCCCTCCCAAAGCACTGTGCCATGCATCCCCCACCGCTCTCCCTACTACTATGCTTGCTACTGTGTCGTGCCGAGCTACTACGCTGGCCACCTGTAGCTGTTGGAGAACCAAGTCTCGACTGCACAGGAGTACGCTGAGACGGCTCTGCGAGGCAGAAGGGCCTTCTGACGGCATGGGGGAAGGGACATAGGACAGCATGGGAGAAGGGTCTCGGCTATGTTACCGACTGGGCTGTGTTAACTCCACTAGGGTAATCTCAAAAGGTGTGGGGTTGGGGTGGTTTGGAGTCTGTAGTGTCGACTCTTGGGGGGTATTTAGAGTACCCATCGTCATGTAGCCGTATAACTCCGTAGGACTGGGAGGGTGCCCCAAAAGGTTATATAAGTCCCGAAAGATGGATTCCCGAGGATCAGGTGAGCCTGAAGCACTTCTTGGCCACATGATGAAGTGGAAAAAAGAAAAGAAGAAGATTACTGATGAACTAAGAAGAGAAAAAGAAGAGAAAAAGAGAGAAAAAGAGAGAAGGAAAGAGAGTAGAAAGGGCATGCACAGCGGGGATAAAAGAGAGGAGAAAGGAGAGGAAAAGAGAGGAGAAAAAGAGGGAATAAAAGAGAGAAAAAGAGAGGAGAATAGAGGAAAAAAGAGGGGGATAAAAGAGAGAAAAAGAGAGGAGAATAGAGGAAAAGAGAGGAGAAAAAAAGAGAGAGAAAGAGAGGAGATAAGAGAGAAAAAGAGAAGGAAAGAAAGGATAAAAGAGAGAAGGAAAAAGAGAGAAGGAAAAAAAGAGGAAAATATAGAGTGCAATCTATTTTTTCAATCATGCTTTCCCTTTCCATTATTAATGCAATCCCCTTCTTCAATCATGCAAATCCCTTTCCATCATTCATGCAATCCCTTTCTTCATTCATACAATCACTTATTTCCATGAAAGGAGAGGAAAAGAGAGGAGAAAAAGAGAGAAAAAGTGGGGATAAAAGAGAGGAGAAAGGAGAGGAAAAGAGAGGAGAAAGGAGAGTAAAAGAGAGTAGAAAAAGTGGGGATAAAAGAGAGGAGAAAGGAGAGGAAAAGAGAGGAGAAAAAAAGAGAAAAAGAGATGAGGGGAAAAAAAAGAAGCAAAAAAAAAGCGTCTATCTGTGCGTTTTAATAGCGCGTCTATAGACGCGGCTACCTGTTTCCAACATAGAGTAGACAGGCTTTTAGACGTGCTTTTAGACGATCTCTCAGATGCGTCTATAGATGCGCTCTGACAGACATACTATCCCAAAAAGACGAAAAGGACATGCGTTGCGCCCGACGTGCCCGACACAAAAACACAGTTGTTGTACCAAAAACATTCGTTTCAAAGAGAGCAAAGGACGAATCAAACGAGAGCAACTTTCAAAGAAGATCAACCCTAAAGAGACTTACCTTGGATAGAGGTATGGAAGCTTCTTGTCCTTCTTCAAAGCTGCTTCTCTTTCTTCTCTTCCTTGTTCACCCTTTGCTTCTCTTTCTTCTCTTCCTTGTTCACCCTCTTCTCTTGTGTGCAACCACACTTGAATCTTAGAATCGAACCTATAAAAGTACAACCAAACTGTCACGTAGGCTGTAATGCCTGGACCGACGGTAGACCGGATGGCCATGTCCGGGGTTCAGTGGGAGAGGACGCCCATGCGGAGTCATGGGCGGCCAGGCTAGTGTGGATGGCAGGCCACACACTATATAGCCTGGGGGATGAGGGGCAATCCTCATTCTTCCTCTATGGCTCGGTGGTGAGCCAGAGGCCGTCCCCTCTTGTGGTAATGCCCGTAGCGGCGTTACGGGAATGTAACACTGGTATCAGAGCGTGGTTCGATGGGATTGTCAGAGCCCGCGCGTGACCGGGGGACCGGAGCCCACTCGATGGTTTTCAACCATTCGTCTCCTTATCCTTATCTCGAATGGAAGGTGTGGAGGGAGGCAGCCATGGAAGAATGGAGGGGAAGAACTCTCTCTCTCTCTCTCTCTTGCAGGATAATTCAAACAAACGCTCTCTCTCGGCTGGTGAAAAGGATAATTCCCGCAAGAAATAATCCCGGCAAGCACAGCCTCTCGACAATTTTTATTTTTGTTATGAAGACTCTGCGAGCGTAGCCTCGCCAGATTTCAATTTACACTTTTGTGAACGTCGTCTTGCTAGAGTCAGAGTTTTTGTTCGAACAAATTTGTGTTTGTTCTGTAGTGACAAACAAATGTGTTCTTCTATAGACACACCCCACGAAACACACCCAACACGGCCGTCGCGTCGTGTGGCCGTAGTGCCCGTTTTCCACGAAAGAGACCCACCGCACATGGCCGTAGTGTCGCGTGATAAGAGAGAGACAAATCCCACGGCCGTAGTGCCGAGTGAGACGTTCTATGGCCGTTGTGCCTAGTGAACACGTCTATGGCCATAGCGTCGCGAGAATAACACATGTGGTGATCACACATTTGGTTCGGAGAGACTAAATGAAAGCGGAGCATACACTTAGTATTGACCATCAAAGTCACGTAGTTTAGCTATAGTGTAAATCTGAAACCGCGTTGTGTTTTACTTGGGCTAAGAGGACCGGCAATGGCGTCAGTTGTGCCCAAATTAGACGAAGAGCTTATCACAAGAAATCAAGGTAAGCCTAATTGAGCCGTAGTGCTCATAACCCTTCACAATCTTTTAACAGTTGCTAGAAGATCGTGATAAACTTTGGCAAATGAGAACCATGTACAAGCGTAGTCTTGATGTGGTTATGCCTTGTGTCCAAACAAGTTGCTTACTGTTTGTAGCAACAAGAGAGCTTTGGCCCGTAGAGGCAAGCTGGCCCTTGTTGGTAGTACCAAAATAGTGTCACTACTTGAGCCTAGTGACTAGTTTGATTTAGTCACGTGATTGCCTGGTAAAAGTAATCCCTAAGGTGTGTATTGCTTGGGATAAAGGGGCTAGTAGTGCTGCTAGCAGTGCTCAACTGAATGGTTTATCTAGAAGTACTAATCTGAAGGATTAGCGTACGCCTAGATAATAATAGCAGATTTAGGATTGATTTGTAGAAATCAAAGGTAAATCTGAAGGGGTATAGTCTTGAGATGTAATGCTCAATGCCCTTATACAATTTGATCGAAGAAAATTGTTCTTAAACTTACAAGCATGGTTTTCTGTTCTTTTTATTGCCATGCGTTGACATCCCACTGCTCGAGAGTTTGTGGTGATCTTTCGAGGGGGGAAAGAGCCTTTTTATATGTCACATCAGTTGGTTGAGTGGTAATTTGATGGTATGGGACATCAAATTCTCACGGAATCAATTGTAGTCTTGGTGGAATGGGACGCCAAGGCTTGTGCATGTAACTTGACTCTTTGGCAGGTCTGTATGCACACTTGTCTGTAGTGATAAAGTGTGCAAGATAAAATTTGAACTTTGACAATTACAAATATAGCCATAAGTTGGGATAAAACCCAGTTACAGAGTTCGGAGAAGCTCTAAGTAGCAAGACCATGATGGTGTACTAGTGCTAACAAAGTGATTTAGTTCCAGAGTGATCTAAATCTAGAGGTTAGCAGTAAGACTAGTTTGGTTGGACAGTTTCATGCATGGGGGACGCCCTATAGCATTTTGCAAGCGTAGTCTTGCCTATGTTCAACATAAGTGTGCGATTGTGAGCACATTTTAGTTGCTACCATATGAATTTGGGAAATATATTACTTTCCTACATAAGCAATTGTAATATTGCATGACAGGCTATTTTGCTTACAAAGTTCATGTGCGTGTAAACCCTATAAGTCGTATGACCCCTTGGGAATGAGTGGAGCATTCCATGGATTTAATAAGGTTTTACATGGCAATAGTGAGTAGTATCTCACTCCAGATGAGCTTGGTTGTTGTTAGTATCGGATCCGACATATGTAGTATACATACTCGGGCTGAGTTAGGATAGAAGGCTAAGCCGGAGAGCTTAGTGGTAAATCCTACTGTATCTGGTGAGTTTTGACTTAACCGGAGTGTTAAGAAGTAAACTCAAAGTCTGGGGCTGAACCGGAGTGTTCGGAGGCAGACATATCTTTTGTTAAATCGGAGAATTTAGCAACAGATGAGCTTGGGGTGAACCATGGTACCCAGGAAAAAAGCTCTTCACACTAAAATAGTGCACAATAATTTTAGGGTGATAAAAATCCATCACAAGAATGTTTTACAACTTTCCATAGATGATAGATGAGACCATGTACTTTACGGAGTTAAAGTACATAGGTGGTGACTTCGGCGCCACATTTTTTGTAGGAAGTCACCAGTGGTGTAATTAGGTCAGCCGAGACTCCACAAGACCTATGCACTAGTTTTAAGTTGACCTCTATTAAGGACGTCCAAAAATTCATGTTGTAATACCAAAGATTGTACTGTAATGTGCAATGGAGGGGTCAATTTGTGTAGTCACTTCTTAGCAGCAAGTGACTTAAGCATCTTGTTATAGATGGTTGTATATGGTACTCCCACTCGGGGGAGGTACGCCATGGGTACGGAGTTACTCACAGACTAGTATGGAGCTACTAGTGTGACGATAGTGGGTACGTAGTTACTCACTACTAATACATAACTGCTAATAATTAAGATCCTCGAGTGAAAGATACTCTAGATCAACATTTTAAATTACCGAACCACAATCCATGAGTATCGAGGTACTCATAAATATGTTGACGTTGCTCAAATCGAGGGACCGATTTGTTCGATGGTATGGAATAAGCAAGGAGAATGGAGTAACTTAAAAGTTACACATCACTAGCCCGAGTGAGTTGTCGAGGTCATCCGTAGTTTGATGATCCCCTCTACCTATCAGATAACATTCAATTTTGCAAGCCCTGGCATTTAATCCGTAGTGATTATGAGTTGGGTGTGAGATATGGTTATGAAGTTCTTACAAGAGTACTCGTTTATTTGCTAGTCATTGGTTATAGCTTGGTAGAGATTGCCACCTGTGATGGGTAGGTAGCTTTGCCGCTATAATGAGGAGGCAGCAAATAATGTTCTCATAGTTATACTTCATACCAACACCAAACAGGGATAGGATGAAATTCCTAAGTTCATCATCACGAAGTACTGTGATGTTTGCATTTATATTGAATGTATGATGTAATGAGACATTGGGCTTGTGTAATTACCATCAATTATCTAGCAACCTATGGCTTCGCAGCAAGCTCAGTCATTATCTGTGGATTGATAATGTGGTTATTAGTAGTTTAAATTTTTTTTTGATGGATGGTACAACCCACCCAAATGATTCATAAGTGTGTAACCACTTATGAAGGGTAATAATATGCAACAATGAAGCACTTTGTTACAAGTGTGAAACCACTGATCTGTTGCAAAGCAGTTTATCAATAGTACCACCATATGTGCGTAGACACTATACCACATCTTCGTTGCAAGATGTTTAAAAGTTTCTTGGAAGGACTCAAGAATATAACATATGATATTAAACACGGTCTAGATTTGTTCTTGGACCTATGACACTAGCGCGTAGTCCGCTTGAGAGTAGAGTTTTTGAGGACAAAAACCTTTCTTGAGGGAAAGGAGGGATATCCTCAAATATCACATAAACTGGAATAGTTGTGTGAGTCCAGACAATACTTGAAGGGATGTGTCTGGTAATAGCAACAGAGTTGTAAGTGATTGGATGTAACTCGAGACACCCGTAGTGGTGCAACAATCTTTATCAAACATCTCCACATACTATATGGTCTACCCGCATATATAGTATGGCATAAGAGATAGGAAGTTTGATTGTTATATTTGAATGGAAATTTTCAAAACTTACATTTACTCTGAGTTAGAGTAAAGTTTAACCATCCGTAGATTGATGGTAGTTAGAAATTCAACAAAATTCTAGAGCATATGCTTGTGCAACGATGTTACTCTAAGAGAGAAAGTATCTCTCAGCTTTGGAACTAATCCTTGTGATGCATGATTAGATTGGCTCTAGTTTATTTCTCCTATGGCCGTAGATCTTTCCAAGGAGAAGTTTTAACAAGTTGGTGAAGCAACATGATGCCATTGCATCTAGAGTGGTTTGATTCCCTTATGAGCACATCCTCACCCACTTTGGTTGTCCCTTGGAGCTTACCATGACATGATGCAAAATCAAGGCATGAAATTTGCCTTCAAGTTTTGGTTGAAATACCAAATTATGGCTTGTGTGAGCATGATCCTGTCTTTACAGAGGTCTGGCGCGATGTACGCATACGCACTTTATCACAGCCGCACCCACCTTCCTCGCCAGCACGTAATGCTAGTCCGGAGAGACTGGCCGTAGGTGCGGCGGGTAGCGAGGCGAGAGTTAGTCCGGAGAGGCTAGCCGAGCCTTCGGGGTATAGTTTTGATAGTCCAAGAAGTGTGGGTCATCCTGGGATTCAGAAGACCTATGCACTCGTAAAAAGACAGTTTTATTGGCCTAGTTTGTTTAAGAACATCCAGACTTATGTGCTGAAATGCAGTAAGTGCCAGGTCAATAAACATGAACGTCTTAAGGTTGGAGAACTACTCCATCCGCTGGAGATTCCTCAAAAGAAATGGGAAAGCATTTCCATAGATTTCATTACCGGTTTACCCAAGACGAGTCGAGGGAATGACTCGGTGTGGGTGGTAGTGGACAGGTTAACTAAACTGGCAAAGTTTATTACCACGAGAAAACTGTAAAAGCGCCAGAGTTGGCAAAACTCTTTATTGAACATCTCTACAAGCTATATGGCCTGCCCGCAGATATAGTGTCAGATAGAGATAGAAAGTTCAACAGTCATTTTGGAGGGAAGTCTTCAAAAAGTTGGATACTACTCTGAGTATGAGTACGGCAGATCATCCGGAGTCTGATGGTCAAACTCAAAAAGTTAACCAAATTCTAGAGGATATGTTGCGTTCTTATGTTAGTAAGAAGCAATCTAATTGGGAAGAGTACTTGCCCTTATTGGAGTTTGCCTATAACAGCTCCAAACACTCAGCGAGACTGGATTTACACCATTCATGTTAATGTATGGATTCCAGTCGAGATCTCCAATGGCTGTAGGCCTAGAAAAGGAGAAGATTCAATCTGTCAAGGATTTCCTTGAAGATATGAATGATATGCTCAAAGCTGTACGCGAGAGCATTCGTAGCGCACAGGATCGCGCTAAAACATTTGCCTATAAAGGACGCAGACAAGTGACCTTTGCAGAAGGTGACTTTGTATTTTTAAAGGTTCCTGCGCAGTTAGCAACCATGAAAACGGGAAAGTGTGATAAACTTTCTCCTAGATATTGCGGTCCTTTCAAGGTCCTTAAGAAGATTGGGGACGTAGCCTATAAACTTGAGTTACCGGAGAGTTCTCAAGTTCATCCTGTCTTCCATGTTAGTAAACTGAAGAAATCAGTTCACGGGTTAGAGAACGTAGTTTCTCTAGATATTTTGGTGGAATTGATCACTCCACCAAAGATACCACATGAACCGGAAAGGATTCTATAGTATCGTGACAGACAAACCCGACATAAAGTGTACCAGGAGGTACTTGTTAAATGGACAGATAGGGATGAGGAGTAGCAACCTGGGAACGCCGTAGTGCAATTTCCAAAAGGTTTCCCCAGTTTGTTTTCGAGGACGAAAACTCTTCTTAAGGGGGGGGTAATGTCACGTAGGCTATAATGCCTGTGACCGACGGCAGACCGGATGGCCATGTCCGGGGTTCAGTGGGAGAGGACGCCCATGCGGAGTCATGGGCGGCTAGGCTAGTGTGGACGGCAGGCCACACACTATATAGCCTGGGGGATGAGGGGCAATCCTCATTCTTCCTCTATGGCTGGGTGGTGAGCCAGAGGCCGTCCCCTCTTGTGGTAATGCCCGTAGCGGCGTTACGGGAATGTAACACCTGTGACCAATGGCGGCAGACCGGATGGCCATGTCCGGGGTTCAGTGGGAGAGGACGCCCATGCGGAGTCATGGGCGGCCAGGCTAGTGTGGACGGCAAGCCACACACTATATAGCCTGGGGGATGAGGGGCAATCCTCATTCTTCCTCTATGGTTGGGTGGTGAGCCAGAGGCCATCCCCTCTTGTGGTAATGCCCGTATAGCGGCGTTACGGGAATGTAACACAAACTAATACAAATTAACATTGCAATTTTAGCTTTAACAACCATGTTTTAGTTTGATAAATTATATATTAGATCTTCTAGATAATTTTGTTATTGATGTCCTCTTCTTCAGAGTACATTTAATAGTACTAAATAATTTTGTCCTCTTTTTTATAGCACATTCAATAGAATGAAATATTAAATCATCTATATAATTTTGTTATTGATGTCTTCTTCCTCATACACAATTGATAGAATGCTTTATATGATTTAAAAACTTAGATGATTCATTTAGTTCATATTTAACATTTGTAAAACTTTTTTTAGAATTTTTATCTTTATTTTTTATTACCATTAAAATTTTGAAATTTATGTTATAATTTCTTTACAGTTTATTTTAGTTCTATCAATTAATTTTGCATTATTATCTACACCAGTAACTATGCTTTCGTTTACCACGTTGACTAAAACTAACTATGCTTCCTTACTGTACAAACCTACAAGCTAACATGTTTGAACCTTCTCAACATATTAATCTATAACACCTGTCATCTATATCCTTGCATTTCTATCAAAGATGTTGCCCTCGTAAACTTTGAACATTTGCAAAACTTTTTTTAATCTTTTATCTTTATTTTTTATTACCATTAAAATTTTGAAATTTGTGTTATAATTTCTTTAGTGTTTATTTCAGTTCTATCAATTAATTTTACATTAATATGTACGCCACTAACTATGCTTTCTTTACCATGTTTACTAAAACTAAGTATGCTTTCTTTTACTATGTTTTTGACTTATCACCTCAACCACCCTGACATCGGAATATTGTCCTTACTTTGGAAACCTAGAAGCTAACATGTTTAAACCTTCTCAACATAGCTAATCTATAACAAGTGTCATCTATATCCTCGGCAGTTCTATGAAAGATGATGCCCTCGTAAACTTTGAACATTTGCAAAAAAAAAAATTATAATTTTTATCTTTATTTTTTCTTATTTGTGTTATAATTTCTTTAGTGTTTATTTAAGTTTTATCAATTAATTTTGCATTACTATCTACACCACTAATTGTGCTTTCTTTTATCATGTTTACTAAAACTAACTATGCTTTCCTTTACTATGTTTTTCACCTATCACATCAACCCCAACATTGGAATATCGTCCTTACTGTACAAACCTACAAGCTAACATGTTTAACCCTTCTCAACATAGCTAATCTATAACAAGTGTTATCTATATCCTTGCATTTCTATCAAAGATGCATGCTGCCCTTGTAAACTTTAAACATTTGATGTTTATAATCTAGATTAATATTTAATCTCTCCTAAGAGTCTTTATAAAAATACAGTTTTAATTCTTTATCGTGTTGGGTAGTGCACAAGCTCCACCTCTCCATCATGATAAGCTAACGCACCTAATGATGATGTATCTCAATGTGCTTCGTGCGAGCATGAAACATGGGGCTCCTTGGCGATGGCCATGTAACTCTAATTATCGCTAAGCAATATTATTGTTCCCTTTTGAGAAGCACCCATGTCTCCCAAAATTCTTCTCAACCAGATTGCTTTAACTTTGGGGTTGTGAAATTCTTACCCCCTTTACAAAGATGCATCGTCCTTAATGATTTAGCTCACAAAAATATTACCTCCACTTTCTTTGGTTCTCATCGTTATCTTGTAGACAAACTCTGACATGATCCTCTAGATTTCATTATTTAAGTGTAACTTCTTCATATCTTTAGTCTCTCAATTTAAGCATGTTAACGAAAATTGTTTCCATTCAACTCTCAAGACAAATGACATAAGCACATCCCATACTATGTAATCTACACTAGCTTGGCGATTTTGTCTAAATTAGTTAACTAGGTTTTTTAAACAAATCGACCTTACTGATAGCTTGTACACTCTACAGAAGCACAAGTTAAGCTTTTCTCAAATTGAACCCATTGCTACTTGCAATCTTGGGAATATGTGCTCAAGCCACAATATTGCTTCATATAATTTGGACAACTTGTTTATCCATAGGTTTATGCTCATGGTCCTACAGGAAAGCTAGGGTTTAGGGCTTGCATCTGATAGAATTTGCGTAAAGAAACCATTTGCTAGTTGAATTGTAATTTTCTTATAGGCCACTCTAGGAATTACCTCCCCTACGTTGTAAGTTTTTAGCACTGATAGAAAGAAGGTTCTGAGCTAATGTTGCACATACTGATAATTGTAAATTTGAGTAAAGTAGTCATTGGTAGTTCAATTGGATTTCTCTGATAGCTAGTGGCCTATTAGAAACAATCCCCACCTAAAAAATATGTAAGTATACCACATGCATTAAAAATGAAGGGTTCCTAAATTTAAAATTTCATGATAGATTTAGAGAAATACATTTACATAAGGGGTTCTTGAATCCCCGCTCCCCCTCCCTTCCTCCTCTTATGCCTACCTAAGCTTTCTACTCCTGTGCCTACTTGATCGGTAGCTCCACCATTCGTAGAACTCCTTCAGTCCATGTGTGCCCATAGAACGACTAGCAGAGTATTGCACCATAGCCCTACCAAAAAATTGACCATACCAGCTCACACCATAATGTCTTATGGGCTAAAGATGGAACATAGCAAAAGGCATCAAACAGAACACACACACACACACACACACACATAGAGAGAGAGAGAGAGAGAGAGAGAGAGAGAGAGAGAGAATATGTTGTCCTCCTTTGATCCGGAAGAGCCACAAGAATAGTGTGGTAGAGAGGGAAAGGTGGGAGGATTGCAGCTCCCAAGCATGCCGAACCAAGAGGAAGAAAAAAGATCCGGTAGTAAATATAGAAAAGAAAAATATCAACCATGATGCAAACGATCAAAAAATACGGAAGCAATCGAAAGCACACATGTAGGGTTTCTCACAGTAGTGAACCTAATGCTTGGTTGTATACATTAGAGAATGCGTTTAACCTAAAAATGAGTGGGAAAAAAGTTTTGGGGTGGGCCCGCAGTGGAAGGGGGCTCTTGTATGTGGAGTACCAATCACTTCTTGGTGCCCGGCAAGGCAAGGCCTACGCCCTTATTGGTGTGGTGTAACCACTCACAACCACCGGGGCCCGCTCACGCTGGCTCTTTTTAATGCTCAAAAACAAACCTGCCGCCTCCTCACGTATCAGCATGCCATCGACATGGGTGGTGCCCGCTCACAACAGCTTGCGCCCTTCAGCTCGCCTCCAGTCTCAGTCTGAGTCTTTCGTGCCCACGTCCTGCTGCTCCTCCTCGCCTCTAGTCTCTAGAATCTCCGAGTTTCGCAGAGCTCTCGTGCCATCTGACTAATAGTAGTAGTCTACTGAGTCCATCGTGTTTTGGTGGCTTTTCTTCAAGCTGTTAAATGCACTCTGAAGGCAGGCTCCGCTCTGTGCTACACAAGGGATCAGCTTAGAGCAAACAAAGGAATAATTGAACTTTACCTTGGTTTGCTTGATGATCATGAGTACTGGGCTGTTACAGCTCTTGACTCTCTAGCAGTGTGCCTGGCTTTTGAAAACGAACAACGGATGAAGGACGTTGAGCTGAAGCCACCCATAAGCTTCAGGTGCCTTTCTTCCAGTCTTGTAGTGAGCCCTCCTTCGTGCAGCCATTCCTGAAGATCATCACGTACGCTTGCGCCTCTCGTACATGTGTTAATCGTAGGCTACGATTCTCACTTGCTTTTTATTTCTTGCAGAAAATCATCATAAATCAAGGCCACTTCTGGCCTCAATATTCCGTTGTTACTGGGGGTAAGACTGTACCATCAAGATGCCATTGCCCACCTCAATCTTTTGAAATTGCTTACAGTCTCGCCAAATTTTTTGGGTGTAAGGTGCACACACGAATGAATGATCATTACATTCTTAGCAACAACTACCTTCATGATGCATGCCGTTTCAGTTATGGGTGTCCACGTGTCAAGACCTGAATGGTTTTACATTCCAACACTCCCCCTTAACACCATTAAGGTCTTGCAGGGTTACTAGTATAGAGTTGGGTTTTATTAGATACTAGAAAAAAGAGATGCACCCCCGTTTTATTAGATACTAGAAAAAAGAGATGCACCCCCGTTTGTGGTGCTTCGCAAATGCCTAAGCTATATGCTATTAGAAGTGTTAACAACAATGCTAATGCATTTAACCCGGATCAAGTGTTGCTTGAATGATCAGTAGCATGAACATCTTTTTCTTCATCCTCGATCGTGCATAAGGCTTCATTGGAACATGAGCTTTCTAATCGTCATCACCATTGATCTTCACTCGAGATTGGATATCTACTACATTTCTCCCCCTCAAGAGAGATCAATGGAATGTCACTGGTAGCAACATGGATATGAAGCACGATCACCACCATAAAGAAAACTCCATCTTGAAACCATTTGACACAGAAGTCTTCTTGTACCCCAACAGGATCAACATGAGAAGGGCTCCCCCTCAAAGCAATGAAAAAGAGAAAGGAGACAACCTCATGACTAGCCTTACTGAAATCATAGGTATGGGCTTTGTGACCATCAACAACATCATCGCGCAAAGCACCATCCTTTATCGCATCACCGTAGTCGCCTTAAAAGTGTATCAGTGGTGGCGAGGAAGAGGGGATTTGGGTGTGTTGATGTAGATCATGATGAGCGTAGAATGACCCATTCATCATCATCATCATCATCATGATGAGGGTAGAATGAGACCCATTCATCATCATCATCATCATCTGCGAACGAGAGGGTGTCGTCGCTCGCATGGATGGAAAGGAGTATCTATGGTGAGGCACAACAAAAGGGAGGTCTTCTTCTTGACCTTCGAATTAACCCTTTAAGTTGCATGCACCATGATGTTAGCATCAATAAGCATGCTTTTATAGACAAAATTTGGGAATGCATTAGATTTGATTCGCCCGTTGATTGGGGACTGCAGGTTGTCTACTACATCTTTACGCACTCTTCTTCTTCTTCAACTCCATCCGCAGGCACGAGGTCGCCCTTTCTTTCATGTTTTCATTTTCACCCTTCAATTTGGAGCTTCTCTAGATCAATGTTTGCTTCATCTTCTTGTTCTTTGTGATCATAATAATGCCCATGTTTTTGGGGCTGGAGGATTGCATTTTTTGCATCTTCATCTCCTTCATCTTCGAGGAGTAGTAAGAGGCCTAATTTATGGAAACCATGGGTGTGAGGAGCCCCCATCCAGTAGAAAGGCATGCGTGATACCATGAGGAAAACCCTAAAGGTCCCCTGCAGCAGAGATACGCCATAGTCTCTCCTCTCTGAGACACATATAGAGGTGCACACACGAATGAATGATCTGTTATTACATGAGTTGGTTATTACATTCTTACCTACTACCTTCATGATGCAAAAGGGATGCATGTTTTTAAGCTTTTGAGCTTCCACGTATCAAGACCTGAATGGTCTTACATTCCAACAATAGTGATGTTGGTACTCTCAACAAAAGGATTGATGCGATTGTTTTACAAGCACCATACACAACCAAAGCCGCTTATTGTTGAATATATTCTACAACAGAAGCTTCAGAGACTCATCAATGAGGAGAGCAGCGTGATGGTGAATAGTCAGATGGCCAAGACAGATAACCTCCTCTCTTCTGAAAGCTCAAATTCTTTGTTCTAGGGTGGGACATATAAGATGGTGGTATAAAACAGTCTACGTACACATGATGTCTTGTAATAATAGAATGATGACACTCTAGAAGTGTTTAAACTTAAAATGATAGCAAAATATATATTAAATATTTAAAAAATCAATTTTTCTTCCCTATTACATAAGGACTACTTTTGTCTTCTTCCAAGGATGACCCATGAAGTTAGATGATTGGAGTGGGGAAGGGGCAACGAGTGAACTATAAAGGATTTCGAGTCTAGATCACACTTTAATTTGTTTTCATATGTGGAATTGTTTTAAGGTCTCAATATGGAGAGCTCCAAAGGCACCACCCAGTGATGAGAGACATCGGCTTACATGGAAGCATGTTGACCATCAAACATAGAGGCATGTATACCTTTAAACATAGAGGCAAGTCCCACGCCAGAGTAAACATGCAGGGATTGTGCCACGCGGTAACATGTTAAGAATGTGCAATGAGGAATCTTGTGTGAGAATAGATTAGAGATAACCTCTATAGGAACTTTCTCCAATCTCAAGCAAAGACAAAATGGTCAAATGCATGAATGGGCCACGATATCATGACCGGATAAAGATTAGTAGTTCTTTTTTCCAATTCTGGTCCCCTCATTCAAATTTGGAGCGGCTACCCTAGATTTTGGTCCACAGTGACCAATAGCCCCCCAAAATCTTAGAACAAACTAAAAATCAAAGAGATTTCCATCATCCCACAATCACCATACCCATTTCTTAATCAATAAATCAAGAAAACTAAGAAATAAAAAAAAACAAGAGATTCAAGAATTCCTCAAATTTTCCTGAAACTAAGATGGAAATGGATCAAAGACATGGCTCTAATACCAATGAAAGAAAGTGGCAACTAGATAAACCTACATTTATCCTAATTAGACTTGGATTAGCCTAGATTAGGATGATTAGCCTAGGTTTAGAGCAAGAAGAGAAAGTAAGAGACTTGTGTATTCATGATCATCAAAAGGTACCAAAAATATGGTGTATGTGGCCTATATACATGACCCCCCATTTCACACTATCATAAGTGTTGTCCATGGGCATGGTCAATTGGCCTTGTGCCCATTATTGAGACCATTCCACTTTGTTACAGCTTCTATGTTTATCCAACAATAGAGTGATAACTTTACCCAAGCTAAGATTAAATTATGCTTTAAAAGAGGAGAAAATTGCAAAATATTAAGGTGTTAGGCTAGTTATGAGAATTATCGTTGTCATTTGCAAGATATTAAGGTGTTAGGCTAGTAATGAGAATTATCATTGTCATTGCATGTTGTTCACCTACAACTAAACATCAATGTTTGCAAGTTGTTGAATTAGTGATTTTGAGTTGTTGAGATGAATTATTAAGATGATTTTGAGTTTTTAGATGAACCATTAAGGTTTCTCTTGATTGCAGTGGAAACGTTTCAAAAATATCCTTAAATCTACTACTTTAACACCAAACAAATTTTCTAGATTATTCCACACTTCTTTAGCACTTTTTAATCAGTCAATATTATGATTAACAAATTGATCAAATTACATGCTAGGACCAGTGATTGTATAAGTACTTACTCTTTTTTATTTAATTCAGGAAAGTTGGATCCCTTAAATTAGCAAGAACCTTATGTGACCTTGTCATTGGCCACAAAACCACCTATTTAACCACAGTACCTCTACCCCAATTGCTCGACAATGCTAAATCCATCGCTTCTCTCAAGTTTGGAAGTCATCATTGGTGAAAATTTTAAACTTGGTGTTTTAGGGTTTGAAAGAAACAATTTAAAAAAAAACATTATCTTTGAGGAGCTTTTGCGTGAATGCACTAAAGACATTACAGATAAAAGTCAAGGTCAACAAGAGTGTAAGGAGAAGAGCAAGTACATTGTCAATAATATTTGGAGCTACTCGGATTATATGCATGAGTTTTCAAGAAGGATACAATGTTTATTGCTCGTGATTGGCTACAGTGCTTAGTGTTCACAATTTAGTGGGAAATTGGCCACATTGTTTAATGCTTAGTGGGTGATTGGATATGGTATTTGGTGGGCAATTGGCAATAGTGTTCACTGTTTAGTGTGCAATTGGCTACAGTGTTTAGTGGGTGATTGGCTATGGTAAGATATAGAGTCGAATAAAGTTACACTACAACTATGGTGATGCATACTGCATAATAGTGGGCGATATTTGGATACATTGTCTAGTGGGCAATTGACTATGGTAAGATATAAGAAAAAAAGTTTTATAATAGTGGGAAATAGGCTATGGTAAGATATAGAGAAGAAAGTTACACAGCAGCTATGGTACTGCATACTACAAAATGATGTCATCCATCAAGGTGCTTTCTCAAATTATTGAAGCTCCTCATAGAGACTCTCGCGTAGAGTTAATGCTTCCTTTCTTGTAGTAATAAATCCAGAAAATCTTGTTAGCTCACAAGGCTAGATGCTAAAGGTTTGTATCATTGATTTAATATAATTTATTCGCTTGGCAAATAACTTCTCTCTTACACACACACACACACACACAGACAGACACACACACACACACACACGCACACATATAAGAGATGTTTATAGAACTATGTTTTCCTCAAAATGTCACCTAACAAAGAGCTATCTCTAATAACCTATCTCCTAATCTAGATAATGATTTTCTTAATCACTTTTTAATTTGTAAAGATCCTCCCCCTAGTGGCTTTGATACCATGTGTAGATTCTAGAAATCTAGGTATGATGTAAGAAAATCACAATCTCTAGCTAATGAGAGCTCCAAGTACATGCATTGTTTGAGCACAAAATGCTTACATATTTCACACTCCATGACATAGTTATTGTGACTAGAACATAACATATGGCTAGCACGTTCATGTGATCATCTCATAAAGGTTTAACAACCACACTTGAATCTTAGAATCGAACCTATAAAAGTACAACCACACTTGAATCTTAGAATCGAACCTATAAAAGTACAACCAAACTAATACAAATTAACATTGCAATTTTAGCTTTAACAACCATGTTTTAGTTTGATAAATTATATATTAGATCTTCTAGATAATTTTGTTATTGATGTCCTCTTCTTCAGAGTACATTTAATAGTACTAAATAATTTTCTCCTCTTTTTTATAGCACATTCAATAAAATGAAATATTAAATCATCTATATAATTTTTGTTATTGATGTCTTCTTCCTCATACACAATTGATAGAATGCTTTATATGATTTAAAAACTTAGATGATTCATTTAGTTCATATTTAACATTTGTAAAACTTTTTTTAGAATTTTTATCTTTATTTTTTATTACCATTAAAATTTTGAAATTTATGTTATAATTTCTTTACAGTTTATTTTAGTTCTATCAATTAATTTTGCATTATTATCTACACCAGTAACTATGCTTTCATTTACCACGTTGACTAAAACTAACTATGCTTCCTTTCACTATGTTTTTGACCTATCACCTCAACCCTGACATTGGACTATTGTCCTTACTGTACAAACCTACAAGCTAACACGTTTAAACCTTCTCAACATATTTAATCTATAACACGTGTCATCTATATCCTCGCATTTCTATCAAAGATGTTGCCCTCGTAAACTTTGAACATTTGCAAAACTTTTTTTAACTTTTATCTTTATTTTTTATTACCATTAAAATTTTGAAATTTGTGTTATAATTTCTTTAGTGTTTATTTCAGTTCTATCAATTAATTTTACATTAATATGTACACCACTAACTATGCTTTCTTTTATTATGTTTACTAAAACTAAGTATGCTTTCTTTTACTATGTTTTTGACTTATCACCTCAACCACCTTGACATCGGAATATTGTCCTTACTTTGGAAACCTAGAAGCTAACATGTTTAAACCTTCTCAACATAGCTAATCTATAACAAGTGTCATCTATATCCTCGGCATTTCTATGAAAGATGATGCCCTCGTAAACTTTGAACATTTGCAAAACTTTTTTTTGTAATTTTTATCTTTATTTTTTCGTACCATTAAAATTTTTAAATTTGTGTTATAATTTCTTTAGTGTCTATTCAAGTTTTATCAATTAATTTTGCATTACTATCTACACCACTAATTGTGCTTTCTTTTATCATGTTTACTAAAACTAACTATGCTTTCTTTTACTATGTTTTCACCTATCACCTCAACCCCAACATTGGAATATCGTCCTTACTGTACAAACCTACAAGCTAACATGTTTAACCCTTCTCAACATAGCTAATCTATAACAAGTGTTATCTATATCCTTGCATTTCTATCAAAGATGCATGCTGCCCTTGTAAACTTTAAACATTTGATGTTTATAATCTAGATTATTATTTATCTCTTAATCATAATGGTTAATATTACTTTTTGTAATATAACATTGGTGCTTTTGTTTCACTTTTTGTAACCATGTTATGTTAATTTTATAATAGTGAAAGTAGGATCTTTACAATACAAAGCATTGAATTGTAAAAAGAAGTCTAGAGTAAATAATATTATTGTTTGTAAACTTTGTTTACAAATTTATGCTGTGTTCAAAGTAAGAAACTTTGATGGAAATCTAGATAGAATCTCACTAGAGGATATCTTGCTTACAAGAGTGCTTGAACACAATGAACTCGATGATGAGAAAAAAGGTTGCTAACACTATCCATGATTTACTGTCTAGTACTCCCTACTGTGGTTAGATAGCTCTCATCACAAGCATACATCCTTCTTGGCAGAGTGCCAACTCTATGTAAGTCATATGGCCACATTTGGCCACCATCCAATGTCTAAAATAGGAACTGTTGGGTGCCCAGTACTCACCACAATTGCTACTCCTCATATGGGGGAGGCTACAAAATAGAGCACATCCATCACCTGCAACAACAGCAACATGAGCATCGAGCATTGAGAAAATACTTTTGTAACACCCCCCCCCCCAGGAATAAGTGAACTACCTCTTTGGTCCAAGGCGGAGTGAATGAAGATTGTGCTTTTTCACCCCCCTTTACTTCCACCCGTATAGGTGAACTACCTCTTTGGTCCACAAACATGGAGCTCTTTGGTCCACAAACATGGAGTCAATGAAGATTGTGCTCTAGAAAATCTCTCTTAAGAGCCTTTATAAAAATACAGTTATAATTCTTTATCGTGTTGGGTAGTACACAAGCTCCACCTCTCCATCATGATAAGCTAACGCACATAATGATGATGTATCTCAATGTGCTTCCTGCGAGCATGAAACATGGGGCTCCTTGGCGATGGCCATGTAACTCTAATTATCGCTAAGCAATATTATTGTTCCCTTTTGAGAAGCACCCATGTCTCCCAAAATTCTTCTCAACGAGACTGCTTTAACTTTGGGGTTTTGAAATTCTTACCCCCTTTACAAAGATGCATCGTCCTTAATGATTTAGCTCACAAAAATATTGCCTCCACTTTCTTTGGTTCTCATCGTTATCTTGTAGACAAACTCTGACATGATCCTCTGGATTTCATTATTTAAGTGTAACTCCTTCATATCTTTAGTCTCTCAATTTAAGCATGTTAACGAAAATTGTTTCCATTCAACTCTCAAGACAAATTACATAAGCACATCCCATACTATGTAATCTACACTAGCTTGGCGATTTTGTCTAAATTAGTTAACTAGGTTTTTTAAACAAATCGACCTTACTCATAGCTTGTACACTCTACAGAAGCACAAGTTAAGCTTTTCTCAAATTGAACCCATTGCTACTTGCAATCTTGGGAATATGTGCTCAAGCCACAATATTGCTTCATATAATTTGGACAACTTGTTTATCCATAGGTTTATGCTCATGGTCCTACAGGAAAGCTAGGGTTTAGGGCTTGCATCTGATAGAATTTGCGTAAAGCAACCATTTGGTAGTTGAATTGTAATTTTCTCATAGGCCACTCTAGGAATTACCTCCCCTACGTTGTAAGTTTTTAGCACTGATAGAAAGAAGGTTCTAAGCTAATGTTTCACATACTGATAATTGTAAATTTGAGTAAAGTAGTCATTGGTAGTTCAATTGGATTTCTCTGATAGCTAGTGGCCTATTGGAAACAATCCCCACCTAAAAATATGTAAGTATACCACATGCATTAAAAATAAAGGGTTTCTAAATTAAAATTTTCATGATAAATTTAGAGAAATACATTTACATAAGGGGTTCTTGAATCCCCGCTCCCCCTCCCTTCCTCCTCTTATGCCTACCTAAGCTTTCTACTGCTATGCCTACTTGATCCGTAGCTCCACCATTCGCAGAACTCCTTCAGTCCATGTGTGCCCATAGATCGACCAGCAGGGGATTGCACCATAGCCCTACCAAAAAATTGACCATGCGAGCTCACACCATAATGTCTTATGGGCAAAAGATGGAACATAGCAAAAGGCATCAACAAAACACACACACACACACACATAGAGAGAGAGAGAGAGAGAATATGTTGTCCTCCTTCGATCCGGAAGAGCCACAAGAATAGCGTGGTAGAGAGGTTCCATGTGTGCCCATAGATCGACCAGCAGGGGATTGCACCATAGCCCTACCAAAAAATTGACCATGCCAGCTCACACCATAATGTCTTATGGGCAAAAGATGGAACATAGCAAAAGGCATCAACAAAACACACACACACACACACATAGAGAGAGAGAGAGAGAGAGAGAGAGAATATGTTGTCCTCCTTCGATCCGGAAGAGCCACAAGAATAGCGTGGTAGAGAGGGAAAGGCGGGAGGATTGCAGCTCCCAAGCATGCCGAACCAAGAGGAAGAAAAAAGATCCGGTAGTAGATATAGAAAAGAAAAGTATCAACCCTGATGCAAACGATCAAAAAATAGGGAAGCAATTGAAAGCACACATGTAGGGTTTCTCACCGTAGTGAACCTTAGCAAATTAAATGATGCCATTAAAAGCTCTAATGCTTGGTTGGATACGTTAGAGAATGCGTTTAACCTAAAAATGAGTGGGAAAAAAGTTTTGGGGGCTCTTGTATGTGGAGTCCCAATCACTTCTGCCGGTGCGGGGCTCGATCCCTGGTGCCCGGCAAGGCTCGCCTACGCCCTTATTGGTGTGGTGTAACCACTCAGACAACCACCGGGGCCCGCTCACGCTGGCTCTTTTTAATGCTCAAAAACAAACCTGCCGCCTCCTCGCGTATCTCTCTAGTGCATGCCATCGACATGGGTGGTGCCCGCTCACAACAGCTTGCGCCCTTCACCCTGCAAAGAAACGTGCCCACGTCCTGCTGCTCCTCCAGCCCGTCTCTAGTCTCAGTTTTGCAGAGCTCTCCTGCCATCTCATCTAGTAGTAGTAGACTACTGAGTCCATCGTGTTTTGGTGTTAAATGCACTCTGAAGGCAGGCTCCGCTCTGTGATATAATGGCTCCGCTCTGTGCTACACAAGGGAGCAGCTTAGAGCAAACAAAGGGATAATTGAACTTTACCTTGGTTTGCTTGATGATCATGAGTACTGGGCTGTTACAGCTCTTGACTCTCTAGCAGTGTGCCTGGCTTTTGAAAACGAACAACGAAGCCACCCATAAGCTTCAGGTGCGTTTCTTCCAGTCTTGTAGTGAGCCCTCCTTCGTGCAGCCATTCCTCAAGATCATCACGTACGCTTGCGCCTCTTGTACATGTGTTAATCGTAGGCTATGATTCTCACTTGCTTTTTATTTCTTGCAGAAAATCATCATAAATCAAGGCCACTTCTGGCCTCAATATTCCGTTGTTGCTGGTGGCAAGACTGGACCATCAAGATGCCATTGCCCACCTCAATCTTTTGAAATTGCTCAAGGTAGGTTTTACTGATTACAGCCTCGCCAAATTTAATTTTTTGGGTGTTCTTCATAATACTGCTGATGATGATATTAAGAGCTGAGGAAAACCCTAAAGGTCATACACCATAGCCTCTCCTCTCTCAGACACATACATAGAGGTGCACACACGAATGAATGATCATTACATTCTTCATGATGCATGCCGTTTCAGTTATGGGTGTCCACGAGTCAAGACCTGAATGGTTTTACATTCCAACACTCCCCCTTAACACCATTAAGGTCTTGCAGGGTTACTAGTATAGAGTTGGCTTTTATTACATACTAGAAAAAAGAGATGCACCCCCGTTTGTGGTGCTTCGCAAATGCCTAAGCTATATGCTATTAGAAGTGTTTACAACAATGCTAATGCATTTAACCCGGATCAAGTGTTGCGTGAATGATCAGTAGCATGAACATCTTTTTCTTCATCCTTGATCCTGCATAAGGCTTCATTGGAACATGAGCTTTCTTATTGTCACCACCATTGATCTTTACTCGAGATTGGATATCTACTACATTTCTCCCCCTCAAGAGAGATCAATGGAATGTCCTTACATCTACTACTTTAACACCAAACAAATTTTCTAGATTATTCCACACTTCTTTAGCACTTTTAAATCACTCAATAATATGATGAGCAAATTGATCAAATTACATGCTAGGACCAGTGATTGTATAAGTACTTACTCTTATTTATTTAATTCAGGAAGAGTTGGATCTCTTAAATTAGCAAGAACCTTATGTGACCTTGTCTTTGGCCACAAAACCACCTATTTATCCACAGTACCTCTACCCCAATTGCTCGACAATGCTAAATCCATTGCTTCTCTCAAGTTTGGAAGTCATCATTGGTGAAAATTTTAAACTTGGTGTTTTAGGGTTTGAAAGAAACAATTTAAAAAAAACATTATCTTTGAGGAGCTTTTGCGTGAATGCACTAAAGACATTACAGATAAAAAGTCAAGGTAACCAAGAGTGTAAGGAGAAGAGCAAGTACATTGTCAATAATATTTGGAGCTACTCGGATTATATGCATGAGTTTTCAAGAAGGATACAATGTTTATTGCTCACTGTTTAGTGGGTGATTGCCTATAGTGCTTAGTGTTCACAATTTAGTGGAAAATTGGCCACATTGTTTAATGCTTAGTGGGTGATTGGGCGATTGGATACATTGTCTAGTGGGCAATTGACTATGGTAAGATATAAGAAAAAAAGTTACATAATAGTGGGAAATAGGCTATGGTAAGATATAGAGAAGAAAGTTACACTGCAGCTATTGTATTGCATACTACATAATGATGTCATCCATCAAGGTGCTTTCTTGAATTATTAAAGCTACTCATAGAGACTCTCGCGTAGAGTTAATGCTTCCTTTCTTGTAGTAATAAATCGAAAAAATCTTGTTAGCTCACAAGGCTAGTTGCTAAAGGTTTGTATCATTGATTTAATATCATTTATTTGCTTGGCAAATAACTTCTCTCTTACACACACACACACACACACACACACGCACACATATAAGAGATGTTTATAGAACTATGTTTTTCTCAAAATGTCACCTAACAAAGAGCTATCTCTAATAACCTATCTCCTAATCTAGATAATGATTTTCTTAATCACTTTTTAATTTGTAAAGATCCTCCCCCTAGTGGCTTTGATACCATGTGTAGATTCTAGAAATCTAGGTATGATGTAAGAAAATCACAATCTCTAGCTAATGAGAGCTCCAAGTACATGCATTGTTTGAGCACAAAATGCTTACATATTTCACACTCCATGACATAGTTATTGTGACTAGAACATAACATATGGCTAGCACGTGCATGTGATCATCTCATAAAGGTTTAACAACCACACTTGAATCTTAGAATCGAACCTATAAAAGTACAACCACACTTGAATCTTAGAATCGAACCTATAAAAGTACAACCAAACTAATACAAATTAACATTGCAATTTTAGCTTTAACAACCATGTTTTAGTTTGATGAATTATATATTAGATCTTCTAGATAATTTTGTTATTGATGTCCTCTTCTTCAGAGTACATTTAATAGTACTAAATAATTTTCTCCTCTTTTTTATAGCACATTAAAAAAACTGAAATATTAAATCATCTATATAATTTTGTTATTGATGTCTTCTTCCTCATACACAATTGATAGAATGCTTTATATGATTTAAAAACTTAGATGATTCATTTAGTTCATATTTAACATTTGTATAAAAAAAATAGAATTTTTATCTTTATTTTTTATTACCATTAAAATTTTGAAATTTATGTTATAATTTCTTTACTCTTTATTTCAGTTCTATCAATTAATTTTGCATTATTATCTACACCAGTAACTATGCTTTCGTTTACCACATTGACTAAAACTAACTATGCTTCCTTTTACTATGTTTTTGACCTATCACCTCAACCCTGACATTGGACTATTGTCCTTACTGTACAAACCTGCAAGCTAACATGTTTAAACCTTCTCAACATATTAATCTATAACACCTGTCATCTATATCCTTGCATTTCTATCAAAGATGTTGCCCTCGTAAACTTTGAACATTTGCAAAACTTTTTTTAACTTTTATCTTTATTTTTTATCACCATTAAAATTTTGAAATTTGTGTTATAATTTCTTTAGTGTTTATTTCAGTTCTATCAATTAATTTTACATTAATATGTACACCACTAACTATGCTTTCTTTTACCATGTTTACTAAAACTAAGTATGCTTTCTTTTACTATATTTTTGACTTATCACCTCAACCACCCTGACATCGGAATATTGTCCTTACTTTGGAAACCTAGAAGCGAACATGTTTAAACCTTCTCAACATAGCTAATCTATAACAAGTGTCATCTATATCCTCGGCATTTCTATGAAAGATGATGCCCTCGTAAACTTTGAACATTTGCAAAAAAAAAAATTGTAATTTTTATCTTTATTTTTTCTTATTTGTGTTATAATTTCTTTAGTGTTTATTTAAGCTTTACCACTTAATTTTGCATAACTATCTACACCACTAATTGTGCTTTCTTTTACTATGTTTTTCACCTATCACCTCAACCCCAACATTGGAATATCGTCCTTACTGTACAAACCTACAATCTAACATGTTTAACCCTTCTCAACATAGCTAATCTATAACAAGTGTTATCTTTATCCTTGCATTTCTATCAAAGATGCATGCTGCCCTTGTAAACTTTAAACATTTGATGTTTATAATCTAGATTATTATTTAATCTCTCCTAAGAGCATTTATAAAAATACAGTTATAATTCTTTATCGTGTTGGGTAGTACACAAGCTCCACCTCTCCATCATGATAAGCTAATGCACATAATGATGATGTATCTCAATGTGCTTCATGCGAGCATGAAACATGGGGCTTCTTGGCGATGGCCATGTAACTCTAATTATCGCTATGCAATATTATTGTTCCCTTTTGAGAAGCACCCATGTCTCCCCAAATTCTTCTCAACCAGACTGCTTTAACTTTGGGGTTGTGAAATTCTTACCCCCTTTACAAAGATGCATCGTCCTTAATGATTTAGCTCACAAAAATATTACCTCCACTTTCTTTGGTTCTCATCGTTATCTTGTAGACAAACTCTGACATGATCCTCTGGATTTCATTATTTAAGTGTAACTCCTTTATATCTTTAGAGTCTCAATTTAAGCAAAATAACGGGAAATTGTTTCCATTCAACTCTCAAGACAAATGACATAAGCACATCCCATACTATGTAATCTACACTAGCTTGGCGATTTTGTCTAAATTAGTTAACTAGGTTTTTTAAACAAATTGACCTTATTGATAGCTTGTACACTCTATAGAAGCACAAGTTAAGCTTTTCTCAAATTGAACCCATTGCTACTTGCAATCTTGGGAATATGTGCTCAAGCCACAATATTGCTTCATATAATTTGGACAACTTGTTTGTCCATAGGTTTATGCTCATGGTCCTACAGGAAAGCTAGGGTTTAGGGCTTGCATCTGATAGAGTTTCCGTAAAGCAACCATTTGGTAGTTGAATTGTAATTTTCTCATAGGCCACTCTAGGAATTACCTCCCCTACGTTGTAAGTTTTTAGCACTGATAGAAAGAAGGTTCTAAGCTAATGTTGCACATACTGATAATTGTAAATTTGAGTAAAGTAGTCATTGGTAGTTCAATTGGATTTCTCTGATAGCTAGTGGCCTATTGGAAACAATCCCCACCTAAAAATATGTAAGTATACCACATGCATTAAAAATGAAGGGTTTCTAAATTAAAAAATTTCATGATAAATTTAGAGAAATACATTTACATAAGGGGTTCTTGAATCCCCGCTCCCCCTCCCTTCCTCCTCTTATGCCTACCTAAGCTTTCTACTCCTGTGCCTACTTGATCGGTAGCTCCACCATTCGCAGAACTCCTTCAGTCCATGTGTGCCCATAGATCGACCAGCAGGGGATTGCACCATAGCCCTACCAAAAAATTGACCATGCCAGCTCACACCATAATGTCTTATGGGCAAAAGATGGAACATAGCAAAAGGCATCAACAAAACACACACACACACACACATATAGAGAGAGAGAGAGAGAGAGAGAGAATATGTTGTCCTCCTTCGATCCGGAAGAGCCACAAGAATAGCGTGGTAGAGAGGGAAAGGCGGGAGGATTGCAGCTCCCAAGCATGCCGAACCAAGAGGAAGAAAAAAGATCCGGTAGTAGATATAGAAAAGAAAAGTATCAACCCTGATGCAAACGATCAAAAAATACGGAAGCAATTGAAAGCACACATGTAGGGTTTCTCACCGTAGTGAACCTTAGCAAATTAAATAATGCCATTAAAAGCTCTAATGCTTGGTTGGATACGTTAGAGAATGCGTTTAACCTAAAAATGAGTGGGAAAAAAGTTTTGGGGTGGGCCCGCAGTGGAAGGGGGCTCTTGTATGTGGAGTCCCAATCACTTCTGCCGGTGCGGGGCTCGATCCCTGGTGCCCGGCAAGGCTCGCCTACGCCCTTATTGGTGTGGTGTAACCACTCAGACAACCACCGGGGCCCGCTCAGGCTGGCTCTTTTTAATGCTCAAAAACAAACCTGCCGCCTCCTCGCGTATCTCTCTAGTGCATGCCATCGACATGGGTGGTGCCCGCTCACAACAGCTTGCGCCCTTCACCCTGCAAAGAAACGTGCCCACGTCCTGCTGCTCCTCCAGCCCGTCTCTAGTCTCAGTTTCGCAGAGCTCTCCTGCCATCTCATCTAGTAGTAGTAGACTACTGAGTCCATCGTGCCCACGTCCTGCTGCTCCTCCTCGCCTCTAGTCTCTAGAATCTCCGAGTTTCGCAGAGCTCTCCTGCCATCTGACTACTGAGTCCATCGTGTTTTGGTGGCTTTTCTTCAAGCTGTTAAATGCACTCTGAAGGCAGGCTCCGCTCTGTGATATAATGGCTCCGCTCTGTGCTACACAAGGGAGCAGCTTAGAGCAAACAAAGGGATAATTGAACTTTACCTTGGTTTGCTTGATGATCATGAGTACTGGGCTGTTACAGCTCTTGACTCTCTAGCAGTGTGCCTGGCTTTTGAAAACGAACAACGGATGAAGGACGTTGAGCTGAAGCCACCCATAAGCTTCAGGTGCGTTTCTTCCAGGTTGTAGTGAGCCCTCCTTCGTGCAGCCATTCCTCAAGATCATCACGTACGCTTGCGCCTCTTGTACAAGTGTTAATCGTAGGCTATGATTCTCACTTGCTTTTTATTTCTTGCAGAAAATCATCATAAATCAAGGCCACTTCTGGCCTCAATATTCCGTTGTTGCTGGTGGCAAGACTGGACCATCAAGATGCCATTGCCCACCTCAATCTTTTGAAATTGCTCAAGGTAGGTTTTACTGATTACAGCCTCGCCAAATTTAATTTTTTGGGTGTTCTTCATAATACTGCTGATGATGATATTAAGAGCTGAGGAAAACCCTAAACGTCATACGCCATAGCCTCTCCTCTCTCAGACACATACATAGAGGTGCACACACGAATGAATGATCATTACATTCTTCATGATGCATGCCGTTTCAGTTATGGGTGTCCACGTGTCAAGACCTGAATGGTTTTACATTCCAACACTCCCCCTTAACACCATTAAGGTCTTGCAGGGTTACTAGTATAGAGTTGGCTTTTATTACATACTAGAAAAAAGAGATGCACCCCCGTTTGTGGTGCTTCGCAAATGCCTAAGCTATATGCTATTAGAAGTGTTTACAACAATGCTAATGCATTTAACCGGGATCAAGTGTTGCATGAATGATCAATAGCATGAACATCTTTTTCTTCATCCTTGATCGTGCATAAGGCTTCATTGAAACATGAGCTTTCTAATTGTCACCACCATTGATCTTCACTCGAGATTGGATATCTACTACATTTCTCCCCCTCAAGAGAGATCAATGGAATGTCACTGGTAGCAACATGGATATGAAGCACGATCACCACCATAAAGAAAACTCCATCTTGAAACCATTTGACACAGAAGTCTTCTTGTACCCCAACCGGATCAACATGAGAAGGGCTCCCCCTCAAGGCAATGAAAAAGAGAAAGGAGACAACCTCATGACTAGCCTTACTGAAATCATAGGTATGGGCTTTGTGGCCAGCAACAACATCATCGCGCAAAGCACCATCCTTTACCGCATCACCGTAGTCGGTTTAAAAGTGTATCAGTGGTGGCGAGAAAGAGGGGATTTGGGTGTGTTGATGTAGATCATGATGAGGGTAGAATGAGACCCATTCATCATGATCATCATCATCTGCGAGAGGGTGTCATCGCTTGCATGGATGGAAAGGAGTATCTATGGTGAGGCACAACAAAAGGGAGGTCTTCTTCTTAACCTTCGAATTAACCCTTTAAGTTGCATGCACCATGATGGTAGCATCAATAAGCATGCTTTTATAGACAAACTTTGGGAATGCATTAGATTTGATTTGCCCGTTGATTGGGGACTGCAGGTTGTTTACTACATCTTTGTGCATCTTTGCGCACTCTTCTTCTTCTTCAACTCCATCCGCAAGCACGAGGTCGCCCTTTATTTCATGTTTTCATGTTCACCCTTCAATTTGGGGCTTCTCCAGATCAATGTTTGCTTCATCTTCTTGTTCTTTGTGATCATAATAATGCCCATGTTTTTGGGACTGGAGGATTGCGTTTTTTGCATCTTCATCTCCTTCATCTTCGAGGAGCAGTAAGAGGCCTAACTTATGGAAACCATGGGTGTGAGGAGCCCCCATCTAGTAGAAAGGCATGCGTGATACCATGAGGAAAACCTTAAAGGTCCCCTGCAACACAGAGATACGCCATAGTCTCTCCTCTCTGAGACACATATAGAGGTGCACACACGAATGAATGATCTATTATTACATGAATTGGCTATTACATTCTTACCTACTACCTTCATGATGCAAAGGGATGCATGTTGTTAAGGTTTTGAGCGTCCACGTGTCAAGACCTGAATGGTCTTACATTCCAACAATAGTGATGTTGGCACTCTGAACAAAAGGATTGATGTGATTGTTTTACAAGCACCATACACAACCAAAGCCGCTTATTGTTGAATATATTCTACAAAAGAAGCTTCAGAGACTCATCAATGAGGAGAGCAGCGTGATGGTGAATAGTCAGGTGGCCAAGACAGATAACCTCCTCTCTTCTGAAAGCTCAGCTTCTTTGTTCTAGGGTTGGACATATAAGATGGTGGTATAATATATATATGTATATAGCCAATCGCTAGTCATTAGTGTCGATTTGGGATTGGATAGGGGAAGAGAGAGAGAGAGAAGAGAGAGAGAGAGAGAGAGAGAGAGAGAGAGAGAGAGAGAGAGAGAGAGAGAGAGAGAGAGAGAGAGAGAGTGGAGGGCAGGGGAAACAGTCTACGTACACATGATGTCTTGTAATAATAGAATGATGACACTCTAGAAGTGTTTAAACTTAAAATGATAGCAAAATATATATTAAATATTTAAAAAATCAATTTTTCTTCCCTATTACATAAGGATTACTTTTGTCTTCTTCCAAGGATGACCCATGAAGTTAGATGATTGGAGTGGGGAAGGGGCAACATGTGATCTATAAAGGATTTCAAGTCTAGATCACACTTTAATTTGTTTTCATATGGTCTCAATCTGGAGAGCTCCAAAGGCACCACCCAGTGAGATGAGAGACATCGGCTTACATGGAAGCATGTTGACCATCAAACATAGAGGCTTGTATACCTTTTAACATAGAGGCAAGTCCCATGCCAGAGTAAACATGCAGGGATTGTGCCAGGCGGTAACATGTTAAGAATGTGCAATGAGGAATCTTGTGTGAGAATAGATTAGAGATAACCTCTATAGGAACTTTCTCCAATCTCAAGCAAAGACAAAATGGTCAAATGCATGTTGAATAGGCCACGATATCATGACCGGATAAAGATTAGTAGTTCTTTTTTCCAATTCTGGCCTCCTCATTCAAATTTGGAGCGGCTACCCTAGATTTTGGTCCACAGTGACCAATAGCCCCAAAATCTTAGAACAAACTAAAAATCAAAGAGATTTCCATCATCCCACAATCACCATACCCATTTCTTAATCAATAAATCAAGAAGGTTAAGAAATTTAAAAAAAAAGAAATCCAAGAAATTTCTCAAATTTTCTTGAAACTAAGATGGAAATGGATCAAAGACATGGCTCTGATACCAATGAAAGAAAGTGGAAACTAGATAAACCTACATTTATCCTAATTAGCCTTGGATTAGCCTAGATTAGCATGATTAGCCTAGGTTTAGAGCAGGAAGAGAAAGTAAGAGACTTGTGTATTCATGATCATCAAAAGGTACCAAAAATATGGTGTATGTGGCCTATATACATGACCTCCCATTTCACACTATCATAAGTGTTGTCCATGGCATGGTCAATTGGCCTTGGGCCCATTATTTATATGAGACCATTCCACTTTGTTACAGCTTCTATGTTTATCCAAGAATACAGTGATAACTTTACCCAAGCTAAGATTGAATTATGCTTTATGCTTTAAAAGAGGAGAAAATTGCAAAATATTAAGGTGTTAGGCTAGTTATGAGAATTATCATTGTCATTTGCAAAATATTAAGGTGTTAGGCTAGTAATGAGAATTATCATTCTCATTGCATGTTGTTCACCTACAACTAAACATCAATGTTGGCAAGTTGTTGAATTAGTGATTTTGAGTTGTTGAGATGAATTATTAAGATGATTTTGAGTTTTTAGATGAACTATTAAGGTTTCTCTTGATTGCAGTGGAAAGGTTTCAAAAATATCCTTACATCTACTACTTTAACACCAAACAAATTTTCTAGATTATTCCACACTTCTTTAGCACTTTTAAATCAGTCAATAATATGATGAGCAAATTGATCAAATTACATGCTAGGACCAGTGATTGTATAAGTACTTACTCTTATTTATTTAATTCAGGAAGAGTTGGATCTCTTAAATTAGCAAGAACCTTATGTGACCTTGTCTTTGGCCACAAAACCTCCTATTTATCCACAGTACCTCTACCCCAATTGCTCGACAATGCTAAATCCATCGCTTCTCTCAAGTTTGGAAGTCATCATTGGTGAAAATTTTAAACTTGGTGTTTTAGGGTTTGAAAGAAACAATTTAAAAAAAACATTATCTTTGAGGAGCTTTTGCGTGAATGCACTAAAGACATAACAGATAAAAAGTCAAGGTAACCAAGAGTGTAAGGAGAAGAGCAAGTACATTGTCAATAATATTTGGAGCTACTCGGATTATATGCATGAGTTTTCAAGAAGGATACAATGTTTATTGCTCACTGTTCAGTGGGTGATTGGCTATAGTGCTTAGTGTTCACAATTTACTGGAAAATTGGCCACATTGTTTATACCAATGAAAGAAAGTGGCAACTAGATAAACCTACATTTATCCTAATTAGCCTTGGATTAGCTTAGATTAGGATGATTAGACTAGGTTTAGAGCAAGAAGAGAAAGTGAGAGACTTGTGTATTCATGATCATCAAAAGGTACCAAAAATATGGTGTATTTGGCCTATATACATGACCCCCCATTTAACACTATCATAAGTATTGTCCATGGGCATGGTCAATTGGCCTTGGGCCCATTATTTATATGAGACCATTCCACTTTGTTACAGCTTCTATTTTTATCCAACAATACACTGATAACTTTACCCAAGCTAAGATTGAATTATGCTTTATGCTTTAAAAGAGGAGAAAATTGCAAAATATTAAGGTGTTAGGCTAAGTATGAGAATTATCATTGTCATTTGCAAAGTATTAAGGTGTTAGGCTAGTAACGAGAATTATCATTGTCATTGCATGTTGTTCACCTCCTACAACTAAACATCAATGTTGGCAAGTTATTGAATTAGTGATTTTGAGTTGCTGAGATGAATTATTAAGATGCTTTTGAGTTTTTAGATGAACTATTAAGGTTTCTCTTGCAGTGGAAAGGTTTCAAAAATATCCTTAAATCTACTACTTTAACACCAAACAAATTTTCTAGATTATTCGACACTTCTTTAGCACTTTTTAATCAGTCAATAATATGATGAGCAAATTGATCAAATTACATGCTAGGACCAGTGATTGTATAAGTACTTACTCTTATTTATTTAATTGAGGAAGAGTTGGATCCCTTAAATTACCAATCAAGAACCTTATGTGACCTTGTCTTTGGCCAAAAAACCACCTATTTATCCACAGTACGTCTACCCCAATCGCTCGACAATGCTAAATCCATCGCTTCTCTCAAGTTTGGAAGTCATCATCGGTGAATATTTTAAACTTGGTGTTTTAGGGTTTGAAAGAAACAATTGAAAAAAAACATTATCTTTGAGGAGCTTTTGCGTGAATGCACTAAAGGCATTAGAGATAAAACGTCAAGGTCAACAAGAGTGTAAGGAGAAGAGCAAGTACATTGTCAATAATATTTGGAGCTACTCGGATTATATGCGTGAGTTTTCAAGAAGGATACAATGTTTATTGCTCACTGTTTAGTGGGTGATTAGCTATAGTGCTTAGTGTTCACAATTTAGTGGGAAATTGGCCACATTGTTTAATGCTTAGTGGGTGATTGGATATGGTATTTGGTGGGCAATTGGCAATAGTGTTCACTGTCTAGTGTTCAATTGCCTACAGTGTTTAGTGGGTGATTTGCTATGGTAAGATATAGAGAATAAAGTTACACTACAACTATGGTGATGCATACTGCATAATAGTGGGCGATTGGATACATTGTGTAGTGGTGGGCAATTGACTATGGTAAGATATAAGAAAGAAAGTTACATAATAGTGGGAAATAGTCTATGATAAGATATAGAGAAGAAAGTTACACAATAGCTATGGTACTGCATACTACGTAATGATGTCATCCATCAAGGTGCTTTCTGGAATTATTGAAGCTCCTCATAGAGACTCTTGCGTAGAGTTAATGCTTCCTTTCTTGTAGTAATAAATCCAAAAAATCTTCTTAGCTCACAAGGCTAGATGCTAAAGGTTTGTATCATTGATTTAATATCATTTATTTGCTTGGCAAATAACTTCTCTCTTACACGCACACACACACACACACACACACACACACACACACACACACATATGAGAGACCTTTATAGAACTATGTTTTCCTCAAAATGTCACCTAACAAAGAGCTCTCTCTAATAACCTATCACCTAATCTAGATAATGATTTTCTTAATCACTTTTTAATTTGTAAAGATCCGCCCCCTAGTGGCTTTGATACCATGTGTAGATCTAGTCATTAGCGTCGATATGGGATTGGATAGGGGCCGAGAGAGAGAGAGAGAGAGAGAGAGAGAGAGAGAGAGAGAGAGAGAGAGAGTGGAGGGCAGGGGAAACAGTCTGCGTAACACATGATGTCTTGTAATAATAGAATGATGACACTCTAGAAGTGTTTAAACTTAAAATGATAGCAAATATATATTAAATATTAAAAAAATCAATTTTTCTTCCCTATTACATAAGGACTACTTTTGTCTTCTTCCAAGGATGAACCATGAAGTTAGATGATTGGAGTGGGGAAGGGGCAACAAGTGATCTATGTAGGATTTCGAGTCTAGATCACACTTTAATCTGTTTTCATATGTGGGATTGTTTTAAGGTCTCAATATGGAGATCTCCAAAGGCACCACCCAGTGAGAAGAGACATCGGCTTACATGGAAGCATGTTGACCATCAAACATAGAGGCATGTATACCTTTTAACATAGAGGTAAGTCCCACGCCAGAGTAAACATGCAGGGATTGTGCCAGGTGGTAACATGTTAAGAATGTGCAATGAGGAATCTTGTGTGAGAATAGATTAGAGATAACCTCTTTAGGAACTTTCTCCAATCTCAAGCAAAGACAAAATGGTCAAATGCATGTTGAATGGGCCACGATATCATGATCGAAAGATTAGTAGTTCTTTTTTCTAATTCTGGTCCCCTCATTCAAATTGTGAGCGGCTACCCTAGATTTTGGTCCACAGTGAACAATAGCCACCCAAAATCTTAGAACAAACTAAAAATCAAAGAGATTTCCATCATCCCACAATCACCATACCCACTTCCAAGAATTCCTCAAATTTTCTTGAAACTAAGATGGAAATGGATCAAAGACATGGCTCTGATACCAATGAAAGAAAGTGGCAACTAGATAAACCTACATTTATCCTAATTAGCCTTCGATTAGCCTAGATTAGGATGATTAGGCTAGGTTTAGGACAAGAAGAGAAAGTAAGAGACTTGTGTATTCATGATCATCAAAAGGTACCAAAAATATGGTGTATGTGGCCTGTATACATGACCCCCCATTTCACACTATCATAAGTGTTGTCCATGGGCATGGTCAATTGGCCTTGGGCCATTCCACTTTGTTACAGCTTTTATTTTTATCCAACAATACAGTGATAACTTTACCCAAGCTAAGATTAAATTATGCTTTATGCTTTAAAAGAGGAGAAAATTGCAAAATATTAAGGTGTTAGGCTAGTTATGAGAATTATCATTGTCATTTGCAAAATATTAAGGTTTCAGGCTAGTAATGAGAATTATCATTGTCATTGCATGTTGTTCACCTACAACTAAACATGAATGTTGGCAAGTTGTTGAATTAGTGATTTTGAGTTGTTGAGATGAATTATTAAGATGATTTTGAGTTTTTAGATGAACTATTAAGGTTTCTCTTGATTGCAGTGGAAAGGTTTCAAAAATATGCTTAAATCTACTACTTTAACACCAAACAAATTCTCTAGATTATTCCACACTTCTTTAGCACTTTTTAATCAGTCAATAATATGATGAGCAAATTGATCAAATTACATTCTAGGACCAATGATTGTATAAGTACTTACTCTTTTTTATTTAATTCAAGAAGAGTTGGATCCCTTAAATTAGCAAGAACCTTATGTGACCTTGTCTTTGGCCACAAAACCACCTATTTATCCACAGTACCTTTACCCCAATTGCTCGACAATGCTAAATACATCGCTTCTCTCAAGTTTGGAAGTCATCATGGTGAAAATTTTAAACTTGGTGTTTTAGGGTTTGAAAGAAATTTTACTATGTTTTTGACTTATCATCCCAACCACCCTGACATTGGAATATTGTCCTTACTTTGGAAACCTAGAAGCTAACATGTTTAAACCTTCTCAACATAGCTAATCTATAACAAGTGTCATCTATATCCTTGGCATTTCTATGAAAGATGATGCCCAAACTTTGAACATTTGCAAAACTTTTTTTTGTAATTTTTATCTTTATTATTTCTTACCATTAAAATTTTTAAATTTGTGTTATAATTTCTTGAGTGTTTATTTAAGTTTTATAAATTAATTTTGCATTGCTATCTACACCAAAAATTGTGCTTTCTTTTATCATGTTTACTAAAACTAACTATGCTTTCTTTTACTATGTTTTTCACCTATCACCTCAACCCCAACATTGGAATATCGTCCTTACTGTACAAACCTACAAGCTAACATGTTTAACCCTTCTCAACATAGCTAATCCATAACAAGTCTTATCTATATCCTTGCATTTCTATCAAAGATGCATGCTGCCCTTGTAAACTTTAAACATTTGATGTTTATAATCTAGATTATTATTTATCTCTTAATCATAATGGTTAATTTTACTTTTTGTAATATAACATTGATGCTTTTGTTTCGCTTTTTGTAACCATGTTATGCTAAAATACATAATAGTGGAAGTAGGATCTTTACAATACAAAGCACTGATTTGTAAAAAGAAGTCTAGAGTAAATAATATTATTGTTTGTAAACTTTGATTACAAATTTATGGTGTGTTCAAAGTAAGAAACTTTGATGGAAATCTAGATAGAATCTCACTAGAGGATATCTTGCTTACAAGAGTGCTTGAGCACAATGAACTCGATGATGAGAAAAAAGGTTGCTAACACTATCCATGATTTACTGTCTAGTACTCCCTACTGTGGTAAGATAGCTCTCATCACAAGCATACATCCTTCTTGGCAGAGTGCCAACTCTATGTAAGTCATCTCCTAACCATATGGCCACATTTGGCCACCATCCAATGTCTAAAATAGGAACTGTCGGGTGCCCAGTACTCACCACAATTGCTACTCCTCATATGGGGGGGCTACAAAATAGAGCACATCCATCACCTGCAACAGCAACATGAGCATCGAGCATTGAGAAAATACTTTTGTAACACCCCCCCCCTCAAGAATAAGTGAACTACCTCTTTGGTCCTCCAAGGCGGAGTCAATGAAGATTGCATTCTAGCAAATGCTTTTTCACCCCCCTTTACTTCCACCCGTATAGGTGAACTACCTCTTTGGTCCACAAACATGGAGTCAATGAAGATTGTGCTCTAGAAAATCTCTCCTAAGAGCCTTTATAAAAATAGAGTTATAAATCTTTATCGTGTTGGGTAGTACACAAGCTCCACCTCTCCATCATGATAAGCTCACGCACATAATGATGATGTATCTCAATCATGGGGCTCTTGGCGATTGCCATGTAACTCTAATTATCGCTAAGCAATATTATTGTTCCCTTTTGAGAAGCACCCATGTCTCCCAAAATTCTTCTCAACCAGACTGCTTTAACTTTGGGGTTGTGAAATTCTCACCCCCTTTACAAAGATGCATCGTCCTTAATGATTTAGCTCACAAAAATATTACCTCCACTTTCTTTGGTTCTCATCGTTATCTTGTACACAAACTCTGACATGATCTTATGGATTTCATTATTTAAGTGTAACTTCTTTATATTTTTAGAGTCTCAATTTAAGCATGTTAACGGGAAATTGTTTCCATTCAACTCTCAAGACAAATGACATAAGCACATCCCATGCTATGTAATCTACACTAGCTTGGCGATTTTGTCTAAATTAGTTAACTAGGTTTTTTAAACAAATCAACCTTACTCATTAGGAAAAAAGGGAGCTCATTTTGGGGCCTTTTAGGATTTGGAAAAATAGTCTCTCAACCAATGAAGAGAGGGCCAACGTAACGTTGAAATTTCACCAAAAACAAGTGAAAATAAGAAAAACAAATAGTACTTTATGTTCGTAGAAGCGTGCCATAGTTAATGTTCAAGATACTATAACGATTTTGAGTCTGACAAGGTCTTTAAAAAAAAAAAACTAAAGATACTATCACGATTTTGAGTCTGACATTGATGTCTTTTTCAAAAAAAACTACTTACTGAAACTAGGTTTCCCTCCCAAACTACTCTCCCCTCCCAAACTAGTCTTCCGGCGCCCTTCCTTGTCTCTCTCACCTGCTCTCTTCCAACCTTCATCTTGCACCTAGAGGCATGGCTAGCCCTCCAATCTAAAACATTCAAGGACAAAAGTTTGCGTTCTTTGCCAAAATGATTCTCATGCTTGTATTTCTTTATTTTTATCTATACGGTTTTTAATTATTTTCAATGTTCAATCTTTGAATCAGATCCACTCGCCTGTATACTTTGAGTGTCGACACGATAGTGCAACTGTTGCATATCCTTATACGAAATGAGCACTTTGCTTTGCCAAGATGAGCACTTTCATTTTATAAGCGCTTCCATTTTAAATTGTATTGTTTTGTAAAAGGTACCTGCTTTTGGTTTTTCTGATGCTCAGGTTTTAGATTGGATTGTGTTTGACAGGTTTGGAAGAAGCCTGCTTTTGATTTTTTTAATGCTCGGAATTTAGATTGGATTGTGTTCTCGACAGGCTTGGAAGGAGGCAGTGGTGAGGACAACCCAAAAAGCCACAAATATCTAGGTGTTTTCTTAACTTTTACCTTAGCCCTATTGCCATGATTGAAAATAAACTTGTTCTGTTAGATCAAGACCTAAACGGGTTTGCTCCTGACAATGTATCAATTGACATTACTATGAATGAGAATGGAAACTTGGTGAGTTTTATATCAGTCAGCAGACAGAAATGTACACTTGCTCAATTGCGGCACGACATTCATATGGAGGCAAAGAGAACAATTTCAGTAGGATTTGCATTCATGCTCAACAACAAGAAGGTAAACTTACTGTGTTTATTTAATTCATTAATCAACTCTAGTGATTTTTTAACAACCATCTTAACAGGTTCTTCAAAGGAGGGAAAGTATAATTCAATGCGGAGATATCCCCGATGGGATTATTGACATCCAACTAAATTGATCATTGGAGGTAATAAAGAACATATATTTTGTTCAGTTTTTCTACACTGCTGTGAAAGTCAAATAATATATTGATTCTCAAACCTTATCAACCCTTGCTCTCTAGGTTGCTGTGGAGACAACAATTGATGATGTGGACGGTCCTGCGAGGGAAAGCTCTTGCATTGAGTCTGCAAATGCTTTTTTTTTTGTGACAGTCAGACACATTGGACTGCTCAACATTCTTTGTAAGCTCGAATGAAGAGCGAGTACAAGAAAGAGTCAATGACCTTTTGGTCCTCGGCTGGGATCTGTACAATGACATTGTTAATAAAGTGATCAATTTTATTCCAAATGTCTACATGCTTTCAAAGTCTCTCTCTCTCTTCGTACATTTATAAATATCATGTCAAGTCTATGGAGATAGAGGGTATGCAAAACATCTTTCATTTGATTAATAGATTACTAGATTCAAAGAAGTCAATACATATAATCATCCCAAATGATCTTGTAGCTGCTCTTGGTTAGGATCTCCACTTGTTAAGATTTACAATGACATTGTAAATATATTGATCAATTTTAAACCAAATTACTACATGCTTTCTCTCTCTCTCTCTCCCTCTCTCTCTCTCTCTCTTTTCATACATTTAAATCTATTTATAAATATCATGACAAGTCTATGGAGATAGAGGGATTCATTTGCAAAACATCTTCCATTTTAATTTTATGCATAGTCATCCCAAATCATATAAGCATCACTAGATTAAAAGAATGTTATACAAATAATCATTCCAAATCATCCCAAATGATCATCAGGTTGTCCTTGGTCAATATCCCCACTAAGATTTTGGAGCCCCGAGGCCTCCACTGCATCTTCAAGGTCTTCAAGGACTGGGATCTGGAAGCTCTCCACTCCAAGTCCACTTGGTTGTTTGTCCTCCTCATCCTGTTCTGACCAGCAGCTGCCTCTTCAACTTTTGTTTGCTCCTCCTCCACCTTTTCCTTTACAAAATTTGGTGGGATACCTACATCTCCATGTCCTTGTGTCTTCTCCTCCAAATCATCTGCATCTAGATGAATGACACCACCATGGTCTTTAGAACTCTCACCAACCTCAAATGTATCTTACGCAGCTGGTTTGGAGGAGGGATGGTTCAAGGGCTTCAAAATTGTGTCTGCTCTAAAACTATACACATAGTCAGAGCCAAAGCTGTCTTTCCTCATCTACAATAAAGGACATGAGCATTTACATATACTTCTAACTACTTTGTGCCACTGTAAATTATATTTAAGCTCAAAGAGGAATAAGCTTCTTACAATCTCTGGCTGATGAAGCTCAAAGTAGCTTGCAAGCACGTACTTAGCATGGATCAATAGTCTCTAGCCACAACTATTTGGATCAACTTGTTGTGGAGCCTGAAAATTTGAAAAGATAGGTTAGAAATTAAAGATTGAAACAAATAAAAAATAAAACTGAAATAAGGATCCTTATAAGGAAAAGATTTCTACCTCTAAAACTGCTAGTTCAATTGAATCTAAAAGATTCACATTTGGGGGGCAATGGTCAAGAGCATCTAGCAATCTAGCAGTTATTTGCATGAAAACGCGATATGGGCAGTATGGAAATCTAAACGGCCTCTAAAACTTCCCTAAATTTAGGACCTTTGCAGCAATCTGGATCTATTGGCATGGCATCACAGGCCAATTGCACCCTTTGGAATGCATCAAAAGTCCTCAAAGTGACACAAAAAAATTTCATACAGACATTTGATTGAAAACGCAATTATGCTACTTCAAAAACATCAAACACTCTCCCTCACATTTACATGCAAATCTTGAGATTTTATACCTGAGGATGATGTTGCAAATTATGAAGAGGGTTTATTTCATGCCTACATCAAGGAAATTCTGTCTTAGATTGTGTGAAAGAAATATGAGAACTTTTGGCTTTCCTACTGGTCTGTTCTTGTAACTGTATGGAAAGACAAAAAAATTATAGTTGTAGAAACCGAAACTTGGAAGAATAGGTCATGAAATGCTTCAGAAGTCCTCAGTGTGTAAAGAAAAAGGCCAAAATGCAGATTTGCATGAAAACGCGATTATGACACTCAAGGAAGAGCAAACACCAGCCTCTGTAATCTGAGTGTACTCTGTGATGAAGAGGATGCCGATGATGGAGAGTAGGAAGGGAGACACTCTAATAAATACCACACGTGCGGGGTACAAGTCGTATCTCACACTGTGGGTGGGACCCACGCACCCTAGGAAATTGAATTCTGACATGTCTGGATGTGACCCTTACTACCTTGGAATTTGTGCCATTTATAAATGCTTCTTGGATTCCCTCCAGCGCCTCACTCTTCCCTGCTCAGCCCACACTTCCCTGCATACTTTCTTTCTCCTCCTCATCATCCATCCTCATCCTTCCCACTATGTATCACTGTTCCCTCCTGAGCCCATAGTCCCCTCTCCTCCTACTCTACTAACACACTTTCATCCTCATCCACCAACACCACTCCAGAGCTCCATCCACTCCAGAAGTCAGGAAGCACTATAAAGCACGAGGGTCAGCAAGACAGCTCCGAAAGCATGGAGAAGAAGAAAACAGGTCAGGGTCGTAGGTTTTTCAATGTTATTCTATATCTATGCATGCTGTTCTAGATCTATGTTCTCTTAACCGAGTTAAATTTCTTGACAGTCCCTTCCTGCAAAGATCGACTCACTCATCTACACATGAATTCCCTGCATGATGCATAATCCAATGACCTGGTGTTTGCTAGGACACAAGAGAATGTCTGGAGGGTTATTCAGATGTCCCTATTTCTTCCTTTGGAAAATTTGCATGAAAATGCGAAGAGAGAGTTTTAGTTTTCCTAAAGACCCCATATCGCGTTTTTGTGCTAATTTTCTGTCTTAGTTCAGTTTGTCAAAATTGTCACCTTGATGTCATGAATTTTGTTGAGAAATAATATATCGAGCTACATTTATGTTGAATAGAGGAATTAGCATGAAAACGTGTAGAGACTGTTTTGCTTTTCCCTAAGAACCCGTACATTTTCTTGCTAATTTTAGTTTTTATGCCGCTCTTTCACATGCTTTACATTCAATTTTCATATAAGAGCAACACTTTTCTGTGCAGAATTTGGTGATTCTGACATCACAAACGCGTTCGAAACGGGCCAAAACCCCAAAAACGGCACTGGAAACGCTAGAATCGGACATCCGGAGGCCCGGAAACGGCCAAAAAAGGCCCCAAAAGTGGATTTGCAGATAAACGCGATTTGGTACCTTCTTCCCGGGAAGAAGGTACCAAATCGCGTTTATCTGCAAATCCACTTTTGGGGCCTTTTTTGGCCGTTTCCGGGCCTCCGGATGTCCGATTCCAGCGTTTCCAGTGCCGTTTTTGGGGTTTTGGCCCGTTTCAAACGCGTTTACGGTGTTAGAATCATCAAATTCTGCACAGAAAATAATTTTTTAAAGATTCAAATTGGATCACCTTATTAATGTGACACGCTTCTACGAACATACAGTACTATTTCTTTTTCTTATTTTCATTTTCTTTTGTTGAATTTTCAATGTATCATTGGCCCACTCCTGATTGGTTGAGAGCCTATTTTCTCTCTCTTCTAAAAGGCCCCAAAATGAGCTCCCTTTTTTCCTAATTAGTAGTTTCTCAAAATTGACACCTTCCTGACCTGGATTTGGGTGTGAGGTGGTCATGTGACCCTTTGCACACCTTTCATGATGCTGAATACTAAGTTGTCTTGCAGTCGAAGATACTCGAGTTTTATGGTTTAACATTTGAAGAGTGCAAAGGCATTTTGATATTTGTTATCAAATTGGACGAGTGCGAGCTGGTAAAGGAGAAAACTTTCGTTTCTGTGCTAGAGCATATTGTTCCTCTAAGTCAATATGAAGATGGTGGAATCGCTTCTTCTGAGATTGTTCTTCACTAGCGTCGGCCATACCTTGAGCTTCTGAGGTTGCATCTTTGCCAGTTAATCTTATATGCTTTTTGTAACTCGAATTGTTGAAGTGTGGTGGTATCTATCCAAATATTCAAAAAAACAAGCAATCACCAAGTTGAGTGATGGACTCTTTATGAGAGGCTTAAACACGTCGTCAAAAGAGATGCAGAATCTACGGGAAACAAAGAAATCTAAGAATGTATTTAATGCAATATCTTGTTAGTTATGTAAAATATTATCTTATTCTTTTTTAAAGTGACAGATGTGCAGTCCTTACTGACAGTATTGAACCACGTTTTCGTATTTTACTATTTTTCATGTCTTTTAGGAGACAAATAAATGAGAAAATAGCGAATTTCTTACAGGGCCCCAAAATGAGCTCCCTTTTTTCCTAATGGATAGCTTGTACACTCTACATAAGCACAAGTTAAGCTTTTCTCAAATTGAACCCATTGCTACTTGCAATCTTGGGAATATGTGCTCAAGCCACAATATTGCTTCATATAATTTGGACAACTTGTTTGTCCATTGGTTTATGCTGATGGTCCTACAGGAAAGCTAGGGTTTAGGGCTTGCATCTGATAGAATTTGCGTAAAGCAACCATTTGGTAGTTGAATTGTAATTTTCTCATAGGCCACTCTAGGAATTACCTCCCCTACGTTGTAAGTTTTTAGCACTGATAGAAAGAAGGTTCTGAGCTAATGTTGCACAACTGATAATTGTAAATTTGAGTAAAGTAGTCATTGGTAGTTCAATTGGATTTCGCTGATAGCTAGTGGCCTATTGGAAACGATCCCCACCTAAAAATATGTAAGTATACCACATGCATTAAAAATGAAGGGTTTCTAAATTCAAAATTTCATAATAAATTTAGAGAAATACATTTACATAAGGGGTTCTTGAGTCCCCGCTCCCCCTCCCTTCCTCCTCTTATGCCTACCTAAGCTTTCTACTCCTGTGCCTACTTGATCGGTAGCTCCACCATTTGCAGAACTCCTTCAGTCCATGTGTGCCCATAGATCGACCAGCAGAGGATTGCACCATAGCCCTACCAAAAAATTGACCATGCCAGCTCACACCATAATGTCTTACGGGCTGAAGATGGAACATAGCAAAAGGCATCAACAGAACACACACACACACACACACACATAGAGAGAGAGAGAGAGAGAGAGAGAGAGAGAGAGAGAGAGAGAGTATGTTGTCCTCCTTTGATCCGGAAGAGCCACAAGAATAGCGTGGTAGAGAGGGAAAGGTGGGAGGATTGCAGCTCCCAATCATGCCGAACCAAGAGGAAGAAAAAAGATCCGGTAGTAAATATAGAAAAGAAAAATATCAACCATTATGCAAACGATCAACGGAAGCAATTGAAAGCACATGTGTAGTGTTTCTCACAGTAATGAACCTTAGCAAATTAAATAATGCCATTGAAAGCTCTAATGCTTGGTTGGATACGTTAGAGAATGCATTTAACCTAAAAATGAGTGGGAAAAAAGTTTTGGGGTGGGCCCGCAGTGGAAGGGGGGCTCTTGTATGTGGAGTCCCAATCACTTCTGCCGGTGCGGGGCTCGATCCCTGGTGCCCGGCAAGGCTCGCCTACGCCCTTATTGGTGTGGTGTAACCACTCAGACCACCACCATCGACATGGGTGGTGCCCGCTCAAAAACAAACCTGCCATCGACATGGGTGGTGCCCGCTCACAACAGCTTGCGCGCCCACGTCATGCTGCTCCTCCAGCCCGTCTCTAGTCTCAGTTTCGCAGAGCTCTCCTGCCATCTCATCTAGTAGTAGTAGACTACTGAGTCCATCGTGCCCACGTCCTGCTGCTCCTCCTCGCCTCTAGTCTCTAGAATCTCCGAGTTTCGCAGAGCTCTCCTGCCATCTGACTAGTAGTAGTAGACTACTGAGTCCATCGTGTTTTGGTGGCTTTTCTTCAAGCTGTTAAATGCACTCTGAAGGCAGGCTCCGCTCTGTGATATAATGTTATATCTTGAATTGTTTTGTACACAAGGGAGAATGGCTCCGCTCTGTGCTACACAAGCAAACAAAGGAATAATTGAACTTTACCTTGGTTTGCTTGATGATCATGAGTACTGGGCTGTTACAGCTCTTGACTCTCTAGCAGTGTGCCTGGCTTTTGAAAACGAACAACGGATGAAGGACGTTGAGCTGAAGCCACCCATAAGCTTCAGGTGCCTTTCTTCCAGTCTTGTAGTGAGCCCTCCTTCGTGCAGCCATTCCTCACTCAAGATCATCACGTACGCTTGCGCCTCTCGTACATGTGTTAATCGTAGGCTACGATTCTCACTTGCTTTTTATTTCTTGCAGAAAATCATCATAAATCAAGGCCACTTCTGGCCTCAATATTCCGTTGTTGCTGGGGGCAAGACTGGACCATCAAGATGCCATTGCCCACCTCAATCTTTTGAAATTGCTCAAGGTAGGTTTTACTGATTACAGCCTCGCCAAATTTTCTGGGTGTTCTTCATAATACTGCTGATGATGATATTGATAGTTGAGGAAAACCCTTAAGGTCATACGGCATAGCCTCTCCTCTCTCAGACACATACATAGAGGTGCACACACGAATGAATGATCATTACATTCTTAGCAACAACTACCTTCATGATGCATGCCGTTTCAGTTATGGGTGTCCACGTGTCAAGACCTGAATGGTTTTACATTCCAACACTCCCCCTTAACACCATTAAGGTCTTGCAGGTTACTAGTATAGAGTTGGCTTTTATTAGATACTAGAAAAAAGAGATGCACCCCCGTTTGTGGTGCTTCGCAAATGCCTAAGCTATATGCTATTAGAAGTGTTTACAACAATGCTAATGCATTTAACCCGGATCAAGTGTTGCATGAATGATCAGTAGCATGAACATCTTTTTCTTTATATTCCTCGATCCTGCATAAGGCTTCATTGGAACATGAGCTTTCTAATTGTCACCACCATTGATCTTCACTCGAGATTGGATATCTACTACATTTCTCCCCCTCAAGAGAGATCAATGGAATGTCACTGGTAGCAACATGGATATGAAACACGATCACCACCATAAAGAAAACTCCATCTTGAAACCATTTGAAACAGAAGTCTTCTTGTACCCCAACAGGATCAACATGAGAAGGGCTCCCCCTCAAAGCAATGAAAAAGAGAAAGGAGACAACCTCATGACTAGCCTTACTGAAATCATAGGTATGGGCTTTGTGACCATCAACAACATCATCGCGCAAAGCACCATCCTTTACCGCATCACCGTAGTCGCCTTAAAAGTGTATCAGTGGTGGCGAGGAAGATGATCTGCGAGAGGGTGTCGTCGCTCGCATGGATGGAAACGAGTATCTATGGTGAGGCACAACAAAAGGGAGGTCTTCTTCTTGACCTTTGAATTAACCCTTTAAGTTGCATGCACCATGATGTTAGCATCAATAAGCATGCTTTTATAGACAAAATTTGGGAATGCATTAGATTTGATTCACCCGTTGATTGGGGACTGCAGGTTGTCTACTACATCTCTGCGCACTCTTCTTCTTCTTCAACTCCATCCGGAGGCACGAGGTCGCCCTTTCTTTCATGTTTTCATTTTCACCCTTCAATTTGGGGCTTCTCCAGATCAATGTTTGCTTCATCTTCTTGTTCTTTGTGATCATAATAATGCCCATGTTTTTCGGGCTGGAGGATTGCGTTTTTTGTATCTTCATCTTCGAGGAGCAGTAAGAGGCCTAATTTATGGAAACCATGGGTGTGAGGAGCCCCCATCTAGTAGAAAGGCATGCGTGATACCATGAGGAAAACCCTAAAGGTCCCCTAAAGCAGAGATACACCATAGTCTCTCCTCTCTGAGACACATATAGAGGTGCACACACGAATGAATGATTACATGAATTGGTTATTACATTCTTGCCTACTACCTTCATGATGCAAAGGGATGCATGTTGTTAAGGTTTTGAGCGTCCACGTGTCAAGACCTGAATGGTCTTACATTCCAACAATAGTGATGTTGGCACTCTCAACAAAAGGATTGATGCGATTGTTTTACAAGCACCATACACAACCAAAGCCACTTATTGTTGAATATATTCTACAACAGAAGCTTCAGAGACTCATCAATGAGGAGAGCAGCGTGATGGTGAATAGTCAGGTGGCCAAGACAGATAACCTCCTCTCTTCTGAAAGCTGCTTCTTTGTTCTAGGGTGGGACATATAAGGTGGTGGTATAATATATATATGTATATAGCCAATCGCTAGTCATTAGCGTTGATTTGGGATTGGATAGGGGGAGAGAGAGAGAGACAGAGAGAGAGAGAGAGAGTGGAGGGCAGGGGAAATAGTCTGCGTACACATGATGTCTTGTAATAATAGAATGATGACACTAAAGAAGTGTTTAAACTTAAAATGATAGCAAAATATATATTAAATATTAAAAAAAATCAATTTTTCTTCCCTATTACATAAAGACTACTTTTGTCTTCTTCCAAGGATGACCTATGAAGTTAAATGATTGGAGTGGGGAAGGGGCAACAAGTGATCTATGTAGGATTTCGAGTCTAGATCACACTTTAATTTGTTTTCATATGTGGGATTGTTTTAAGGTCTCAATATGGAGAGCTCCAAAGGCACCACCCAGTGATGAGTGTGAATCCGCTTAGACATCGGCTTACATGGAAGCATGTTGACCATCAAAGATAGAGGCATGTATACCTTTTAACATAGAGGCAAGTCCCACGCCAGAGTAAACATGCAGGGATTGTGCCAGGTGGTAACATGTTAAGAATGTGCAATGAGGAATCGTGTGTGAGAATAGATTAGAGATAACCTCTACAAGAACTTTCTCCAATCTCAAGCAAAGACAAAATGGTCAAATGCATGTTGAATGGGCCACGATATCATGACCGGATAAAGATTAGTAGTTCTTTTTTCCAATTCTGGTCCCCTCATTCAAATCTGGAGCAGTTACCCTAGATTTTGGTCCACAGTGACCAATAGCCCCCCAAAATCTTAGAACAAACTAAAAATCAAACAGATTTCCATCATCCCACAATCACGATACCCATTTCTTAATCAAGAACTCAACAAAGTTAAGAAATAAAAAAAACAAGAAATCCAAGAATTCCTCAAATTTTCTTGAAACTAAGATGGAAATGGATCAAAGAAATAAAAAAAACAAGAAATCCAAGAATTCCTCAAATTTTCTTGAAACTAAGATGGAAATGGATCAAAGGCATGGCTCTGATACCAATGAAAGAAAGTGGCAACGAGATAAACCTACATTTATCCTAATTAGCCTTGGATTAGCCTAGATTAGGATGATTAGACTAGGTTTAGAGCAAGACAAGAAAGTAAGAGACTTGTGTATTCATGATCATCAAAAGGTACCAAAAATATGGTGTATGTGGCCTATATACATGACTCCCCATTTCACACTATCATAAGTGTTGTCCATGGGCATGGTCAATTGGCCTTGGGCCCATTATTTATATGAGACCATTCCACTTTGTTACAGCTTCTATGTTTATCCAACAATAGAGTAATAACTTTACCCAAACTGAGATTAAATTATGCTTTATGCTTTAAACGAGGAGAAAATTGCAAAATATTAAGGTGTTAGGCTAGTTATGAGAATTATCATTGTCATTTGCAAAATATTAAGTTGTTATGCTAGTAATGAGAATTATCATTGTCATTGCATGTTGTTCACCTACAACTAAACATCAATGTTGGCAAGTTGTTGAATTAGCGATTTTGAGTTGAGATGAATTATTAAGATGATTTTGAGTTTTTAGATGAACTATTAAGGTTTCTCTTGATTGCAGAGTGGAAAGGTTTCAAAAATATCCTTAAATTTACTACTTTGAAACCAAACAAATTTTCTAGATTATTCCACACTTCTTTAGCACTTTTTAATCAGTCACAATAATATGATGAACAAATTGATCAAATTACATGCTAGGACCAGTGATTGTATAAGTACTTACTCTTTTTTATTTAATTCAGGAAAGTTGGATCCCTTAAATTAGCAAGAACCTTATGTGACCTTGTATTTGGCCACAAAACCACCTATTTATCCACAGTACCTCTACCGCAATTGCTCGACAATGCTAAATCCATCGCTTCTCTCAAGTTTGGAAGTCATCACTCGTGAAAATTTTAAACTTGGTGTTTTAGGGTCTAAAAGAAACAATTAAAAAAAACATTATCTTTGAGGAGCTTTTGCGTGAATGCACTAAATACATTACATATAAAAAGTCAAGGCCAACAAGAGTGTAAGGAGAAGAGCAAGTACATTGTCAATAATATTTGGAGCTACTCCGATTATATGCATGAGTTTTCAAGAAGGATACAATGTTTATTGCTCACTGTTTAGTGGGTGATTGGCTACAGTGCTTAGTGTTCACAATTTAGTGGGAAATTGGCCACATTGTTTAATGCTTAGTGGGTGATTGGATATGGTATTTGGTGGGCAATTGGCAATAGTGTTCACTGTTTAGTGTGCAAATTGCTACAGTGTTTAGTGGGTGATTGGCTATGGTAAGATATAGAGAATAAAGTTACACTACAACTATGGTGATGCATACTGCATAATAGTGGGCGATTGGATACATTGTGTAGTGGGCAATTGACTATGGTAAGATATAAGAAAGAAAGTTACATAATAGTGGAAAATAAGCTATAGTAAGATAGAGAGAAGAAAGTTACACAACAGCTATTGTACTGCATACTACATAATGATGTCATCCATCAAGGTGCTTTCTGGAATTATTGAAGCTCCTCATAGAGACTCTCGCATAGAGTTAATGCTTCCTTTCTTGTAGTAATAAATTCAGAAAATCTTGTTAGCTCACAAGTCTAGATGCTAAAGGTTTGTATCATTGATTTAATATCATTTATTTGCTTGGAAAATAACTTCTCTCTTACACACACACACACACACACACACACACACATGAGAGACCTTTATAGAACTATGTTTTCCTCAAAATGTCACCTAACAAAGAGCTCTCTCTACTAACCTATCTCCTAATCTAGATAATGATTTTCTTAATCACTTTTTAATTTGTAAAGATCCTCCCCCTAGTGGCTTTGATACCATGTGTAGATCTAGTCATTAGCGTCGATTTGGGATTGGATAGAGAGAGAGAGAGAGAGAGAGAGAGAGAGAGAGAGAGAGAGAGTGGAGGGCACGGGAAATAGTCTGCGTAACACATGATGTCTTGTAATAATAGAATGATGACACTCTAGAAGTGTTTAAACTTAAAATGATAGAAAAATATATATTAAATATTTAAAAAATCAATTTTTATTCCCTATTACATAAGGACTACTTTTGTCTTCTTCCAAGGATGACCCATGAAGCTAGATGATTGGAGTGGGGAAGGGGCAACAAGTGATCTATGTAGGATTTCGAGTCTAGATCACACTTTAATTTGATTTCATATGTACGATTGTTTTAAGGTCTCAATATGAAGAGCTCCAAAGGCACCACCCAGTGATGAGAGACATCGGCTTACATGGAAGCATGTCCACAATCACCATACCCATTTCTTAATCAAGAAATCAAGAAAGTTAAGAAATACAAAAAACAAGAAATCCAAGAATTCCTCAAATTTTCTTGAAGATGGAAATGGATCAAAGACATGGCTCTGATACCAATGAAAGAAAGTGGCAACTAGATAAACCTACATTTATCCTAATTAACCTTGGATTAGCCTAGATAAGGATGATTAGCCTAAGTTTAGAACAAGAAGAGAAAGTAAGAGACTTGTGTATTCATGATCATCAAAAGGTACCAAAAATATGGTGTATCTGGCCTATATACATGACTCCCCATTTCACACTATCATAAGTGTTGTCCATGGGCATGGTCAATTGGCCTTGGGCCCATTATTTATATGAGACCATTCCACTTTGTTACAGCTTCTATGTTTATCCAACAATATAGTGATAACTTTACCCAAACTAAGATTAAATTATGCTTTATACTTTAAAAGAGGAGAAAATTGCAAAATATTAAGGTGTTAGGCTAGTTATGAGAATTATCATTGTCATTTGCAAAATATTAAGATGTTAGTCTAGTAATAAGAATTATCATTGTCATTGCATGTTTTTCACCTACAACTAAACATCAATGTTGACAAGTTGAATTAGTGATTTTGAGTTGTTGAGATGAATTATTAAGATGATTTTGAGTTTTTAGATGAACTATTAAGGTTTCTCTTGATTGCAGTGGAAAGGTTTCAAAAATATCCTTAAATCTACTACTTTAACACCAAACACATTTTCTAGATTATTCCACACTTCTTTAGCACTTTTTAATCAGTCAATAATATGATGAGCAAATTGATCAAATTACATGCTAGGACTAGTGATTGTATAAGTACTTACTCTTTTTTATTTAATTCAGGAAGAGTTGGATCCCTTAAATTAGCAAGAACCTTATGTGACCTTGTCTTTGGCCACAAAACCACCTATTTATCCACAGTACCTCTACCCCAATTGCTCGACAATGCTAAATCCATCGCTTCTCTCAAGTTTGGAAGTCATCATTGGTGAAAATTTTAAACTTGGTGTTTAAGGGTTTGAAAGAAACAATTGAAAAAAAACATTCTCTTTGAGGAGCTTTTGCGTGAATGCACTAAAGACATTACAGATAAAAAGTCAAGGTCAACAAGAGTGTAAGGAGAAGAGCAAGTACATTGTCAATAATATTTGGAGTTACTCGGATTATATGCATGAGTTTTCAAGAAGGATACAATGTTTATTGCTCACTGTTTAGTGGGTGATTGGCTACAGTGCTTAGTGTTCACAATTTAGTGGGAAATTGGCCACATTGTTTAATGCTTAGTGGGTGATTGGATATGGTATTTGGTGGGCAATTGGCAATAGTGTTCAGTGTGCAATTAGCTACAGTGTTTAGTGGGTGATTAGCTATGGTAAGATATAGAGAATAATGTTACACTACAACTATGGTGATGCATACTGCATAATAGTGGGCGATTGGATACATTGTCTAGTGGGCAATTGACTATGGTAAGATATAAGAAAAAAAGTTACATAATAGTGGGAAATAGGCTATGGTAAGATATAGAGAAGAAAGTTACACAGTAGCTATGGTACTACATACTACATAATGATTTCATCCATCAAGGTGCTTTCTCGAATTATTGAAGCTCCTCATAGAGACTCTCGCGTAGAGTTAATGCTTCCTTTCTTGTAGTAATAAATCCAGAAAATCTTGTAAGCTCACAAGGCTAGATGCCAAAGGTTTGTTATATCATTGATTTAATATCATTTGTTTGCTTGGCAAATAACTTCTCTCTTACACACACACACACACACACACACACACACACACACACATGAGAGACCTTTATAGAACTATGTTTTCCTCAAAATGTCACCTAACAAAGAGCTCTCTCTAATAACCTATCAACCTAATCTAGATAATGATTTTCTTAATCACTTTTTAATCTGTAAAGATCCTCCCCCTAGTAGCTTTGATACCATGTGTAGATTCTAGAAATCTAGGTATGATGTAAGAAAATCACAATCTCTAGCTAATGAGAGCTCCAAGTACATCCATTGTTTGACAATTAAATGCTTACATATTTCACACTCCATGACATAGTTATTGTGACTAGAACATAACATATGGCTAGCACGTTCATGTGATCATCTCATAAAGGTTTTACAACCACACTTGAATCTTAGAATCGAACCTATAAAAGTACAACCAAACTAATACAAATTAACATTGCAATTTTAGCTTTAACAACCATGTTTTAGTTTGATAAATTATATATTAGATCTTCTAGATAATTTTGTTATTGATGTCCTCTTCTTCAGAGTACATTTAATAGTACTAAATAATTTTGTCCTATTTTTAATAGCACATTCAATAGAATGAAATATTAAATCATCTATATAATTTTGTTATTGATGTCTTCTTCCTCATACACAATTGATAGAATGCTTTATATGATTTAAAAACTTAGATGATTCATTTAGTTCATATTTAACATTTGTAAAACTTTTTTTAGAATTTTTATCTTTATTTTTTATTACCATTTAAATTTTGAAATTTATGTTATAATTTCTTTAGTGTTTATTTTAGTTCTATCACATTATTATCTACACCAGTAATTATGCTTTCGGTTACCACGTTTACTAAAACTAACTATGCTTCCTTTACTATGTTTTTGACCTATCACCTCAACCGTGACATTGGACTATTGTCCTTACTGTACAAACCTACAAGCTAACATGTTTAAACCTTCTGAACATATTTAATCTATAACACGTGTCATCTATATCCTTGCATTTCTATCAAAGATATTGCCCTCGTAAACTTTGAACATTTGCAAAACTTTTTTTGAACTTTTATCTTTTTTTTTATTACCATTAAAATTTTGAAATTTGTGTTATAATTTCTTTAGTGTTTATTTCAGTTCTATCAATTAATTTTACATTTATATGTACACCACTAACTATGCTTTCTTTTACCATGTTTACTAAAACTAAGTATACTTTCTTTTACTATGTTTTGGACTTATCACCTCAACCACCCTGACATTGGAATATTGTCCTTTCTTTGGAAACCTAGAGGCTAACATGTTTAAACCTTCTCAACATAGCTAATCTATAACAAGTGTCATCTATATCCTCGGCAATTCTATGAAAGATGATGCCCTCGTAAACTTTGAACATTTGCAAAACTTTTTTTTGTAATTTTTTCTTTATTTTTTCTTACCATTAAAATTTTTAAATTTGTGTTATAATTTCTTTAGTGTTTATTTAAGTTTTATCAATTAATTTTGCATTACTATCTACACCACTAATTGTGCTTTCTTTTATCATGTTTACTAAAACTAACTATGCTTTCTTTTACTATGTTTTTCACCTATCACCTCAACCCCAACATTGGAATATCGTCCTTACTGTACAAACCTACAAGCTAACATGTTTAACCCTTCTCAACATAGCTAATCTATAACAAGTCTTATCTATATCCTTGCATTTCTATCAAAGATGCTGCCCTTGTAAACTTTAAACATTTGATGTTTATAATCTAGATTATTATTTATCTCTTAATCATAATGGTTAATATTACTTTTTGTAATATAACATTGGTGCTTTTGTTTCACTTTTTGTAACCATGTTATGTTAAAATACATAATAGTGGAAGTAGGATCTTTACAATACAAAGCACTGAATTGTAAAAAGAAGTCTAGAGTAAATAATATTGTTTGTAAACTTTGATTACAAATTTATGGTGTGTTCAAAGTAAGAAACTTTGATGGAAATCTAGATAGAATCTCACTAGAGGATATCTTGCTTACAAGAGTGCTTGAACACAATGAACTCGATGATGAGAAAAAAGGTTGCTAACACTATCCAGTACTCCCTACTGTGGTTAGATAGCTCTCATCACAAGCATACATCCTTCTTGGCAGAGTGCCAAGTCATCTCCTAACCATATGGCCACATTTGGCCACCATCCACCAATGTCTAAAATAGAAACTGTCAGGTGCCCAGTACTCACCATAATTGCTACTCCTCATATGGGGGGGGGTACAAAATAGAGCACATCCATCACCTGCGAACGACAGCAACATGAGCATCGAGCATTGAGAAAATACTTTTGTAACACCCCCCCTCAAGAATAAGTGAACTACCTCTTTGGTCCAAGGCCGAGTCAATGAAGATGGCGCTCTAGCAAATGCTTTTTCACAACCCTTTACTTCCACCCGCATAGGTGAACTACCTCTTTGGTCCACAAACATGGAGTCAATGAAGATTGTGCTCTAGAAAATCTCTCCTAAGAGCCTTTATAAAAATACAGTTATAATTCTTTATCGTGTTGGGTAGTACACAAGCTCCACCTCTCCATCATGATAAGCTCATGCACATAATGATGATGTATCTCAATGTGCTTCGTGCGAGCATGAAACATGGGGCTCCTTGGTGATTGCCATGTAACTCTAATTATCGCTAAGCAATATTATTGTTCCCTTTTGAGAAGCACCCACCTCTCCCAAAATTCTTCTCAACCAGACTGCTTTAACTTTGGGGTTGTGAAATTCTCACCCCCTTTACAAAGATGCATCGTCCTTAATGATTTAGCTCACAAAAATATTACCTCCACTTTCTTTGGTTCTCATCGTTATCTTATACACAAACTCTGACATGATCCTCTGGATTTCATTATTTAAGTGTAACTTCTTTATATCTTTAGAGTCTCAATTTAAGCATGTTAACGGGAAATTGTTTCCATTCAACTCTCAAGACAAATGACATAAGCACATCCCATACTATGTAATCTACACTAGCTTGACGATTTTGTCTAAATTAGTTAACTAGATTTTTTAAACAAATCGACCTTACTGATAGCTTGTACACTCTACAGAAGCACAAGTTAAGCTTTTCTCAAATTGAACCCATTGCTACTTGCAATCTTGGAAATATGTGCTCAAGCCACAATATTGCTTCATATAATTTGGACAACTTGTTTGACCATAGGTTTATGCTCATGGTCCTACAGGAAAGCTAGGGTTTAGGGCTTGCATCTAATAGAATTTGCATAAAGAAACCATTTGGTAGTTAAATTGTAATTTTCTCATAGGCCACTCTAGGAATTACCTCCCCTACGTTGTAAGTTTTTAGCACTGATAGAAAGAAGGTTCTGAGCTAATGTTGCACATACTGATAATTGTAAATTTGAGTAAAGTAGTCATTGGTAGTTCAATTGGATTTCTCTGATAGCTAGTGGCCTATTGGAAACAATCCCAACCTAAAAATATGTAAGTATACCACATGCACTAAAAATGAAGGGTTTCTAAATTCAAAATTTCATGATAAATTTAGAGAAATACATTTACATAAGGGGTTCTTGAATCCCCGCTCCCCCTCCCTTCCTCCTCTTATGCCTACCTAAGCTTTCTACTCCCGTGCCTACTTGATCGTCGGTAGCTCCACCATTCACAGAACTCCTTCAGTCCATGTGTGCCCATAGATCGACCAGCAGAGGATTGCACCATAGCCCTACCAAAAAATTGACCATGCCAGCTTCACCATAATGTCTTATGGGCTGAAGATTTGAATATATTCTACAATAGAAGCTTCAGAGACTCATCAATAAGGAGAGAAGCGTGATGGTGAATAGTCAGGTGGCCAAGATAGATAACCTCCTCTCTTCTGAAAGCTCAGCTTCTTTGTTCTAGGGTGGGACATATAAGGTGGTGGTATAATATATATATGTATATAGCCAATCGCTAGTCATTAGCGTCGATTTGGGATTGGATAGGGAGAAAGAGAGAGAGAGAGAGAGAGAGAGAGAGTGGAGGGCAGGGCAAATAGTCTGCGTACACATGATGTCTTGTAATAATAGAATGATGACACTCTACAAGTGTTTAAACTTAAAATGATAGCAAAATATATATTAAATATTAAAAAAATCAATTTATCTTCCCTATTACATAAGGACTACTTTTGTCTTCTTCCAAGGATGACCCATGAAGTTAGATGATTGGAGTGGGGAAGGAACAACAAGTGATCTATGTAGGATTTTGAGTCTAGATCACACTTTAATTTGTTTTCATATGTGGGATTGTTTTAAGGTCTCAATATGGAGAACTCCAAAGGCACCACCTAGTGATGAGAGACATCGGCTTACATGGAAGTGTGTTGACCATCAAACATAGAGGCATGTATACCTTTTAACATAGAGGAAAGTCCCACGCCAGAGTAAACATGCAGGGATTGTGCCAGGCGGTAAGATGTTAAGAATGTGCAATGAGGAATCTTGTGTGAATAGATTAGAGATAACCTCCATAGGAACTTTCTCCAATCTCAAGCAAAGACAAAATGGTCAAATGCATGTTGAATGGGCCACGATATCATGACCGGATAAAGATTAGTAGTGCTTTTTTCCAATTCTGGTCCCCTCATTCAAATTTGGAGCGGCTACCCTAGATTTTGGTCCACAGTGACCAATAGCCCCCCAAAATCTTAGAACAAACTAAAAACCAAAGAGATTTCCATCATCCCACAATCACCATACCCATTTCTTAATCAAGAAATCAAGAAAGTTAAGAAATAAAAAAAACATGAAATCCAAGAATTCCTCAAATTTTCTTGAAACTAAGATGGAAATGGATGAAAGACATGGCTCTGATACCAATGAAAGAAAGTGGCAACTAAATAAACCTACATTCATCCTAATTAGCCTTGGATTAGCTTAGATTAGGATGATTAGACTAGGTTTAGAGCAAGAAGAGAAAGGAAGAGACTTGTGTATTCATGATCATCAAAAGGTACCAAAAATATGGTGTATGTGGCCTATATACATGACCCCCCATTTCACATTATCATAAGTGTTGTCCATGGGCATGGCAATTGGCCTTGGGCCCATTATTTATATGAGACCATTCCACTTTGTTACAGCTTCTATGTTTATCCAACAATACACTAATAACATTACCCAAGCTAAGATTGAATTATGCTTTATGCTTTAAAAGAGGAGAAAATTGCAAAATATTAAGGTGTTAGGCTAGTTATGAGAATTATCATTGTCATTTGCAAAATATTAAGGTGTTAGGCTAGTAATGAGAATTATCATTGTCATTGCATGTTGTTCACCTACAACTAAACATCAATGTTGGCAAGTTGTTGAATTAGTGATTTTGAGTTGCTCAGATGAATTATTAAGATGATTTTGAGTTTTTAGATGAACTATTAAGGTTTCTCTTGTAGTGGAAAGGTTTCAAAAATATCCTTAAATCTACTACTTTAACACCAAACGAATTTTCTAGATTATTCCACACTTCTTTAGCACTTTTTAAGCAGTCAATAATATGATGAGCAAATTGATCAAATTACATGCTAGGACCAGTGATTGTATAAGTACTTACTCTTTTTTATTTAATTCAGGAAGAGTTGGATCCCTTAAATTTGCAAGAACCTTATGTGACCTTGTCTTTGGCCACAAAACCACCTATTTATCCACAGTACCTCTACCCCAATTGCTCGACAATGCTAAATCCATCGCTTCTCTCAAGTTTGGAAGTCATCATCAGTGACAATTTTAAACTTGGTGTTTTAGGGTTTGAAAGAAACAATTGAAAAAAAACATTATCTTTGAGGAGCTTTTGCGTGAATGCACTAAAGGCATTACAGATAAAAAGTCAAGGTCAACAAGAGTGTAAGGAGAAGAGCAAGTACATTGTCAATAATATTTGGAGCTACTCGGATTATATGCATGAGTTTTCAAGATGGATACAATGTTTATTGCTCACTGTTTAGTGGGTGATTGGCTATAGTGCTTAGTGTTCACAATTTAGTGGGAAATTGGCCACATTGTTTAATGCTTAGTGGGTGATTGGATATGGTATTTGGTGGGCAATTGGCAATAGTGTTCACTATTTAGTGTGCAATTGACTTAAGTGTTTAGTGGGTGATTGGCTATGGTAAGATATAGAGAATAAAGTTACACTATAACTATGGTGATGCATACTACATAATAGTGGATACATTGTGTAGTGGGCAATTGACTATGGCAAGATATAAGAAAGAAAGTTACATAATAGTGGGAAATAGGCTATGGTAAGATATAGAGAAGAAAGTTACACAATAGCTATGGTACTGCATACTACATAATGATGTCATCCATCAAGGTGCTTTCTGGAATTATTGAAGCTCCTCATAGAGACTCTCACGTAGAGTTAATGCTTCCTTTCTTGCAGTAAGAAATCCAAAAAATCTTGTTAGCTCACAAGGCTAGTTGCTAAAGGTTTGTATCATTGATTTAATATCATTTATGTGCTTGGCAAATAACTTTTCTCTTACATGCACACACACACACACACACACACACACACATATGAGAGACCTTTTTAGAACTATGTTTTCCTCAAAATGTCACCTAACAAAGAGCTCTCTCTAATAACCTATCACCTAATCTAGATAAAGATTTTCTTAATCACTTTTTAATTTGTAAATATCCTCCCCCTAGTGGCTTTGATGCCATGTGTAGATCTAGTCATTAGCGTCGATTTGGGATTGGATAGGGGGAGAGAGAGAGAGAGAGAGAGAGAGAGTGGAGGGAAGGGGAAACAGTCTGCGTAACACATGATGTCTTGTAATAATAGAATGATGACACTCTAGAAGTGTTTAAACTTAAAATGATAGCAAAATATATATTAAATATTAAAAAAATCAAATTTTCTTCCCTATTACATAAGGACTACTTTTGTCTTCTTCCAAGGATGACCCATGAAGTTAGATGATTGGAGTGGGGAAGGGGCAACAAGTGATCTATGTAGGATTTTGAGTCTAGATCACACTTAAATTTGTTTTCATATGTGAGATTGTTTTAAGGTCTCAATATGGAGAGCTCCAAAGGCACCACCCAGTGATGAGAGATATCGGCTTACATGGAAGCATGTTGACCATCAAACATAGAGGCATATATACCTTTTAACATAGAGGCAAGTCCCACGCCAGAGTAAACATGCAGGGATTGAGCCAGGCGGTAACATGTTAAGAATGTGCAATGAGGAATATTGTGTGAGAATAGATTAGAGATAACCTCTATAGGAACTTTCTCCAATCTCAAGCAAAGACAAAATGGTCAAATGCATGTTGAATGGGCCACGATATCATGACCGGATAAAGATTTCTTTTTTCCAATTCTGGTCCCCTCATTCAAATTTGGAACGGCTACCCTAGATTTTGGTCCACAGTGACCAATAGCCCCCCAAAATCTTAGAACAAAATAAAAATGAAAGAGATTTCCATCATCCCACAATCACCATACCCACTTCTTAATCAAGAAATCAAGAAAGTTAAGAAATAAAAAAAAACAAGAAGTCCAAGAATTCCTCAAATTTTCTTGAAACTAAGATGGAAATGGATCAAAGACATGGCTCTGATACCAATGAAAGAAAGTGGCAACTAGATAAACCTACATTTATCCTAATTAGCCTTGGATTAGCCTAGATTAGGATGATTAGGCTAGGTTTAGGGCAAGAAGAGAAAGTAAGAGACTTGTGTATTCATGATCATCACAAGGCACCAAAAATATGGTGTTTGTGGCCTATATACATGACCCCCCATTTCACACTATCATAAGTGTTGTCCATGGGCATGGTCAATTGGCCTTGGGCCCATTATTTATATGAGACCATTCCACTTTATTACAGCTTCTATGTTTATCCAACAATACAGTGATAACTTTACCCAAGCTAAGATTAAATTATGCTTTATGCTTTAAAAGAGGAGAAAATTGCAAAATATTAAGGTGTTAGGCTAGTTATGAGAATTATCATTGTCATTTGCAAAATATTAAGGTGTTAGGCTAGTAATGAGAACTATCATTGTCATTGCATGTTGTTCACCTACAACTAAACATCAATGTTGGCAAGTTGTTGAATTAGTGATTTTGAGTTGTTGTTGAGATGAATTATTAAGATGATTTTGAGTTTTTAGATGAACTATTAAGGTTTCTCTTGATTGCAGTGGAAAGGTTTCAAAAATATGCTTAAATCTACTACTTTAACACTAAACAAATTCTCTAGATTATTCCACACTTCTTTAGCACTTTTTAAGCAGTCAATAATATGATGAGCAAATTGATCAAATTACATGCTAGGACCAGTGATTGTATAAGTACTTACTCTTTTTTATTTAATTCAGGAAGAGTTGGATCCCTTAAATTAGCAAGAACCTTATGTGACCTTGTCTTTGGCCACAAAACCACCTATTTATCCACAGTACCTCTACCCCAATTGCTCGACAATGCTAAATCCATCGCTTCTCTCAAGTTTGGAAGTCATCATCGGTGACAATTTTAAACTTGGTGTTTTAGGGTTTGAAAGAAACAATTTAAAAAAAACATTATCTTTCAGGAGCTTTTGCGTGAATGCACTAAAGACATTAAAGATAAAAAGTCAAGGTCAACAAGAGTGTAAGGAGAAGAGCAAGTACATTGTCAATAATATTTGGAGTTACTCGGATTATATGCATGAGTTTTCAAGATGGATACAATGTTTATTGCTCACTGTTTTAGTGGGTGATTGGCTACAGTGCTTAGTGTTCACAATTTAGTGGGAAATTGGCCACATTATTTAATGCTTAGTGGGTGATTGCATATGGTATTTGGTGGGTAATTAGCAATAGTGTTCACTGTTTAGTGTGCAATTGGCTACAGTGTTTAGTGGTGGGTGATTGGCTATGGTAAGATATAGAGAATAAAGTTACACTACAAGTATGGTGATGCATATTGCATAATAGTGGGCGATTGTATTCATTGTCTAGTGGGCAATTGACTATGGTAAGATATAAGAAAGAAAGTTACATAATAGTGGGAAATAGGCTATGGTAAGATATAGAGAAGAAAGTTACACAATAGCTATGGTACTGCATACTACATAATGATGTCATCCATCAAGGTGCTTTCTCGAATTATTGAAGCTCCTCATAGAGACTCTCGCGTAGAGTTAATGCTTCCTTTCTTGTAGTAATAAATCCAAAAAATCTTGTTAGCTCACAAGGCTAGATTCTAAAGGTTTGTATCATTGATTTAATATCATTTATTTGCTTGGCAAATAACTACACACACACACACACACACATGAGAGACCTTTATAGAACTGTGTTTTCCTCAAAATGTCACCTAACAAAGAGCTCTCTCTAATAACCTATCACCTAATCTAGATAATGATTTTCTTAATCACTTTTTAATTTGTAAAGATCCTCCCCCTAGTGGCTTTGATACCATGTGTAGATTCTAGAAATCTAGGTATGACGTAAGAAAATTACTACAAGACCACAGCTGTATGCACCATTATGCCAAAACAAATTTAATACCTGCACGTGTTGAAATAACTGTCAAAAAAAGTGTCAAAAGTCCCCTGCATCTGTTAAAAAAAGCGTCGAAAGTCCCCTGCATCCGTCAAAAAAAGCGTCGAAAGTCTCATGCATCCATCCAAATAGTAGTTGAAATGTCATTTGAAATCAGGGTCAAAATAAGAGTCAAAATGTCAGTCAAAATGATAGTCAAAATATCTGTCAAAATCAATGTCAAAAAATACATCGCAAAAAGTGTGGAAAACATTATTATTTTGACTCGTATTTTGATGCATATATCGGTGCTTATTTCGATGTTTCCATTTCGATGCTTTTTTTGAAGTTTTAGGGATTTAAAGCTTAGTTCTAAAGCGTCGAAAAAAACGTGGATAATGGCCCCACCTCTTGTAGTGCTGCATGTCTGTTATGGTCTGTATGGCTGCTTCTCTTTCTAATAGTAGTTGGTTGATGATGGTATCCTACATGGTACGTTAGAGCTTTCCTTCTTGAACTCAATTTCTTGTTCATCAATTATTTTTCGTAGGTTCCAACTTGGTCATGAGGTTTGTGGAGGTGATTGTATGGGGTGGATTGAGCACTACTCTAGAGTATATGACATGGAGGTTTGGCAACGGATTGTTATCTTTCATCACTCGGCATACGATTACATTGAACAAGAGGGCAGCATGGAAGAGGTAATGGGACCTTCTCTTTTAATGTCCTATGGGCAGTTCCATCGCTATTTCTATGGTGTTATGTAACTGGATTCTATTGTGTTTATAGTGTGCCTCTTATGAAAACATAGTTTTGGACTTCTATGATGTACCTTGTTTGCAAAAGAGGGATGTTTATACCCACTTTCACTTGTGTAAAAGTAGACCATTGTTTGAGGCATTGTGAATGGGAGCCATGGACTTATGTGTTATGCATTACCTGTCGGTGAGTGAGCACACTATTAGTAGTGGACGATTGGAGCTTTGAGTTGGTGGGCTAGAGTTGAGCCATACATTTCTATCATGTTTCTTGTAGCTACTTTATCATCCACACGGTATTTTCTTAGAGTTAGGGTGTGGCACAATGCTTTCTCTAAAGGCATGCCTCCATTCAAGGAGTCATGTGCTTCATTGGATGTAGATGATGGCATCATCTTTGGATATGTATATCCGTACTTACGGAGCTACATGAGTGCACGATCTTCTACAAGGATGAGAGTGGATGAGCACTTTTGGAGCATTAAATCGATGCTCATGATGCAAGGGAGAATCCCTAACCCCTAGTAGTGAGCTTTGACAATCCCTCTTTGACTTATTTTGGTCCTTTTTTGCTAGATTTGGGTGGAGCTTTTGTACTACACTGACATTCCCAATGTTCTTTTTGTTATGTCTTTGTATTTGTCATATGGAGTGTTTCTTATTCACTATATGGGACAATGGATGACTATTTTTTTTTTCTTTATTTTGGGTATTTAGCTTGTCCTTTTGGCACTAGTAGTTTGGACACCAGCACTTAATTTTATATCAAAATTAGTTATGTACTTTATATCACTCTCTTTTTGGTTGTTCGATTGAATTGGATTTAACGAATAGACCCTTAACCCTTTGGGATTAAATGCATGCTTTGTATTGTTGACACATGTGTGCTTTTGTTGTATTTGTAGTGTATAGCCCTTTTATGTGGAGGCTATAGCTCAGATAATGATTTTGCTGACAAGAAGTAGGAAAGGATGTCATGAGTTCATCATCAAGCATCGTGCTTTTATGTGGATGATGAGTGTGAGGAGGGTTAGATACTGTGCTAACAATCATCCTTTCAAATGAATACTGTTGCTAACTTTGATGTCATGACATGTACACTTTGAATTCCATTTTGTTTTTAATTGGTTCATGGCTCTTGCATGTATTGATAGATTGTCAAGATGTGACTAAATATGGATGATAAATATTACCTTTTGTTATTGTTAGTCTAGAATAATTTCTAGTTCTATGATTTCATAATCTTCCTCTAATAATGGAGGGTTTCACAGACTGGATAAGGTGGAATAAGACTTCTAAATGGTTTAAGTAGACTAATGTGAAAAGAGTTATGAATATGCCAATGTGATGGAATATCTAGATGATAAGCATTTTTATTAATTTTTGTTAGAATGGGCCATAAAATCTAGGGAGGCTAATTTAACTATGGGGTGTCTGTCTACACTTTTGAATCTTTTTTTTTCTACACAAAGGATAAATATAATCATCTCCTTGAAAAGTGATTAGAATATGTTTCTATCTTGCTTGATTGGTATATTAGGTTTGAGATTTAGCTTTATCTTCATGTCCTTATTGAAGTATTGCATGGGTGTGTTCTCTAGTGTAATCATCAGCTCTAGGGACAATATGTGAAGGTCAAGAATCAGGTATCAGTAATTCTTACCATACATGACTTCAAAAGGGCTTTTCCTTGCAGAGTGCGGTTTGTTATTGTAAAAGCAAATGAAGACATTCATCCCAATAAGCTGGTGTAGAGATAGTGCAAGACCTTAACAAATCAAGAATGGTACTATTAGTTGTTTTGGTTTGGTCATTACTTTGAGGATGAAAAGTAGACATTAAATCAATTTTAGATCCAAGATTTGGAAATAAAGTAATCTAAAAATGATTACAAAATCTACAGTCATGGGGTCAGATATAAAAACTTTAGGTAGACCATGATGTGTGAAGACATGTTTAATGAAAATATGTGCAGCTTCTTGTGAATTATACAATGGATTTTTGCACATGCAATAATATTCTTGCTTACAAAATCTATCAACAATAGTCCAAAGCAGATCATTTTGTGTAGAAGTAATAAGAAAACCAGTAATGAAATTCAACGATATTTATTCCCAAGGACCATTAAGAATAGGCAATGTCATGAGTAAGCCATGCTTTTTTCCATGATCATTGGCAAATAAGACATTCAGAAACAAAGTTGGTAACATCATTCTTTACATTATTCCAATAAAAATAATCTACTGCTTATTTAAAGTATTAATTATTCCCCCATGACCAATGTAAGGAGGATTATGTAATTCTTCTAGAATCAGTTGAAATGGAAGAGTTATACATAAACGCTTTTTAAAGAAAAGAAATCCATCATGGTATGAATAATTATCAGTAAGAAAATAGTTGTTTGAATGTAGTTTCAACCATGCATCATATAAGTCAAGATCATTCACATATGTATCACGCATAGAAGCAAAAGAATGCATGTCAAGAATACAAATATCTGCTATTGAAGGACGTTTACTTAATGCATCCATTCAACATTATTGTTTTTTGGTTGATATTGACTGAGAGGATGAAAATTTTGACTAAATGATGCCCATTTAATGTGACGATCATGTATCAAAGTGTTTAAACCCTAAGATCTCTCTAGATAATTCTTATACATAAACATGCATAAATCAGGCATAAACTCAACCACCCAACCACCCCCGAGCCCAAGGGATGCACACATGAATTATAAATGAAATACATCATACCTCTACCTTTATGTCCCATACCATCAAGAGGTATAACTCCAATTCAATAGCATGTAGCTATAGTGTGAAATGGTAGAGGAGGTGTATGATATGGATGATGTGGTTGAGCTTGATTGGGAACATATGTCATTCATTGAGAGACAAAGAGAAGCTCATGATAGGTGGATGGAAATGCCAAATTTCCTCAAGAGGGAGTACAAGGATTTTGCACAATTCCTTGGATCTTATGTGAAAATGCAAAAGTACAAGCCCTCGCACCATCATGAGAATGCATCGTCAACCGTGTCAAAGGATGTAAAGGACAAGATTTCACTCTCTAAGTTCAAGGGTGATGGTTCAGCCACCCCACATGAGTTGGAAGAATGGATGAATAAGTTAGATACATACTTTCAGCTCTATCCGAAGAGTGAAAGGGACAAAGTGCATTTTGCATCCTTGCATTTGGAAGACTATGCACATCAATGGTGGAGACATATGCTCAAGGAAGGAGTTATGCCACATACTTGGGAAGAACTCAAGCATGAAATGAATATGACATTTGTGTCGCCTTTGGCTCTTGATCGATACCATGAAGAATGGTATAAACTCACACAAAAGGGCATGTCGGTTAGGGAGTACATCAAGAGGTTCATGAAGCTCTCTATGTTTGTGAATGGACTCAATGAAGGCATGCGATTGAAGAAGTTTGTGCATGGTCTAGATTCATACATCAAAGTGGATGTCTCGGCACAAAGACCAAGCACTATCAAAGAGGCTATGAGGTTGGCAGAGCTATATGAGCCAAAGTATAAGAGGGTTCAGCCCAATGTACCTTTTCATAAGCCATTTCACACTACTTCAAATGTGGGAAAAATCTACCTTTTTCTACATCCACTTACACTTCCAAATTCCATACATGTTTTGGAAGTGGACAGTCCACGAGTGGAGTTCATAATGATGCTAAGAAGAGCAATGGGTTTGTCAAGAAGCCTCCTCAACCATTCAAGAAGACTCAACGGATGGATGATCCTAAGATTGAGGAATTGAGGAGCAAAGGCCTATGTTTTAAATGCAAAGAGAAGTGGTCACCCGGCCAGGCACATTTGCAAATCAAAGAAAGTTGTGGCTACTATGATCATTATGGATGAGGATGACGATTCCAAGTCATCTCATGATGTGGAAGAGTTTGAAGATTGCAGCGAGGAGACACATGAAGAAGACGTGGAGGGTCATTCTTTTTTCAAAGAAGAGGATGAGTTTCCTTTCGACCCCAGTGGAAGGAATCATGCATGCATTTTGAGGGACAATATGCTAAAAGATGCAGGAAATGCAACCCATGCATGTTCCATTTCACAAGAGCTTTTGGCGTGTTGCAAGAGTCTGAATACCTTAAGGTTGGTGAGCACCATTAATGGGAGAGTTGCACACATCTTGGTGGATTCAAGGAGTACTCATAGTTTTGTTAACTCCAAATCCCTCAACTCTCTCAAACTATCTCCGACGGAGCTACCCATAACCTTCCAAGTACAAGTAGCAAATGGAGAGAATGAAAAAGCCAAATTGTTATGCCCTTCAACAAGAGTGAGTTTATCCTCTTCATATGCTTGGGAAGGTTACTTGGTAGTATTGGAAATGGGGCCCATTGATGTGATTATGAGATGTGATTGGTTGGCTTCTCTTTGTGATTTTCACATGAATCTTCAACAAGGTGTTATAAGCTTTTCACATGATGGACAGCTTGTGGTATTGGCTGAAAATACACCAAAAGAGCTTTCTATGATCACTCCAAAGAGACTCAAGAAGGAACTCAAAACTCTTGGTACAGTCTATGTGTTGCATGTCACTCAAGAAGGGATGGATAGCAATGGACAGCACATAGACAAGGATATGGCAGCTCTTCTCAAGGATTATGAGGACATTTTCCAAGTGCCAAAGAGTTTGCCACCAAAGAGGGAAATCGACCATGCCATTGTACTTGAGCCGACGAATGCAAAGGTTGTGAACAAACCTCCTTACCGGTTGTCAAAGGTGGAAAGGGAAGAAGTGGCAAAGCAAGTGCAATAATTGCTTTCCATGGGTCTCATTCAACCCTTACAATCTCCGTTTGCATCTCCCATTCTATTGGTGAAAAAGAAGGATGGTTCCTTTCGTATGTGCATAGATTACCGTGATTTGAATAAGGTAACCATCAAGAATAGATACCCCATACCTCGCATCGATGATCTTCTTGATGAGCTAAAAGGGGCAAAGCACTTCACCAAGATTGACTTGAGATCGGGATACCATCAAATAAGGATGAAGGAGGGTGATGAAGAGAAGACGGCATTTAGGACCGAAAGAGGATTGTTTCATTTCATGGTTATGCCTTTTGGTCTCACGAATGCCCCGGCCACCTTCCAAGCACTCACGAATAGGGTATTGGCTCCTTTCTTGTTCAAATTTATACTTGTGTTCTTTGATGACATATTGGTCTATAGCAAGAGCAAAGAAGAGCATTTGGTACATGTGAAGCAAGTTTTTGAGGTCATGAGGGAACATAGATTGTTTGCAAAGAAGACCAAGTGCACTTTCATGGTGAATGAGGTTGAATACCTTGGACACTTGGTGGGAGAAAATGGCATTAGGGCTGATCTAAAGAAGGTGGCATGTGTCAAAGAATGGCCAACCCCTACTAATGCAACTAAATTGAGAGGATTTTTAGGTCTATCTTCTTTCTATAGAAGATTTATGGAGCACTATGCATCAATTGCAACACCTCTTACCGATCTACTTAAGAGGGAAGCTTTCTTTTGGGATGCCATTGCCGACAAGAGTTTCAATGAGCTCAAGGCTTTACTTACATCAGCTCCTATTCTTGTTTGTCCGGATTTATCAAAGACATTCTATGTGAGAGCGAATGCAAGTGGAAGAGGTCTTGGGGCAGTTTTGTATCAAGAGCATGGTGTCATTGCATTTGAGAGTAGAAAGCTTTCCGAGAAGGAGATAGAATTGCATGTGTATGAACAAGAGATGTTAGCTATACTTCATTCAATCAAGAAATGGCATCACTATCTTTATGGTGCTCATTTCAAGGTGAGAAGTGATCATAGGGTGCTGAAATTTTTCCTCTCTCAACCCAATCTTTCTCCCAAGCAAAAGAGATGGTTGGCTACGCTTCAAGGATATGACTTTGAGATTTTCTATACTCCGGGAAAGGACAATGTAGTAGCGGACACATTGTCTAGAATGTGGGGTTGCACCTTGACATCAATTATGGAAGTGTATAGTGAATGGATAAAAGGGATACAAGAGGAGTATCTTGTCACTGAGAGTGCTGCCCATATTTACAGAAAATTACAGTAAGGAGATGGTGAAGAATTTCCTCATTATAAGCTTCAGAATGGTCTACTATGGCACAAGGATAAGGTGTATTTGGTTCCAACCTCATCCTACATTCCCAAGGTGCTTCATGAGATGCATTCTTCACTGCTTTTGGGTCATCTTGGTGTTCTGAAGATATTTGACAAAGTGAGCAAAAGCTTCTATTGGAAAGGCATGTGGAGGGATGTCAAGAAGTTTGTTTTGGAATGTGTGTCATGCCAAAGGAATAAGGATAGTCACCAATTGCCAAGTGGTTTACTTCATCCTTTGCCTATTCCAGATGGAAAACGGACTCACATTTCCATGGACTTCATCACGGGCTTGCCAAAGACGAAGCATGGATGGGATCAAGTATTTGTGGTGGTGGATAGACTCACCAAATCAGCTCATTTTATTGCTTCCAAGAATACTTGTGGGGCCTCTCACATTGCCAAGCAATTTATGGAGCATGTATTCAAGATACATGGTTTGCCACTCAACATAGTTTGTGATAGAGATACCAAGTTCATGGACACTTTTTGGAGGACATTGTGTATGAGAACTCGGGGACTCAATCACTCCTTCTACAGCCTATCACCCTCAAACGGATGGGCGAACGGAGTGCACAAACTAAATTTAATGGCTCAAAGTGTACTTGAGGCACTATTGTCATGACATGCAAGCATCATGGGATGAATGGCTTTACCTTGCTAAATTTTGTCATAATTCAAGCAAGCATTTGAGTATTGGGATGTCACCTTTCGAGGCTCTTTATGGGTATCAAGTGCATGTGCCATCTATTGCCTTCCATGAGGATAAAATGGTTAATCCTTTAGCCAAGGAAGAGTTGGAAAGGATGAGACAACTTCTTCAATTATGCAAGGATAATATGAAGAAGGCATAAGAAGTCATGAAGATAAATGTGGATGAGCATAGACGCAAAATGGAGTTCAAGGAAGGTGATTATGTGTTGCTCAAGCTTCCTAAGAGCCGTCACAATATTCTCAAAGGGTCTTCCAATTCCAAGTTGGCACATAGATACTATGGACCATATTTGGTAGTCAAGAAAGTGGGTGATTTGGCTTATAAGCTTGACCTACCTCCTTCTACAAGGATTCATAATGTGTTTCATGTATCCAACTTTAAGAGGTTTGTGGGCTCTCTTCATCAAGAGATTGAAGAGTTACCACCGATGGATGAAGAAGGAGAGATTATCTATGAGCTGGAGAGGATTGTGGACAAGACGACAAGGGTTTTGAGAAACCAGAACATTGATGAATTCCTTGTGAAATGGAAGCGCTTGCCCATAGATGAGGCTACTTGGCAATCAATGGAGTATGTTCAACAACATGGTTTACTTGATGGAAGTATTCCTTGATCAAGTGGCATGATTATTATGTGAAGAATGGGCATATCATGAGGTTTTATATGTGCTGTAATTTCTGGACATCTTTGGTTGGATCTATTGTTGGGGTTACCAATCTACTCCAACACACTTGGAAGATCATTTGGTTCGATGACAACAAATATGTGGGACCCTTTTGGGTGCAGCTATGCATCATTTGTTGCAGCTCATTTTTATGGAGGTTTCATGAAGAATTTCAAGGGAAGCTTCATCGACAACATGGCTGCCATAATAGTCCTACATGCTATTTTTGGAGAAGGAGTTTGTTGGCTTCACTACATTTGGTTTCCCTATTCCAAATGTATTCGAGGCGCATTTTTGAAGACCTCTCTACTTCCCATGGGTTTACATGGAGATTGCAATTCAATTGTAAATATCTTGTATGATTTTGAGGACAAAATCTTTGGGAAGGGATGGGTCAAGTTCATGGCTAACTTGAAAGCCATCCTCTCTGTGAGAGGTTAAACACACTTAGGCTATTTGTGCATCTTCTCTTGCTACATGCACTTATAGATTTTCTCTCTCTTGTATATTCATGTGATGAGCCATTTGATAACTAATCTCATGATTAATGGATACTAAATTCTTGCTTTGATGTGTTTGATTCAATATTTTACTCTAGATCCATTTCAATATATGTATGTATGTATGTACATATATGTAAGGGCTATCAAGCTCTTAAACATCTCCAACACACGTGTTCGAACAAGAAGTTATGGGCCCAAAAAAGGGATGATTTTCCAAACGTTTGTCCTTATTGTTGCTGGTAATTGGCTTGTCTTTCGGGGTAGTTGGGGGCACCCACCAATTTACCAGGATTTATTGAGGCCGGGGGGTTCGGGGGGCCTAGGGGGCCGCCAGGTCCCCCCTGGTTATGGTGGGATGTAGGGCCCATCTCACAGGCCCCCGCCGATGGTATAACCCGTGTAACAAATTTTGTGGCATGACCTCATTGAAAAATCATTAAAATGAAATTCAAAATAATATATAATAAAATAAAATTTAAAATGTAGCTAGTTATTATAATTATGCTTATGGTTGTGTGTGTGGGGGAACATAGCCCAAAAAGAAAGAAAACGTGTGACTAACCTTTGATGATTTAACATTAAAAGTCACTATCTCACAAGATTTGGCCCAAAAATCGTAAAATAGATGTTTCGGTCTTTGCCTCTATAGCGTGGGGAAGCAAAACACAAGGAGACGAAAAAAGCAGGGAGAAGAAAAACGTGGGGAGAAGCAAGGGTGCGGAGTAGGACAGGTAAATCATCTTCTCTCTCTCTCAACTTTCCATATCAAATCATCTCAACTATTTCTCTCTCTCTCTTTCTCTCCATAGAAATTTGTCTCACTCTAGCATAGCCTTGCAAAAACAAATTGCATGATGGTAATTGTGATACCCTAAACCAGACTTAATCTTTCCCTCCCTCTTTCTCCACCAACATAATATGAAATATAGTTTGTTGTGCAGAGATTTGGTAGAAGGAGAGTTTTCCTTCTCTCTCTCTCTCTCTCTCTCTCTCTCTCTCTCTCTCTCTCTCTCTCTCTCTCTCTCTAAGCTTTGGCCCCACGACTCTCTATCTCTCCCCCATGCACATATAGTAGGGAAGTTGCTGCACGCCATCAATGAATCTTTATTAACTAATATATATTTACTATTTATACTATTAGTAATTATACTAATTAATTCATCTTTATTAACTATTTGAAATTAATATATTAAATCGATTCATCACTAATTAAACTGGTTATACTAACTTTTCTTTCATAGTCACTAATTTGACTAACCTATGAGATTAATGCATTTCATAAAGCTGTCTCTAATGTATAATCTATTGGCAAGTCATTTAATCTAAGATTAGTCATATGTTATCATGCTTTCTTTCTTTTGATGAGTCCTGTAAATAAGAAAGATGTATTGCATACCTGTATGTGGATTCGCTTTGTCCCTTTTCTCTTTGAATGGATTCACTTCAGCTCTTTTTCTCTTCAAATAAATATCTCTAGCTCTAGAGTTAAACTAGAAGTAAAATCCTCCATAAAAATGAAAACCAACTCTTTCAATCTAGAGCCATTCACACATAACATGAAGATTTAGATAGTGAACTATTACCTTGGTCACCCACTTGGCCAAATCCTTGGGCATCCACCCAAATCCTTGGACACCATAATGTCTAGACATGGGAATTGGACAAAGATATGGACAACTATTAAATTTGTCCAAATCCCTTACGTACCCATGGAACCTAGACTATAACCTTTCTCACCCACTTAGCCCAATCCTTAGGTATCCACTTAACCAAACCCTTGGACAAAAGTTCTAGCTTGACATGGGAGTTGGACACAGATATGGAAATTCATTTAATCTGTCTAAATTCCACCAACATACATTTGGCCAACTTTCCAAATCTACATCGAATAGAAATTCATAATGACCATTACATGTGAGCTTGATATTTTGGGGAATTGCCTAATGGTAACCCAATTGGAGACTTGTCTAATTCTCATCTCATTAGATTTGGCCAACTCTCCAATATAGATTTGGACAATTGTCCAAATTTAACTACAATTTTTAGCTCAATTCTATTTGGGACTTTCATAATGCTCCTCCCATTAGAATTCACCCCTATTGGAGACTTACCCAAGGCTATTGGAGACTTACCCAAGGCTAACTCTTATTAGAATTCACCCCTATTGGAGACTTACCCAAGGCTAACTCTTATTGGGGATTTGTATAATTCTCATATCACTAGGTTTAGCCAACCATTCAATATAGACTAGTTCAAATCTAACTCTAATCCATCGCTCGATTCTATTGGGGACTTTCATAATTCTCCTCCCACCAGAACTCACACTTATGGAGACTTGCCTAAGACTAACCCTTATTATTGGGGATTTGTTTAATGATCATATCAATGTGTTTGGTCAATATAGATTTGTACAATAGTCTAAATCTATAATTAATATCTTATTGCTATTGTTCGGGACTTCCATAATTCTCCTCTCACTAGACCTCAACCCTATTGGAGACCTTGACTAAGGCCAACCCTTAATACGGATTTGTCTAATGCTCTTCTCATTGGATTTAGCCACAACCATTCCTTGATATATATTTGGACAAATCTATATACATACATACACCACTCTTATTGGGGATTTGCCTAATTCTCCTCTTACTAGAACCATTCAGTAAAGATTTGGACAGTTGTCTAGATCTATATACATACATACACCACTCCTATTGGGGATTTGCCTAATTCTCCTCTTACTAGAACCATTCAGTAAAGATTTGGACAGTTGTCTAGATCTATATAACATTTATAGCTCACTCGTATTAGTAGCTAATACTCTTCTCAAAAGATTTGACTAACCATTCAATATGTATAGATTTGGACAATTGTCCTAATCTATTTATAGTTCATAGCTCACTCCTAATGGGGATTGGCCTAATGCTAAGCTTAGCCATGGACATGACTAAAGCTTCTCTCACTAGATTTGGCCAACCACCACTGAATGTAGATTTTGACAATTTCCCAAATCTATATTTAATTCATAGTTCACTCCTATTAGGGACTTTCCTACCTAATGCTCTTCTCACTAAATTTTACTAACCAATAAAATAAGGATTTGGCAAACCATTAAATATAGATTTTGATAATTGTCTTAATCTACCTACAATCCAAACCTCAACCGTTTTGGGGACCTCTATAGTTCTCCTCTCACTAGACGTCAACTCTATTGGGCACCTTGCCTAAGGCCGACCTTGAATGGGGGTTGGGACTTCTATAATTCTCCTCTCAGTAGACCTCAACCTTATTTGAGACCTTGCCTAAGGCCAACCCTTGATACGAATTTGTCTAATGCTCTTCTCGTTGGATTTAGCCAATCATTCATTGATATAGATTTAGACAAATCTATGCACATACATACACCACTCCTATTGGGGACCTAATGCTCCTCTTACTAGAACCATTAAGTATAGATTTAAACAATTTTTGAAATCTATATACAATGCATAGCTCACTCATATTAGTAACTAATTCTCTTCTCACAAGGTTTGGATAACCATTTAATATATAGATTTGGACAATTATGCAAATCTATCTATAATTCATACCTCACTCTTAATGGGGATTTGGCCAATTACTCAATGTAGATTTGGACAATTTCCCAAATCTATATTTAATTCATAGTTCACTCATATTAGGGACTTTCCTACCTGATCCTCCTACCACCACATTTGGCTAACCCATTGAATGTAAATTTGGTCAACCAATCAAATGTAGATTTGGCCAACCATGAAATATAGATTTCGATAATTGTCTTAATTTACCTACAATCCATACCTCAACCCTATTCGAGACTTCCATAATTCTTCTCTCAGTAGACCTCAACCCTATTAAAGACCTTGCCTAAGGCCAACCCTTGATATAAATTTGTCTAATGCTCTTCTCGTTGGATTTAACCAATACATATTTGGACAAATCTATATACATACATATACCACTCCTATTGGGAATTTGCCTAATGCTCCTCTAACTAGAACCATTAAGTATAGATTTGGACAATTGTCCAAATCTATATACAATGCATAGCTCACTCATATTACTAACTCATTCTCTTCTATAACCATTCAATATACAAATTTGGACAATTGTCTAAATCTATCTATTGTTCATACATCACTCCTAATGGGCATTGGCCTGATGGTAACCCTAACCATGGACATGACTAATGCTCCTCTCACTAGATTTGGCCAACCGCTCAATGTAGATTTGGACAATTGCCCAAATCTAGAATTAATTCATAGTTCACTCCTATTGGAGACTCGCCTACCTAATTCTCTTCTCACAACATTAAGGGGTTGTTATTGTATCTCAAAGGTAAGATAGCCAAAGGAACTAATGGGACCCAGTAAGTCCTAAGGATGTGGTCAATGCTAGCATAGTTTATACTATAATGGCATCTTACTCATCATCTAGACCACAAGAGACAAGAGGTCCTAAAAGAAAATCTAGCATGCATGTTTGTAGAGGCAAAGAGGAGGAATAAGGGAGCGCCTAGGAATGATACATCGGAGTGAGAGGGTGCTGGGAGGGCACACCAGGGGTTGATATTGTAAAACCAGAAGAGAAAGCCAAACCTGTTTATATCGTTAAGGACTTGACTCCGGCTAGGAGCTTGTTTCTCTCCTTAAAGTTTGCCTGGAACTACAAAGAGATAAAGGGTGTACCACCTGAAGTGGTGCAACACATGATCCCAATCATGGATGGATCAAGACCTACCAGGCAAAAACCATACCAAATAAATCCTAAATATGTAGCAATTATAAAGGAGGGAGTTGATAAACTCATACAGACTTCATCTATGAGATAGAACATACGGATTGGTTGTCACCAATCGTAATAGTGCCAAAGAAGAATGGGAAACTTAGGGTATGTGTCGATCTCAAAAAGTTCAGTGCAGCTACTAGGAAGGACCATTTCCCATTGCCTTATATAGAACACATTTTGGAGAGAGTAGCTGGTGGAGAAGCTTACAGCTTCTTAGACGGATTTTTAGGTTACAATCATGTGTCTATAGCTCCCGACGAAGACTAGCATGAGACAAATTTCAATACAATGTGGGGGATATTCTCTTACAAAGTCATGCCTTTTGGTCCCACCAGTGCCCCAACAACATTCCAATGATTAATGTGCATAGCCTTCAAAGACTACTTGCAAAAGTGGTTGAAGGTATTCATTGATGATCTATGTGCACACTCTCGATGGACAGACCATTTGGCTTGCTTGAGAAAAGTGTTTGAGCGATGTTGATTGTATCATGTATCCTTAAACCCTTTAAAGTGTCAATTTTGGATCAAACACAGTGTGATATTTGGACACATTGCCTCTAAGAATGATATCTCCACTAACAAAGGGAAAGTTAGGTTGATCTTGGAATTGCCCCCACCCACTAATTAACAAAGGTGTGCAGTGATTTATGGGCCACGTTGGGTATTATCGCTGCTTCATATATTTTATGCTGAAATTGCCAGACCATTATATAAGCTACTCATTGTCCTTGAATAGATTGAAGAATGCTAGGAAGCATATGATAGATTGAAGTAAGCACTAGCCAGTGCGCCAAATCTGAAACCACCTAACTGGGATCTTATATTTCATGTGCACATTGATGCCTCGAACTTTGTTGGCAGCACAGCTTGGTGAGTTCAAACTAGACTACCCAGCTTGCTTAGCTAGTTGCCAATTGAATGATGCAAAGGTGAATTATACCACCACAGAACAGGAGGGGTTAGCCATGCTTTATGCTGTCAAGAAGTATCGACATTACCTATTGGCCAACAAGTTTATATTCTTTGTGGATCATCAGGCCTTATTATACTTGGTAAATAATCTTTGCACCACGGCGCATAGGATCACATGCTGGTTGTTATTACTATTGGAATTCGACTTCATGGTCATGGTAAGAAAGGGGACACAGCATGTGTTGGCTGATCATATGTTGAGAATTCCAAATGGGAAACCGATAATTGGTGTTGATGATAACCTCCCAGATGCTTGTTTATTCAAACTAGAAATGGTACCCGAATGGAGCGAAGAAATATCAGATTATCTAGCTTATGGTTTCCTACAAGAACGACCCTTAAACAAAGATAAAATGCGTCGGCTTGTTAAGCTGGCTGCACCTTATCAATTAATTGCTGGAAGACTATACAAGCTAAGTAAGGACGATTTCTTAAGGATACGTGTGTGGGAAGACAAATTTGTCACAATATTAGATGAAGCACACTCAGGGATAGCTGGAGGACATTTTGCTGGGGAAATTACAGATAGCAAGGTGCTTTAAGAAGGAATTTTGTGGCCGCATTATTTGGGGATGCCATGGAGTTTATTAAAAGGTGCGAAGAGTGTCAGCGATTTGCTATTTTGCAACAAAGGGACATGATGCCACTTACCCCTATTATTGTAATACTACCTTTTTCAAAAATGGAAAATTGATTTTGTTGGACCTATTAGTCCCGCTGCGCATCCATCACACAAGCCCGATATGTGATCATGCTGGCCACATACTATTTCACGAAATGGGCATAGGCTAGAGCCTCTAAGAAAGTTGATGCATGAACAACATCTAAGTTCTTATATGAACAAATAATTTTGAGATTGGGCTGCCCCCATTAGAATTAGTCAGTGATCGTGGTTCACACTTAATTAATGAGGTGATTGATCACTTACATGATAGATTCCTTGTAGTCCACCGCACCATAAGTCATCCCCTTATTATCCACATGCTAATGGTCAAGAGAAGCGTACAAACAAGATTTTGTGTACTATCTTGACAAAAAAATTAGAAGCAAGTCAAATGGATTGGGAGCATAAGCTAATGGCAACTCTATGGTCCTATCAAACATCGTATAATCGTATGAGGTAGTGATGGGATATACTCCCTTCCATCTAGATTATGGTGTTGAAGTTGTAATGCCTATGGAGTACCTAGTTTCAAGCCTGAGAATTGTGGTGAAAGAACGATTGACTGAGAATGCATTAGCTAAAAGACTAGTTGACTTAGAGAAACTTGATGAAACCTGACTAATTGCATCACATGGTCTTATGGTTGAAAAATTACAAAGAAAACATTGGTTTGAAAATAGCTTGAAATAAAAGCAACTAGAAACGGGGGACCTTATCCTCATGTATGGTGTGGGAAGCACCAGAAAAAAGAAACTCAAGTACAGAGGATTAGTACCTTTCCGAGTGTCCAAAACCACACCTCAAGTGTTAGTTTAGTTAGAATTGAAACAGTTGAGGGCATACAAATGGAGGGTTGCATCAATGGAAGCAAGCTTTAAAAATATTATGGACCACTATCCCAAGAGATGCTCATGCAAGAGCATCTTTTAAAACAACATAAGGAGCTAGCAAAAGAAAAAATTAAGCAAGCTCAGGAAGAAGCTAAGGCAAGAGAGACCAAATCCAAATAGATACTTGAAAAGAGAGTATTTCATGTGAACACAGCTTCACTAAACCTCCTTGATGAGGATGAACTCGACATTGAGCTAGTACGGCTCAGGGTGAAAGTCTCTAAAACTAAAAAATATACGACGAAGCATTGCATTAATAGATACGGGATCAAGTCATAATCTGATCTCTATGAGACATGGGTAGCTCTAGACAAACCACACCTTGAGGCCACCAATGCACAAGTACAAAGTGTGCACTTGTCAACTACGAAAGCTGAGGGACATCAAAGTGTTAACTTTTCCCATAAAAAATAATCCCTTGGTTGGAAAGGTGTTTGTTATGCCTACAAGATCTATGGAGAAAGAAATGATCCTGGGATGATCTTGGATGTACGCTAGTAATTGTAATATCCAATGAGAAAAGAGGATGACAACTGGATTAGGGAAACAATGTCATTACCATGCCCTTATGGACCAATGAACAAGGGGAAGCAAGCTATGATTGATGGTATGAAAACACCAAGGATGGTAATAGTAGCTCATGTACCAGAGAGAAGACATCAACCCCAGAATCCATACACAAAAAATAGCCAAAGTCACTAGGTACTCAATAGTGGGTGCCTAAAGATCAACTCGTAAACCAGCTATACAATGATGCAAAGGGAGTAATTAAGGAATCATGGAAAAAAGTTCAAATTACAAACAAGGGACAGAGATGACCTTCAAATGTTAGCCCCCCGGTAGTATTCCAAACGAAGTCGCAATCCACAAAAGGCACTCTCGTTAAGCAATGGATTCAAAGGGAATTGCTAGCGACACAAGGCTATTACCAGGACAATACAATAATATAGGTGCCAAAATCCCACCCAAATTCCATGGTTTGCAAATATCTTTAGAAACAAAGAAAGGGACAGTAAAAGCAAACAAAGCCAATTCTCAGCTAAAACAAATGCTAGGAATGCACAAACATTGGTGTGGAGAAAAAAGCCATATCAACAATATGAACTAAAGATAGCAATCCTACCACTTACACCCACCAAAATAGAGGAGCTGGGCAATGTTATTGTTGAGAAGAAAAAAGAAAAGGTGCAACAAATGGAGATAGAGACAAATCCCAATCAACAAATGGAGATAGAGACAAATAGAGGAGCTCGGTAATGTTGGATGGAAGGAAAGATCAAGCACTCTCACATGGAGTTAAAACGATTGCAACAACAAAAATCGTAGAAGTGCCAAAGTACCACCTTGGTTTTCATGGCAATAAAACAAAAAAGAAATACAAAGGTATCAATTACTCAAAAGTGGATAGAAAGTAAAAATGGTTTAAAATGAAACATGATCATTCATTCCATTCAACCAGATTTTGATTGCATAATCGAGTGTTTGAGAATGAAAGGAATATAGGGTATCAACTTTGCACACACACATTACAAAACAGTTCATGCCGTGAACTGCTTCCAAAATAGTTCACACCGTGAACCGATTCTAAATGGTTCACGCCATGAAATGGTCACCTTTTCTTTGACCAATCATGGGAGGCCACGTGGCGTACTCCATTAAGACAGCCACCCAGTCTGATAGTCGCGCCATAAAATCAAATTCTTTTCTTTTTTTGTGCATTCTACATTCACCATTCTGCATCATGTGATATCCCCGAGCTTACATCTCCGCGCGATCGATTTCCAAATAATTATCTGCCTGTGCGCAATCGACATATCCGAGTTAAGGTGGGAGTTGGTGCCTTGCCTGCATGTTTTTTCCATTTTTGCGTTTCTTTCATTCTTGAACATAATCAAAATTGCATGATAGTATTAAGACATACAAGTACACAAGTTTTATTGATTGCATGTGTGTGTTTGCTTCCCTTGTCTACATAAACCTACATTCTCATACATGTGTTTTATTCCTTTGCCCTAAACAGGACATAAGCCTAAACTCACCAATTAACTCTCAAAAAATACAAAAAAACAGGGTACATGCACTAACAATCTCATGGGTTTCACACCCCGCAGTCTCATGGAATAACTAATTCACGGGTTTAACCATCTCATGATTTTTACCCATCCACGGTTTAACCAGTTCATAGAATAACAGTCTCATGGGTGTCACACCCTGTAGTCTCATGAAATAACTAATTCACAGGTTAAACCATCTCACAATTTTTACCCATCTCACGGGTTTAACCAGTTCACACAATAACAGTTTCATGAGTTTCACACCCTACAATCTCACGTAATAACTAATTCAAGGATTAAACCATGTCATGGTTTTTACCCATCTCACGAGTTTAACCAATTCATGAAATAACTGTCTCATGGGTTTTATACCCTGCATCTTCATAGTTTTAGCCCATTTCATGGTTTTAGCCCATCTCATGGAATAATTGTTTCACGGTTTTTGTCCATCTCACGTTGCATAAACCACGTGCACGGTGCTTGATTTACAAGCCTAATTATGTAGCTCTTTAGATGAGAAAAAGAGAGAGAAGAAATCTAATCGTAAGGATAAGAATCCAATAATATGAAAATTCATTCTACTTTGGATATAATAGAACTATAAATAACACCACACACTTCAAAAAAGAAGAAGAAGAAGAAGAAGAAGAAGAGAAAACAACGAGGCATAATCACATGTTCTCACCAATCATTGTACTAACCTTCTTCTCATTCTTACAAATGTTGACCATAGCTACCTCTGACCTGGAAGCTAAGGGAACACCGGCAGTAACACAAGCCAGTGCAATTGGATCACCAATTAGTAGGAAGAAAAGACCCATAAGGGGCCCAAAAATAAGATATTTGGGTTAGTATGCATAGGCATTCCATGGCTCCATCATAAGCAAGGAGGTCCAGAATACTTATGGAAAGATAGATCTGCAGTACCATAGCCCATAGTGTTTGCAAATCTTGGAGGATTCATAAATCAAAGACAAACTAGAGAAAGTTGGACTAGGATGAATGGCAAAAGGGTCTCCCTCGAACCATCAATGCAAAATTGTGTGCAGAGTACCTCAAGTCCTATGACAAGGCCACTAACAGAGGAAATGTGACCAAAGCAGATGGAACATTAGAAAAAGTATTACTCTTAGAGGACTTGATATATGGGAAGCTCTACAGTTATCACCACCTCTCAAAATACACTCACAATTTTGAGAAAATGCCCCTGGAAGCCATGCTAAAAGGAAAAACTCTAACAACTCCAACGGGGCTGAATATGACATCAAAGATGAGGTGACAAAAGCTTACGAAGCCATGTCCCTCATAATGCAGGTGAAGCCAGTAGATAGGTACAACAGGGTTCCCCTTAATAGAATTACGAAAGTACATGAAGAAAAAGAGGATGATTGGACATGGTACATTCATAGGGAAACGGAAAACTATCAGAAAGCACACTAGTCAAAGGTATGCAATCTGTGCTTACTGACAAAGGTGTTGAATCATATAGCACAAATACCTCTTCCATATCCAGAACAAGAAGAACAGATTCAGCAAGCAACACAACTAATACCACCATCACTTACCTCTGAAGAGCTGCAAGAAGGACAACCATTATTGAAGGACAAAGAGGAAATCATGAAGGATCCCAAGAAAGGTAGAAAGAAGAAAATTGACAGGAAGATGAGGGGAATAATGCATGGCGTGACAGAGGAAACACAAAGACTAGAGGCCGAGCTAGCCCAGGAGATAGCATCTTATCATAGGAAGTACTGGCACAATGGGAAGCAACAAGCTTCAATTTATCAGCACCTCCAATTGGCACTACAGTGCAAACACATCAACAAACTCCACCTCCAAGCCCAACATAATTAATTTTAAAAAACGTTTCCCCTCTTCGAAATTCCACCATATCAGATACACTTGCATCTGCTGAATTGGGTACAGAGAAAGCCACTCAACAAGAAAAATTGCCACCACAAGAAGGGCACCAAAGCCAAGAAGAGGAAACCTCATTACAAGGAGAAATCCCTAAAGAACGACTAGATACAGGAAATCCCTAAAGAACAACTAGATACAGGAAAGTGAAAGAGAAAAGAGGAGAAAACAAGCCCCAGTAAACAACAAGTTACATCTGGATGATGCAGAAGGATTACAGAAAAGTGTTCCCTACATAACCTGGATTACAAAAAATTCATTCATGAGACTGTGGAAGGCCTGGACAATATCTTACAGTTACCACACTCTGAATTGGAAGGAGCGACTAGAACAAGTGCTTCTATTTGGGAACAAGAGTAGAGGGTGTGGCGATGCCATCTTTTGACCACTCATATGCGTCAGGATAGAAATGCAACACTATGGAAGCAGTTCTAGGATGCCTCCAACCAATTTCAAATGCTCTATTAGCATTTAATAGCAGCAGAAGAAACCCACTAAGATGTAATCTTAAAAAGCTTAAAGGTTGCCAATGACCAAGAAGTAAGATATCAAACACTCGAAAGAAATAATCTCATTCTCATCATCCAAACATTGGTACAAAGAATTAAGGAAAATATAGACTTAAAGGCACAACTGGAGCAAGCAAAAGAATAGATTCAAAGAGAAGTGGCACACAACAAAGAACAAGCGAGCATCCAGGTTTAACAACTAGAGGAGTTCCAAAATACATTCCAGGCTAAGGAAGAGGAATTACAAAGCAACTTGAAATCAATATCCGCAACTCTTAAGGATGCTGATCACAGAGTGATCCAACTTCGACAAGAAAGAGAACAAATAAATAAATTCAATGTAGAAAAAGTACGGGCACTAAATGAGACCATCAACACCAAATCCTTGGAGATGCAGAAGCTGATGGACACCCACAAACAGGAAATGTTGCAGATTACTCAGGAGCTCCAAGCTAGTCAGCCTTTGTTGCCTGAAAGGCTTCAAAATATTGCAAAGGCTTAAGAAATGGAACCTGTGGCCAGATGAGCACAAGAATCATCCACAAGACGCTTTGAAGAATTGGATGCCGCAAGACTAGTAGTACGAGAAACAACCAACTCAGATCTTCTAACCACCAACGGATTCTTGGATACAAGAATTGAAGTGCCAAACAACTGGCAATCCGGGGGGAACGCAGCGAAAGACAAGATCCTACTGATGAGTTGCGACTACTTCTTGAGCAAGGCTTGGAGAGATAGGTTCGTTGCTAGTAACTCCTCAAGCCCTACCTCAAACTTTAACTCCCTTTTTGTCTACACTAACACTCTCTTTACTACAATATGAAATCAATCTATCTGATGACTTCAACCTAGGAGATTTAACACTAATTAAACAAAATACTCAGCATGATGTTGACCCTGTTATTATCATGGGGATTTTCCAGGGGGACCTAGTACGAACAGATCCAAAGGATGTTTTGTTCTATCCATTAAACCCTATTGTGCTCAATCTTTGTAGTTGATGTCGGGTGAACTACAAAACTCAGACATCCTGGACAACAGTGTTGACAAATTAGACTTGTTTGTTACCAGGTGATATTTTGGATACACCGGCCAATTACGAGGTTGTATCTTGTAGTTACCAATGGATCATTAGTCTCATGGGTGGTTAGAAGTGTATAATACCCATCAACATTTAAATATCTGCGCATCTACACTCTATCATCCTTTTGGCATTCTTAAACTTTATCGCAATATACACAAACATCTAGAAGCCATGTTGACAATAGTACTCTATAATTTTGATAAAATACACATTGAATATTCTACACATTGAATATCCTACAATATCTCTTGAGGATATCCTAGAGCTATAAGAATTTATGAATCTCAACAAACCCACCCATCCACCCCCTAGTTCTGGAGAGGGTAAAGAGGAGACACCAAGCTCATCTAATGAAGCCTTTGTACTTGTGTATGTGAAGAATGGATATGAATGAGTATGTGAAAGAATGGATAAGGATGTGTATGTGAAGAATGGATGTGAGAAGAATGGATGTGAATGAGTATGTGAAAGAATGGACGTGGATGTTTGTGAAAGAATGGATATAGATGTGTATGTGAAAGAATGTGATGTGATGTAAAGAGATGAGATGTGACATGAATATATGTGGATGTGAAGTGATAGATATGAATGTATGGATAGATACGAGATACGAGTAATCATACATGTGAACGATTGGATGGATGTGGATGAATGAGATGAGATGTGTATGAATGAGATGAGAAAATGAATGTGATGGATATGAATGAAAGTGAATGTGATATAATGGTGATGAGAATGAATGTGATGGATATGAATGAAAGTGAATGTGATGGATATGAATGAATGAGATGTGATGTGAGTGAATGTGATGTGGTCTGAATGGATGAGATGTGAGTGAATGTGATGTGGTCTGAATGGATGAGATGTGAATGAATGTGATGTGATGAGATGTGGATATGGGTAGATGCGAGTGGATAAGATCTGATGAGGATAAATTGAGGAAAGATGTGATGAGATGAAAATGATGTGATTGGATGAGAATAGGAATACTTATGAAATGGTTGTGGAATTAATTAATGTGGTTTGATGTGGAGCAATGTGGAAAGATGAGAGTTTGTTATAGAAGCTGTATTTTTGAACTATTTTTAAATGATTGTTTTATGTCAAGAATGCTAGAGAAGCATTTTGACCGTCTTGTGAACGAGGTCGTGGAGACCTAATCTGATAAACTTGCAACACCACGGAGAGTCATTGGAGGATGTCTCCTGTAGCAAGGTCGGAGGTTTTGACCAGCCTCTATTCGATTAAAATGGTTCCGGTACGGTGGATGAGGGACCAAGGAAGCGGCCTATAAGTGAAGCGCTAAGTCACCTGCGAGCGAAGGATCCTAGAGGGTGCTGACCATACGGTGCTCGGGCTCTGGGTCGTCTCGACGATACCCATACGTGCATCATGGAAGATATTGGAACAAGGAGTAAGAGTTGTTTTCTGAATTCGGGCATGGATCTGGTTGATTAACCTGCTAGTCCTCAACGGATGAGTCCATGGTTCTTTTATATGGATCTGTTGGTTGATCTTGCTGATCTTCAACGAACATTCCATTTTGATATGTGAATATTTCCGAGTACTATGAGCTAGGAACCATCGAAAAGACCCATGAGTGGATAGGTGATGAGCGTTTTGGTTGCCAATGGTGCCATAGGTACACTGAGGAAGGAATGATAGGAAGTTAGAATTCAACCAAAAAATTTTGGAGGATTATGATCAGTGACTATGATTTCATTAAATGATTGTTTTAAAGACAATTGAATATGTGAAAAAGGCAATTTCATATTGGGTGTGTAAGTGGTGTGACTAGTTTTAAGTTTGCATGAATATCCGGCTAGGGGGCCTAGGAACTCTTTTCCCTGGTACCCGGGACAAAACCTAACCAAATTCCTAATTGGATCCCATCACTACAGTGGTTAGGCAGTTGGCTAACCCATGGGATTGGATGGGGTTAGGCTGGGACTGATGGATCCCTAAATTGAGACTCATTTTTGTTATGGTACGCTAGATAAAGTAAATCCCAGACAAAAATTATTCTCTGGAAAAGAATCAACGACTGTGCCTCTCAATGAAGAAAAAAGCGTTGGTCTCTATGATCCAAGTGCAATCTTACCCTGATTTGACTATGGGACTTATTACAGGTTTGGTCAGATTAGTTGAGTTAGTTACGGCTTTTCACTACATTAGAGAAAAATTTATCCTAGAGGAATCGCCCAAGCTTTCCAGGCAAGGGAAGTTTTTTTGGATTCGGTTTTGGAAGAACCAATGGATTAGTCTCTTGCCCGCATATCCGTGGGTGAGGCCCCGAGTGTGGGACCCTGCCCTGTGGAAGAAGTGCCACTTCTACCCCTAAATTTGTTGTGCAATGGGGACAGGGATCTTACAGCTGGTATCAGAGCAAAATTGGCTAAAGTGGATCAACTGAGAAGCTAAAAATGTCAAAAATTGATGAAGTAGTAAAAGGTTGAAATTGTGTGATAAATTCATACAAATTGTTATTCAAACTGAAATTCATAAATTGGTAATTGGGTCTTCAGATGGAAGTACCGCAATTATATGGAATCCCTGACTTGCTTGAGGCCTAGACATGATGGTATTTACCTTATAATTCCAAGGACCGTGACTACTCGTATACACCGAGGGTATAACTGTAGCTCTAAGGTTGATATGATTTTGAAATTCTATTTGAGAACTGATGAATTGATTTGGATTCTGATTGAAAAATGATGATTCTTGAATTTTAGTTGAAATGTAATAAGCTGAACAAAACCACAATGAGGATGAATGGGACGAGTCCTTGTGATAACACCATATTAGTGAATTTGGGAATTTCCCAATTCCCATTTTTGAATACTTAAAAAAGGGGACATGGATAACATGTTTGTAAGTTTCTCAAAACCCTATCATATGACCTATCGTTGGAAAGCGCTTGAAAAATGGAATCTAAAGAGCTATAAAGCGCTCATTTTGGATTAGTGGTGTTCAAGTTATGGTTAATCCAAACTTTTGACCACGTGTCCCAAACTTGTGGAAAATTCCCATATTCCCCAATATGGTGTTTGATGATGTTCATAACTAGAATGACGATAATGACTTCAACAAATCACTATGAGATTAGTGGATTGTGCTGACAAATTGCTACTGTTAACACTTGACCCAGTGGATCAAGTTAAGGGATGACAAAAAAAAAGTATAGTTAAAATCCTCATGGAGGACTGTTCAAATGCAAATTTTAGTCTAATGGACCATTATTGTGTAAAGATATGAATGAGATGTTCTGAATGAATTGTTATCGTTCTATATGAATATCTTTATCCCATGATTCTGTGAGAGGAACTGACCAATGTAATTCAATTTATGAGTTTTCAATTTTTAAAGTTCATTCAACATAAATTTAACGAAAACATAATTTCCCAGATTTACTTTAAAATTTTAAGCAATTTTTGATGCTGTTATGTAAATTTACAACAGCGCTCTGATACCAACTGTGGGATCCTGCTCCTGCTCCTGTTCGCGCCATGCCTGCTCCCAGCCCTCACATTCGCCCCCTTCCTTTGCTTGAATTGTCCTAACTTTTAACTTAGAACTCCGATTGACAAACCGTTTTGATAGGATTCACTAGCATTGTACCATCTACGCACCAGCATTGTACCGTTTTGATAGGTTTTGGTTTTAAGGATGTAATTAAGAAACAATTCTAATTACAACAAGTGGAGCTATAAAATCATGAAGGCAACATATAATCAAAGAACCAATCAACCCTACACAAAACTGTTACCAAAGATCAATCTTGTAAGACATGAAATAATAATCATAAATTGAACAAGAAGATGTAGATGCTTTCCTTATGATTAGAATCGCTCTGATACCATGTTGAGAGAGGGAGACAGACGAGACAAGAGACACCACATACGCTCCACAAGAATGAATCATATTAGTCACAAGTCACAAATATATAGGCAAGTCCTAGAGTGAGTTAGGGCTAGCTATATATAGCCCCAACATTTTCTTTGGGACCCAGAGATTTATCTTTGGGTCATAAAGGCCAAAGCCAGCTGCCAAGCAACGCTCTTTTAATGCTTCACATTCTTTTTCCTAGCGAACTCTGGTCTGATCTTATGTCCTTTCTCCGAATGCATGTCGAATTTATGGACCATCACTTGTTTCGAAAAGACTCTCTACACTTGAGAAGGTGGTGTATGACAAACATCATCAATTTCTCCCTCCTTCACATTCCAAGTATGTGCCACATGATGTCTCACCACTTATCAAGGCTCCGAATTGCAATGTAGTGGTTCAATCAATTGTGGATAACTTGCATTGACACCTAAACAAGCTCAATGGTGCATATCAACACCAACCAAGGTGCGTACATACCAATTTTGTCAAACCCCCTTCTCTGTTTTGAGAAAAACCAGTAGTAGAATTGCTCTAATTTCTTTAATGCTTGTCCAAATTGAGAGACTAGGCATTCATTAGCTTATCAATGATGTCCACTAACTCCATGTAAAAGGAATTAGACCAATTGTTTAAGGTGAGAGAGTAATTGGTCGATTAATCACACTCTGTTTCACTAATGATAGTAGACAGCCTGTTTAATCAACTCATTTCTAGCTCCATAGATAATAATTGCTCCAACCAATAATATAGCAACCTCCTCACTAGTGTGAATCACAATTTTGCTAAGCCAATTTGGAAGTTAACCAATCACATCAGTTGAGTCCTCCACTTACTAATCACATCAGTTGAGTTGAGTCCTCCACTTAGCATAGTTGAAAAAACTGCTCTATTTCTTTGTAGAAGCTTCGCCGCCTGCTGTAGAGGAGATTTGGAAGGATTTTATTGTCAATTGATAGCATATAATGTTGCCTAACACTCCAAGGAAAGTGTACAATCCATAAATTGTATAATTTTTGCAAAAAAACTAGGGTTAATTTCATCCACCAAGTGACTCTTTTTCTCTGTTTTGTGAGAGCTTCAAAACCAATAATTTTCAATCACTCAAATGCATCATATTTTCTCCAAAATTAGTGTAGGGCTTGCACATGAGTTGCCAATACATTCATCCTTGTCACATACATGTTTCTTTGCCATATTTACATCTATTTTCACCATACATCACCGCTTCCAAGCTTCAATGGAAAGCTTGCAAAAAACCAAAATTTTCTTTTGCTTTGGGCAACCCTAATTTGCCTTGTTTGTGCTTGAATCACCTGCAATCCGCTCAAGGATGTTTATTAGACCTTACTCGATAGGCCAAGCTCTCAGATCTGATAGAAATTGGTGTGCTCCAAGCTTCACAGCATCAATGGCAAGCTTCACAGCTTTTCTTCAAGGCTTCTTCTCCCTCTTCTCTCACTCACTCATAAACCCTAATAGAGAGCACCAGGCTCTGATACCATGATGAAAAACAAGTAGAGGGAGAGGAGACACACACACAGGAGCAAACCCTAATGTATATTGCAAACCCTAATCATAGAGGGAAGCCATCTCCCTTCTTACACAATGCATAAAGCCATAATCCATAATACACAAGACACACTATGTGTTGTGTCCACACACAGCTAACCCTAGCTAATGTCCACACACTATGACCAGCTGGACGCGGTCATTTATGTCTCACACATGCTGCTACCTAACATGCCAGCACATAGCACAGTTTGCTGGCACACGCTGACATCGAGCTTGAATCTCAATAGCCCCTCTCAAGCTCATGATGTATTGCCATAGATGAAGATGTAGATGAGCTTGGGCTATCAAAGCTCTCAACATTTTGTGTCCACACATAGCTAACCCTAGCTAGTGTCCACACACTATGACTAGCTGGATGCGGTCATTTATGTCTCACACATGCTGCTACCTAACATGCCAGCACATAGCACAGCTAGCACACACTGACATCGAGCTTGAATCTCAACAGGAGACACATTGTATTGATTGGAGACACATTGTATCATAAAGGAAACGATGCTATTTTGAAAAGAGTCTTGTATTAAGAAGAGATTATGAATTGTCTAAAATCTTGTCATGAAGAGGGATATGGTGGCCACTATGGGGTTTAATTTACAACGAGGAAGGTATTGACATCAAAGCTTATGTGGCCAAGCATGAATAGAGACATCCAACATTAGTGTAGAAGCTGTCATGAATGTTAAGCTTTTTTGAAGAAGAAGATTCTTGCAAATTCCTCCCCAGCCTCTCAAAATGTCCAGCATATTCCCCTGTAATCAATTCCCTCTTCAGAAATATAAGAGATCTCGTCTTTGCTTGTTTTGACACAGAGAGAGAAAATATTCTAGAGAGAGAATATTCAGATTATGAATATTTTTGGATAGAAAAATAACTCATCTTATTAAAATAAGTTCCCCTGAAACAGAAATTCAAAAAGAACTTTCCAATGTGCAATTGGAATTTATTGGAAATGGGTATAAAGGACCTTAGCCTAAGGGTCTAGATTTTCAGAAATTTTTTGATTATGGTCCAATTAAGGTTCCTATGGGCCAATAGCATCAATCCATATGTAGAGAGGAGATAAATCCAATTTGTAAAAGAAGATACCCAAAAATGAGTAAATGCTCACATAAGATGAAGAGTTGACTATGTACAAGGTTTATTAGTAAGAAACTATGAGTAATATCAAAAATATGAGATATTTTGGGTATCCAAAAATGAGTAAATGCTCACATAAGATGAAGAGTTGAAAATGTACAAGGTTTATTAGTAAAAAACTATGAGCAATATTAAAAATATGAGATATTTTGGGTATAATGATTCCATTTTGACACATATGTAAGGAAGGGGAGTCCATTAAAGGAGGTGCATATTTCACATGCTTGAATGAGTTTTAAACTAAAAAATAATGTGATATTTTTATCTCTCCTCTCTCTTGAATCAAACCAAATCAAAATGGAACCAAACCGAATAAAAAAGGAACCAAACTAGATCCAAATCTAGTCTAAATTAAACCAAACTGAATCTGGAAAATTCTAGAATTCAGCTAGCTTTGGTTAGAGCTTTCCTCTCCTATAAATAGAACATGAGTCCTTTGAAAAAAAATAGAAGAATTTTACTATACTAGAGTTATGCTGAAATAATGCTAATTTCTACTATTCTCTAAAATTCTCTCCAAATTGAAGAAATTGGAGCTTCCCTCTTTCTTCAATCCCCATTGGTGGCTCCATCAACATACTTAACCAATTGATTGGTTGGGGGCCTCTACCGTGAACAAAGAATCAAGCAATTCGTAAGGTAAATGGTGAATTTTGATCTTTTCTATAATTTCTCAATGCTTCTCTCTTCTCAACCCCTCTCAAGCTTGAGAAGCGTAATTGGAATGGTTTTTGAATGCTATTGAATTTAATTGATGAATGGTAGTGAAGAGTTACATAATTTGATGAATGCTATTGAACTTAATTGATTAATGATAGCTAAGAATTACATAAATTTTTATTTATGCTTAATTCAAATGGTTTTTATGTAATTTCTCTCTCTCTCTCTCTCACTCAAGAAATGGTCATACTCATGACCCATTCTCAATCCAAATGAAGCTTTTCATAAAGCTTTTCCTTAATCCAAGATTAATCTATACTTGAGGCCAAATTAATGATTTTTTTCTATGCTTTTAGTTTATGTATTTCATGAATATTGATGATTCAATCCATTATGGATTATTGATCCAATTAGGGATCATTCTAATTATTTCTTAATGATAAGCTTTATCCCTTAGAAAAATTGAGATTTATCAATCATAGCAGTGGAGCTATGGAAAAATTTTTATAAAAATTATGCAATTATTTTATTATAAAAGTGTTATTTTTATCATATTTGGATTTCATGCATAGAGGTATGCATAAAAGTTGATTATATTATTATAAAAGTGTTACTTTTATCATATTTGGATTTCATGCATAGAGGTATGCATAAAAGTTGATTATTTTATTATAAAAGTGTTACTTTTATCACAATTGAATTTCATGCATAGAAGTATGCATAAGAGTTGATTATTTTATTATAAAAGTGTTACTTTTATCATATTTGGATTTCATGCATAGAAGTATGCATAAGAGTTGATTATTTTATTATAAAAGTGTTACTTTTATCATATTTGGATTTCATGCATAGAGGTATGCATAAAAGTTGATTATTTTATTATAAAAGTGTTACTTTTATCACAATTGAATTTCATGCATAGAAGTATGCATAAGAGTTGATTATTTTATTATAAAAGTGTTACTTTTATCATAATTGGATTTCATGCATAGAAGTATGCCACCCAAAAAAAAAAGATATTCTTTTTATACTAAAAGTGTGATTTTCATCATAAATGGATTTTATGCATAACTTGATGCATAAGAGAAATTATTTTATTCTAAAAGTGTAATTCCTACCAAATTGAATTTATGCATAGGAAGATGCATAAAAGATTGATTCAAAAGTGTCATTCTCATCTAAATTGAATTTATGCATAGGAAGATGCATAAAAGATTGAATTTTAATTCAAAAGTGTCATTTTCATTTAAAATGAATTTATGCATAGGAAGATGCATAAAAGATTGATTTTACTTCGAAAGTATTAATCTCTTTAAATGAAATTTATGCATAAATAAATGTGTAAAGAAATCTTATATCAAATATAAGAATTCTCTTGTATTCTATAAATAGATATGAGATGTGATAGGATGTGATAAGAAGTGTATAAGATGTGATAAGAGGTGTATAAGATGTGATAAGAGGTGATAAGATGCTTATGAAATAAGTTAGCAGGTGATAAGATGAATTAAGATATTATAAGATGTGTATGAGATGAGGTAAGAAGTGTATGTAATAGGATAAGATGTATATGGGTTGTGATAGGGCAAGAATGGATGTGATGTAAAAGATTAGATGTGAAGGCATATGGGGTTATATGAATGGGAATGTGGAAATAGATGTATGTATGTGGATGTGGATGTGAATGTGGATGTATGGATGTAGATACGGATGTGGATGTATGTATGTATGTGGATGTAGATGGACCTTGCTGGTCCTCAACAGATGAGTCCACCATGGTTCTTTTATATGGATCTGTGGGTTGATCTTGCTGATCTTCCACGGAGATTCCATTCTATTATATGAATATATTGCCGGTTACTATGAGCTAGGAACTAAGGAAAAGGCCCCTGAGTGAACAGGTGGTGAGTGTTCTGGTTGCCAATGATGCCATAAGTATACCGATGAATGAATGACTGAAAACAAGGGTTCAACCAGAGACTTTGAGGATTGTCATCAGTGACATAATGGTTTCATTAAAGGATTGTTTTAAAGTTAGCTGATGCTAAGAAAAAGGCAATTTCATATTGTGTGTGTAAGTGGTTTGACTAATTTTATGTTTGCATGAACTTTCGGCTAGGGGGCCTTGGAACTCTTTTTCTTGGTACCCGGGACAAAACCTAACCAAATTCTTAATTGGATCCCATCACTACAGTGGTTGGGCGGTTGGCTAACCCATGGGACTGGATGGGGTTAGGCTGGACTGATGGATCCGTAAATCGAGACTCAATTTGTGTTATTACGATAGATAAAGTAAATCTCGGATAGTAATTGTTCTATGGATAGGAATCAACGGCTGTGCCTCTTGATGGGGAAAAAAGCATTGATCCCAATGATCCAAGTGCAAGTTTCTTCCTTGATATGACCGAGTATCTTTATAGGTGCAGTCGGATCAGCGTGATCAGTAATGATCTTGACTACGTTAGAGTAAAAAGTTATCCTGGTGGAATTGCCCGTGCTTTCCGGGTAAGGGAAGTTTTTCCGGGTTCGGTTTTGGAAAAACCGACGGATTAGTCTCTTGTCCGGATATCCGTGGACGAGGCCCCGAGTGTGGGATCCCTGTCCCGCGCGAGAAGTGCTACTTCCGCTGCTAGTACCCCGAATCCGTTGCTCGGTGGGAACAGGGATCTTACAGTTGGTATTAGAGCCAAATTGAAAGCTAATAAGGATAATTAAATTCTTATCTGAAATTGGTAATAAGAATTCAGAAACAGCATTTTCATAATGTATTTTCATTCCGTAAGCTTCTTTAATGAAGAAATTTTAATCAAAGAAATTGTTTTTATAGATGGAAGTTTCCCATTTATTTGGTATTCCCGACCTCACCCAGTCTCAAGATATGATTACATTTGCCTTCGAGTATCTCATCTCTTCCGCTTCAACTCGAACAAGCCGAGTCGCACGCCATTTCGAGGAATTATATTTTCCTAACCTAGTGGAGAGACAACAGCATAAGTGGTTTGCAGAGTTATATATCCACGCCTCTTGCAACCGGCATGCAATGCTGAGGCAGAACCTCTCATTGGCCATGATTTTGATGAAGCTGAAAATGACGTGTGGTGTCATTCTATATCATTCAACACCTCAAAATTTCAGACTTGCTTGCCGAGTTTATAGACTCTTTAGTCGATTTATCCCTAATAAGGAGAAAATAATTGCTCCCTTCGCAATTAGAGAAATTATGTAACAGGGCATGACTATGGCCCAGTACCGTCGTCTTATGCGTCTCTCAAGGCGATTTTGAATTTTGGAGCCGAGCCACTCTATGTACTTATTGCAACTTGTATATAAATATACAAATGTTTTTTTATTTAAGTGATTGTTTACGGACGATCGGATAAAGAAAAATCTATTTACCAGACATATGTCATAGATCTCCAATAAGATCAACTGAGGAGCCAATTATGTCAAAAGTTATCAAGACGCACAAAAAGGTTGTAATTGTGTGATATAATTCATAGAAATTGTTATTCAAATTGAAATTCGTAAATTAGTAATTGGGTCTTCAATAAGAAGTACCGTAATTGTATGGAACCCTGACTTGCTTGAGGCCTAGACATGATGGTATTTACCTTATAGTTTGAGTATCATGACTATCCGTATATACCGAGGGTATAACTGCAGCTCTGTACCGGCAGTATATACGAGTAAATCTTAGACTTGAAATTATAAGCATTAATGCTATCCAGTTGATGAATTCGAATGTGGTTGATATGATTTTTAATTCTGTTTGGGAACTGATGAATTGATTTGGATTCCAATTGAAAAATGATGATCCCTGAAAATTGATTGAAATGTAATAAGCTGAGCAAAACCACAATGTGGATGATTGGGACGAGTCCCTGTAATGATAAATGATGATAATGATTTCAGCAAATCACTATGAGATTAGTGGATTGTACTGTCAAATTGCTACTGTTAATACTTGTGACGGTAGATCAAGTTAAGGGATGACAAATTGAGAACTTGCTTAACTAAAATTCCCGTGGAGGAATGTTCAGAAGGAAATTTTTTCAGTCTGATGGACCATTATCGTGTTAGGGCGAAAGCAAGGGATGGTGGTACAAAATTGGTTGTCCTTGACACCACCTAGGCTTGGTAGAACGAGAGTAAAGAAAAAGAGGGCAAAAAGAAAATAAAGGAGAAATATTAAGCTGTGAAAATTCCCTGAGGTGTTATACTTTAGTCTTTTTTTTGAAACGTCCCATAACAGATAGACGTGGGTGGAGACGTGGATGCAGACGCAAGGAAGCAAATTTCTCTCTCTCCCTCTCTCTCTCTCTCAGACCTCCTCTCTCTCTCTCTCTCTCTCTCTCTCTCTCTCTCTCTCTCTCTCTCTCTCAGACCTCTCTCCTGCACATCATCTATCCCCTGCGGAACACCATAGCCCTCTCTCTCTGTATAAACATGGCAGCTCAGGCCGTCAGCATATTTACAGAGACGATGCTAGAGGTTGAGTGTGATTCCTTCACTAACCTTGAGTCAGGGATACCTGCATTTACAGAGGATACTATCAATGAAACCCAAGCTGCTCACGAACCTGTCGGCAACCAAGAATTTCTTCGGGGCTATTGGGCGCAAAAGAAGCGTGAGCAACGATGCAAGGAGCGCAACCCTGCTAGGGAAGTTAACCTTTCAAGAACCAGGTCAAGGAACAATATATGCAAAGCCATGGCTAGATGTTGGCGTCGACAGACCCAAGGACTAACAATAGTAGAACAACAGGAAATTCTAGAGCAGCTCATGCATCATCAGCCGTTTTCCAAGTTGAGGAGTTCGGATGTGCAATCGAGTCTTCTTTCCAACGTTCGCAACACATTGACTCAATTGAAAGTACCTCACTCTACAAGTGAGCTGTTTGTAAAGAGAGCCTCTTTGATGATGATACTGAACAATGGTGATCAGAGAACAATGTCAGTGAACCAGTCCAAAATTGCTGCTGTCTTGGGTGTTCATCGACGGAATATAGCAGCAACAAGTAGTCGACTGGAAATGAAAGATGAGAATGAAGTGTTGCCACTTAGTGCTTGTCACAGACAATTGCCTTTGTATACAAGTATCACAAGTGAAACTAGAGATTTGGTGACCGCTTTTTGGAAATCTGAGACGAGAGTTTCACTAAACAAAAAGGATATTTGTAAGCAGAGGATCGAGGCAAAATGTATCATCAAACATCCAATTCATCTTCTAGATGACTCTCAGGTAATATGTTTTTGCTACAATGCAATCCATGGTGGCCTTGATTTCTATTGGAATAGTTCAAAATTTGTAGTCTTTGGGCAGCACTGAAAGCTTGGCTGTTCAGTACCAAACTGGTAGTTTTTTACCAGCAATCACTCCAGGCCATAAGTACCAATTTGGTACTGCAATCATTATAGGTACTAATTCCCATATCCAAGTACTTACCATTGTTTGAATTCCCAGCTCCATAATAGTATCATTGTAGGTACCAATTCCACCTCCATAAGATTAAATTTGGCACATCTCTGAATTTTGCATTGTACCCAATAGGATTCACGGTACAACTTTTGGTTACAATGTCCAAGAGTAAGGAAGCACAGTCTCAATTTGGCACTTTTGAGAAGCACTCACACTTGGTAGTGTAATACCAAATTAGGTTTTGGAGACAGATTTGCTGCTTTCAATGTATCTTGCAAAGTACCAAATGGATGCATAGTACCAATTTTGGAGCGTTTTATATCCAGAAAAGTATCCAATTTTGTACTAAGCATCCAATTATGGTATTGTAAAGTATACAGAGAAATAGCCAATTTGGTACTATGGATCAAGTTCGGTACTATGCAGGGTGCTTTAAGTGTGCCTGGTTAGTACCTAAGGTGTTCCACAGCTCCAATTTGGTTTTTTTGGGCACAACTTACACTTGGTAGTATAATACCAAAATGGGTTTTGGAAACAGATTTGGTGCTTTTAGAGGATACTGAAAAGTACCAAACTAGATGCATAGTACCAATTATGGCACTCTTTGTATCCAAAAAAGTATCCAATTTTGTACTAAGCTTCCAATTATGGTACTGTGAAGTATACAGAGAAATAGCCAATTTGGTACTATGCAGGGTGCTTTAAGTGTGCCTGCATAGTACCTAAGGGGTTCCACAAATCCAATTTGGTGTTTTTGGGCACCACTCACACTTGGTAGTATTATACCAAATTGTGTTTTGGAAACAGATTGGGTGCTTTTAGTGAATACAGAAAAGTACCAAACTGGATGCATAGTACCAATTTTAAAGCTTTTCTGTATCCAAAAAAGTACCCACCAATTTGCCACTATGGATCCATTTTGGTAATATGCAGTATGTAAAACAGTACCAAATTGGGTACTATGGTTCCAGCTTGGTACATAGAACCAAATTTGGTGCTTTTTTGTATTCACAAAAGCACCCAATTTGTTACTATGATCCAATTTGGTACCATGCTTAATGTAGAAAAGTATCCAATTGGGTACTATGGTCTGCCTGGTAATAAATAGAGCCTAATATGGTACTTTTCTGCATCAAATTTGGCACTATAGTCTGTTATCTGGCACTACAGTTCCAAATTTGGTACTTTAGAATGAGTTGGTGGTTTACAGTACCAAATTTTGTACTGTAAATAGCTTTGGTGCTTTACTCTTGTTTGATAGTATTCTGAGCTCTAACGTGGTTCATTTTTCGTTTAAAGGTGGAGCTCTACAAAAGATTCAAGAGCATGTATCCTGCGGTGAAGTTGTCACTTAGGTCCTTTGAGACACTCAAGCCTTTTTTTGTCCGAAGATTGAAAGAGCGCTATACTTGCTGCTGTATTTACCATATCCAGATGGTATACTTCAAGGATGCTTTCAATCAAATGCGCCAGAACAAGTTTGGGCATCACGGTAAAGAACATCCATGTACATGCTCCATTTGTGGTACACGTAGTGAGGCAGGCCAATGTTTTGCAAACCAGGCTGTTTTTCAACACATAAGTAACTTGCTAGATTTTATATTGTGCCCTCGCCCTAAGGAGGGTGAATATCATGCAAAGAGATGCTTGCTTGGAGAGTGCCCCAAATGCGGTGTACGAAAGTTGTCATTCTGCCCAGCCGAGATTGCAACAGATAGCAAGGAGGTGACTGTTAAGATATTCCAGGATGTGGGCACTGGACAGGTTAATGGTGATGGAAAAGAGAAGAAGCGAAAGAACTTGGTCATGGAAAGGATGAAAAGTGCAACTTTCATTCATCTCTTTTCAGATCATCTGAAAAGCTTCGTTAAGCACAACTTTTTGTTTAGGTGGCAGGCCCAACAATTCAAAGACTGCTTGCTTAAGTTTCCCAGAGATGTTGTGGTATCTGTTGTTGATTTTGCAGAGAATTACAGCTTTAAAGTGCAAAATGAGATCCAGTCCATGCATTGGTGGTCAACACAGGTAACAATACTGGTACACATCTCTTATATCTGAAATTCAGTAGGAGCTATTGAGAAGACTGTGCATTTTTACATATCAGATGATAAGCTCCACGACACGCTCTTTGTTCAGCATTGTTTTATGCTGCATGACAACTGGATGAAACAGCAAGGACACTGTTTGCGTTATCATTGGGTATGGTCAGATGGTGCCGCTTCACAGTTCAAGGCACGAAGACCACACTATTTCGTAGCCAGGTATTATCAGTTGATAGGATTGCTTATGATGCATAACTTCTTTGCTTCAGGGCATGGAAAAGGAGAGCATGATGGTGTAGGTGCTATTATCAAGAGAACCCTGACGCACGAAGAGCTAAAACCCGAGTGTGGCTGGCCCATGAAGTGTGCGGCTGATGTGGTCAATTTTTTGAACGCGAGGTTTCAACCGACAACGGAAGGTGGAAGTGCCAGCACAAGGAGGGTGTTCTCGTTGGTTTCACCGAATGATGTGCTGCGTTTTCCGTTGTGGGACTGTAAACCAATTGCAGACTCTCGCTCATTCCATTGTGTTGACGGCTACTCAACGCACAATCCATGTGATGTGCGTTTTCGTACGCTGTCATGCTTCTGTGATCCATGTGTGAATGGGCAGTGGAGGAGATGCAATAATAAACAGCACATTGAAGAATGGAAATATGTCTCCATCGAGCCATTGACAGAGTCAGTACAACCTACAAATAGTGATGAGGACGACGATGATGAGGAGAACTACAATGATTTGTTTTCCTCCCATGTGAGTCAGGATTTAAGCATGCCTATGTATGAAGGAGACCCTGAGGTGTGAGCCAATTATTGTCCATTGGGGATAACTTTGCACTGAACGCAGCCGAGGAGAAGGAGGACTTCTACCTTCTTAAGCGCACAAAAACCGTTTATGTAGCACCAAGAGTACTGAAGGACCTTTGGCATAACAAGATCGTAAGAGGTGGATTGCTAGTTGAGGGCTTGTACTATGCCCAGGTTGAGGGCAAAGTTGATACCTATACCCTATTAGATCAGACACCACCGGTGATGATCTACTCGCATCTTGTTAGAGCCATACGGTTCCCCATGGAGGCTATCCCTGGCCTCCATCACCACTTTAAACTATCCTCAGAGATATATGAAAATATCTACAACAGTATGCCATATGAAGACGGAAGTGACCAGGACGGGAGCCATACAGTGTTTACCCCAACTACAATTCTAACCACTGGCAACAGTTGTAATTCTCTTGAATAGAATCTTGCTTGTGATCAGTACTGTCTAATTCTCTTGATTAGAATCTTACTTGTGATCAGTATTGTCTAATGCTATTGCTGTGTTATCAATTTGGTACTGTGCTTTATTGTTTTTAGCTCTGCTATGTTTTTGCAGTACCAAATTTTGGTACTGTTCCTTTTTTGTTTTCACCAAGTAGTAACAGAAAAGTACAAAAGCAGTAGCCAAAAAAAGTACATGTACAAAAAGATAATTATCATTAAATGCCAAAGGCAATGTACAAGCATACAGAATCTTTTACACATCAGGGGGGTCAAAGCGGTACGAATACCCCTCCATAGATACAAAGTAGTTGACAACGAACGAGGAAATGTCATCCTCAACATCAAACAAGGGATTCCGGTGGCTGTAAGCAGTGGGGAACTTATCAGCTAGCCACCCGGAGATCCACAGGAAAATGACATCCATAAGATACTTCGGCTTGTCGGGGTCATAATACTTAGGCTCATATGACCGGATGCAGCAGCACGAGTCGTAATCATTCTTCAAGGACTTGTATCTCGTGTCGTCCACAAGGAGGGTGTTCGTTTCATTGAATTGCGGATACTTGCACCACACTGTTCTTAGGAGCTTCAGAAAAATAGGCTTGTTACCGAACTCCTTCGCAAGGACTGGCACATCTCTGAGTTTGGTAGCCCACCTCTCACAATGAAACTGGTCAAAAATATCTGTAAAACAGGTAAACCAAGCAATTAGAATAGCATCACAAATAAGAGTACCAAAGCTAACAAACAGTACATAACAGTGAAAAGGTACCAAACTTGGTACAACACAATACCAAAGTACCAAATAACCAAAGTACCAAACATTATAAAATTGTGTACACAAATGTTACCAAGCACAAAACCAAGTACCATAGTATCAAAGCACCAAACAGTACCAAATTGTGTACAAAATAAAAAACACAATTTCAAACTACCATAGCATCAGAGTACCAAAGTACCAAAGATAACCAAAGAGTACCAAATTATGTACAAAACAGTGCCAAATTGTGTACACATGAACAAACATAGTCCAAAGCAGCATAGCACCAGAGTACCAAAGTTCCAAAAAGTACCAAATTGTGTTAGCAGTGCCAAAAGTACCAAACTACCAAATAGTACCAGATTGTGTACAGAACAGTAGCAAAGCTAGCCAAACAGTATCAAAATCAATAAAACCAGTTGTGAAAGTTTAGGGATAAATACCTAAAAAGAGGCCTTTCATCTTCATCAACCAAGGGAAGCAAGCATTCATTATGGCCATCAAGTTCTTCCTTTGGCTACATGACCAGAGCATCACGTCGCATCGCTTCCTCAAGTTGACGATGAAGTCCTCCGCATCAGGTCTGACGACACAATATTTGTATTGAGACACTTGCACACCTCGGGGCCTAACTCCATCTGGGAATGGAAGCTGCCACAAATCCTTGGGTGCTTCAACATAATCCTTCAGTAGCACTCCATTGACATCCAAAACAACAAGGCGCCTATTGCTTGCCATTACATGTATCGGCATTGATGTATCCGGTGGTTGTTCATGTAGCCACCAATGGTCCCCTGTTGTAGTACCACTAAACTATATGAGTAGAAGAACGGAGCCTTTTCGCAAAAGCAAAGTTAGACATTGGGCACCAATAAAAGGTTACAAAACAGTGACAGTAGGACATGACAGTTTACAAACACATTGACACCTTTCAAGAGTAGAGCGGCATGACACAAAACGCATCGACAAAAGCAAAATGGGCTGGTATTTCAAATTAGTCTAGAAGCAAGTACAAAATGCTGTAACATCAGCTAATTTTTGCAGCCTTGCGGCTTGAGACCACCACCGCCTTTCTACATTTCATAGCGAAGAGCTCGAAGAGGGTGGCTGAATCATTGCTATCACCTGTTTCTAAGGGCGTTGCATCAGGTGTCTCCTCCGTAGCTCTGTCCTTCCCCACACCTTTTATATCCTCCGTGCCTTTAGGCAACTCTACACCTTCACCCTCCTCTACACCTTTAACCTGCTCTGCACTTTCAGTAGCTTCCCCCGCCTCTTTGGCCTCCTTCGCGCTTTTAGCCTCCTCTACACCTTCAGCCCCCTCTGCACCTTTAGCCTCCTCAGCACTTTCAATAGCTTCCCCCGCCGCTCTGGCCTCCTCATTGCTTTTAGCCTCCTCAGTGTCTTTGGGCTCCTCTACACCTGCAGCCTCCTGTGCACTTTGAGTAGCTTCCGCTGCCCTATTTCCGTTCTTCCTCCTCTTTCTACCTGCCTTGTCCTTTGCAGATGTTGATGCCGTAGCCAAAACCTCTGCCTCTGAGAGAACTTCAACTGTCACCTCCTCAACAGCCGGCATCTCTTCATTGTTCTTCTCGCCTTGGTCAGTCTCTTGCTCAGCAACCTCTTCAATCAGATCACTTCCCCCCTGTTCTTTCTCCTCCAGTCCCTTTTCGTCTTTGTCTCTCTCCTGCACTTCCGTTTTTAGTCGATCTTCCCCCATGCTTGAGTCTACAGCAGGCTCAGCCCCTTTCCCTTCCCTTGTGTTGGCATCAAGGTCTTGCAATATTTTCTGCATTGACTTGTAAGGATCTTCTTTAAACATGTAAGTGGCTTACTGTGACCAGGGAGATCCTTCCTATCCTTTGGGGTGGTGTCATGGGTGTCCGCACCGAAAGATTCTCTACCTACATATGCACAAAGATGAAAGGCAAGATTAGATCATCAGTTCAAACAATATAAACATACAGTGTCCAACACAAACACCCCACTTACTCTTCAATAATGACCTCCCTGACACCCAGGCCTTTGCCTCCGAAGGGATTGCGGTGTTGCAACGTGCCTTCATGCACATATCTCTTGTTCTCAACACAGCTGCAAAACACAATGGATGGTACTGTTGCCTGCAGGGAAGCATGAAGGTACCAACCACGTAAGAAGCCTCCAAAGCCTCCCCACAGGCAACACAAGTACCAAACACATGAATTGTGTTGGCAGGGTCCACAACATGAGGCCTTGGAGTCAATGTATATTTCATCCCCCTCTTCACATCAGCACACAACTTATGTACAAATTCTTGATGGTCTTGGGTCTCCAAGCATTCATTGTGGAGCTTCACATACTCCATCTGCAAAACAGACATACTCTATCTACTTATCCACCAAAACAAACAATTAGCAACACAAGCAATACAAAAACTGAACCAGAATAGGTACCAAAACAGGTAAATTGTACCATAGCAGTTCTAAACAGCACTAAATGGGTACAATGAAGTTTCAACAACTCCCAAGCCCAAACCAAGCAGAATAAAAACAGTACTAAAAAGGGTCGGATTGTACCAAAATAGTTTTAAACAACACTAAATTAGTACATGAAGTACCAAAAACTACCAGAACAGTACTAAAAAGGTTGGATTGTACCAAAATAGTTTTAAACAACACAAAATTGGTACATGAAGTACCAAAAACTACCAAAACAATACCAAAAATGTAGCAAAGCAGTACTAAAATAATATCAAATAGTAGCAGAATAGTACCAAATACTACTAAAATAGTACCAAATAGGTTACAGACAGTGCTACAAAGGTAGCAAATCAGTACCAAAATAGTAGCAAACAGTAGCAAAATAGCACCAAATAGGAAACAAAACAGTACCAGAACAAAACCAAAAAGCAGCAAAATAGTACCAAAGTAGGTAACAAAACAGTACCAAGACAAACCAATGACAAACCAAAACAGTACCAAAAGGTTAACAAATCAGTCTCAAAAAAGTACCAAAAGGTAACTAAACAGTACCAAAACATGTAAATTATGCCAAAACAGTTGTAAACAGCAATAATTTGGTACAATTAAGTACCAAAAACACACAAGACTCCCAAAAATACCCAAAAGACCCAAAAACTTGTCACAGTGAAATTCCAAACTAGTACCAAAATAGTGCAAAAAGTACCAAACGAATCAAAGAAAACAAAAAATACCAACGATAATACCTAGATAGCACCCAAGACATATTTAGCACTACCATATAAGACCAAATAAAAGCTCAACTTCAGTACCAAAACACTTCAAAAGAGTACCACATGAAGCAAAGAAGCACAAAAAGTACCAAAGCTAGTGCCAACATTGAACCCAAGATGTAACTGCAATACCTTAAAGACTCTAAAACTTGTAGCTAGTACCAAAGCAGTATCATAATAGGTCAGAAGAGTTTCAAATCTCACGGGGTGGTACTGCACAAAAGATTCTCAAAGATCTTAAAAATAGTTCCTAAATACAAACCTTTTACCCTCAAATTCCCCCCCCAAAGTACCAAAAAGGTGGAAAAAAAATTGGCCCTTTTTTTGTACCACCAACCCTTGCTTTCACCCGTTAAAGATATGAATGATATGAATTGAATGAAATTGTTATGTAATGATGAGTTCTATTTAAGGGATAATTATCCTCGTATTCTGTTGGGTTGACCAGAATATAAGGAACCCCAGAATAAATTGGATCTTAAGAAAATGAGTTGTCCTCTACTTTGTGAGATAAGGACATCTCGCACTTTTTAAGTGGGGTAGAATGTAAGATTTCTCCCCCAGCCTTCGAGGTATACAGGAGTAAGAATCTTATAATTATTCCCTCTCTAAATAAAAGAAAGATTCTGTTTAAAAAGGGAAGACACTTTACCCAGAATACCTTCTCAGGAGCCCACCTGTTTTAAAGATTCAGAACGATGAATTCAAAAGTGAGAACCGGTTTTTTGGATGCCAAGGTTTTGACCATTAGTTAAAAGACTGCTCGACTCCTCCTTATACGTGCGCAGCTTGTGAGTGCTGCTTTTGTGATCATATGATAGACGGGCTTATGGAAGTGTAAAGAGTTCTTCTATCCTTACTGTATATGTTCCAAGAATAAATAAAGTTTAAATCTTATTCTTGTCTTGACCCTTACTCTCTTTGAGACTTTTTTATTTGGTGGTTAATCTTAATTAAATCTTTCTCTAAGTCTCATGTTCGTGCATCTCGCGAAATTATCCCAAGTTTGCAAGATGAGGACATCTCGCGTTTTTCAAGTGGGAGAGAATGTAAGATTCCTCCCCAGCCTCTCAAAATGTCCAGCATATTCCCCTGTAATCAATTCCCTCTTTAGAAATATAAGAGATCTCGTCTCTGCTTGTTTTGACATAGAGAGAGAAAATATTCTAGAGAGATCAGATTATGAATATTTTTGGATAGAAAAATAACTCATCTTATTAAAATAAGTTCCCCTGAAACAGAAATTCAAAAAGAACTTTCCAATGTGCAATTGGAATTTATTGGAAATGGATATAAAGGACCTTAGCCTAAGGGTCTAGATTTTCATAAATTTTTGGATTATGGTCCAATTAAGGTTCCTATGGTCCAATAGCATCAATCCATGTGTAGGGAGGAGATAAATCCAATTTGTAAAAGAAGATACCTAAAAATGAGTAAATGCTCACATAAGATGAAGAGTTGACTATGTACAAGGTTTATTAGTAAGAAACTATGAGTAATATCAAAAATATGAGATATTTTGGGTATCCAAAAATGAGTAAATGCTCACATAAGATGAAGAGTTGAAAATGTACAATGTTTATTAGTAAAAAACTATGAGCAATATTAAAAATATGAGATATTTTGGGTATAATGATTCCATTTTGACACATATGTAAGAAAGGGGAGTCCATTAAAGGAGGTGCATATTTCACATGCTTGAATGAGTTTTAAACTAAAAAATAATGTGATATTTTTATCTCTCCTCTCTCTTGAATCAAACCAAATCAAAATGGAACCAAACCGAATAAAAAAGGAACCAAACTAGATCCAAATCTAGTCTAAACTAAACCAAACTGAATCTGGAAAATTCTAGAATTCAGTTAGCTTTGGTTAGAGCTTTCCTCTCCTATAAATAGAACATGAGTCCTTTGAAAAAAATAGAATAATTTTACTATACTAGAGTTATGCTGAAATAATGCTAATTTCTACTATTCTCTAAAATTCTCTCCAAATTGAAGAAATTGGAGCTTCCCTCTTTCTTCAATTCCCATTGGTGGCTCCATCAACATACTTAACCGAACTAGGCTATTGGGAAGGTTGTTCTAGAAGATCCTTCTGGGCCTGTGTGGTGGGGGTAGAGGCTACCCCGACTGAGGTATGTTGATTTGCAAGCTTTATAAGCAATGTGCTTGTGAATGGAGGCCTCTCCCATCAACAAGTTCCCTCTGAAATCCACCCTCTTGCTTTATCAATAACACCTTCAAATATTTATTTTGTGGTGGGAAAGAAAAAAATTGAAGTAGATTGGTAGTGGAAGTAATACCTCTCGTCCTTGATCTATTCAAAGCAAGGTGATCCTCTTCCCACATTCAACACTTGGCATCTCTTTCTCAACTCGATCATGATTTGCATTGTGTAAATGAGGTAACCAATTTTCCAAATTCAAAAGGAACTCTTCTTCAAATGATGATCTGCATATGGAAAATACTCATGGCTTCACCAATTCTTTACTTCCTAAGCCCACACTCGATCAAAGACTTTCTTTGATCCAAGCTCAACTCCAAGAAGAGCAACAATGCCACATGCACATGGAATCCTTATTGGAGCATGAAAAGTGTGCGTGGGCCAACGATTCTCTAGAAGATGATCATCTTGCCAATATTCTAAAAGCAGTTTGAAGCCCAAAGCACACACATGAAATCAAAGACAAGTCGTCACTCTTTCACTTTTACAAAATTTGATCGTAGAAAGGATGGCCGCATTGTTCTTTCATGGTTAAGTCAATTTGATGATTACTTTGCTGATGAAAACTTCTCTGAAAGAGACAAAATTAAATGTGCCACTAATTACATGGTTGATAAAGCATCTCTATGGTGGAATGTACTCCACAATGCTACTGTGACAAGCCAACCACTTGGCTTGAGTTCCAAGACAAGGTCAAAGAGTCTTTCCTTCCACCTCAGTTTCATTTGCAGGCATGGTGCGAACGGTTTGTCAACAATCGGAGTTCTGAGTCATGGAAGGAAGCCATGGAAGCTAAATATGAGTCTTTGATCTCGAAAGGTAAATGGGTTCTTACCAATCTACCTTCTGATCGTACTCCTATCAAATGTAAGTGGGTTTACAAGACTAAAACAAAGGCAGATGGATCCTTTGATAAATTCATAGCTCGTTTAGTTGCAAAGGGATACTCACAAATTGCAGGGATTGACTATCATGACACTTTTTCACCCGTAGTTTGTAGTACAAGCATTCGAGTACAACTAGCTTTTGCAACTCTGTTTGATTTGGAAATACATCAAATGGATGTTAAGATAGCTTTTCTTAATGGAGACTTAAAGGAGGAAATATATATGGAGCAATCTGAAGGATTTACAATTCTCAGAAAGGAACATCTTGTATGCCAGCTCCACCGTGCTTTGTATGGACTAAAACAAGCTTCACAATCATGGTACATCAAGATTGATCAATTTCTCACATCTCAAGGGTTTGTTTCTTGTTTCTCTGATACAAATCTTTATATCAAGCGCAATGTGGATAACCATTTTGTGATATTGGCCCTTTATGTTGATGACACTATACTTGGGTCGAATAATCTATCTTTCATGCAACAAGTAAAAAAGGTTTTATCCTCAGCCTTTGATATGGTGGATCTTGGCAATATCCATTCATGCCTTGGTATTCAAGTTCAATGGTATTTTGCTTCTTCGTCAAACAAAGTTTATCCAAGATATTGTTCAAAAGTTTGGATTGACTACTGCACATTTGGCAAACACTCCTTGTCTTGCAAGCTCTACTAGGAGTACTTCTGCAAATATTGAGGTTGAATCATTAGCTTTAAATCAACCCTATGCTAAACTTGTTGGTTGTCTTCAATTTGTGGGCATGAGCACTCGTCCTGATATTCTGTTTGCAGCAAATTTGTTAGGACAATATTTATCCTCTCTATCTACAAGACATTGGTCTCAAGCTAAACGTGTTTTGAAGTACTTGAAGGGCACTGCAGATTTCAGACTTGTATATCGCCGTCAAAAATACATATCTTCATCAACTTCTCTTAATCTTTTGGGTTATCTAGATGCTGATTGGGCAAGCTCTAACTTGTCTATGCGATCCACCAGTGGGTAATTGCTTCTTTATCAATGGATGTTTGGTATCTCTTGCAAGAAACAACACTGTATTGCAGTTTCTACTACAGAGTCTGAATATGTAGTTGCATCTTTAGCAGCTCGTGAATTGGTTTGGGTTCGACAATTGCTTGATGTGATATCGGTCATTCTCCTTCCTCAAGCACTCCTCTTAGATGTGACAACCAAAGTGCTATTAGTCTAGCCAAGGACTACGTGTGCAACATAGCAAGTCCAAGCATATTGCAGTTCATTATCACTATGTTCGACATGAAGTAAGTAAAGGAGCAATAATGGTAGAACATTGTCTAACTGATCAAATGATTACAGACATTCTCACCAAAGGACTCTATGAAGCTCGGTTTTTACACTTTTGCCATTAGAACTTGGAGTTGCAGGCCGCCTCTCTTTTTGGAGATTAGCAAATCTCACGTCATGTCAATTTTGTCTAGACTTGTACATAGCCTATAGACTTTAGGACACTTCGCACATAACTTCATATCATGCGCATTTATTCTTTGTACTTTGTATATAGAAGCACATTGCACATGGACTTTAAGGTAGCATTGTAAATCTATATGTAGGAGCTCGGGTTTTTTCCTTGTGCTTTCAAGGATTATTTTACTGGTAGCTGGAGATAGGTCTTACCTATATATATGTGACTTGTGACTAATATGATTCATTCTTGTGGAGTGTATGTGGTGTCTCTTGTCTCATCTCTCTCCCTCTCTCAACACAAAACATAGGATTCATAAGGATTATTTTCATGGTAATGGTAATATTTGCTATCATGGATAAGAAAAATAATCAATTTATTCATGAAGGTACTTGCATAAAACAACCTTCCTTTTTCACATTGTTCATATTCAAAGCTTTCCAGGATCAAGAATATTGTGACTAATGGTATGTGATGAAAATGTCTTTTAATCTTTGAATGTTTCAACTCATCATTTATTTCAGAATATACAAGAAGTGGAAGATGCAAAAAAGTTAACACTATAGTCATTAAGAAAGCTATAGACCTCCTTTGTGTAATTTGTTGTTTTTCATCCAACAGGCACATAAACAATATCTTAGCTACTTCATTGTGCTATTTAATATCTTTCATCCAAAGATACATAAATAATCTTTTAGAACTCAATACTCAAGAGACGTTAGCTATTGTTGTATGTGATACAAAAGCTTTCAATCGATTATAATGTCATTTGAAAGTATTACAAACACCATTAAGAATAAATTTTGTACACTTGTGTTTTAATAAAATTAAGAAAGAAAGACATGTAATGTGCTCCATAAAACAAAAAGAATTATAGTGTGCTCTTGAGTTTGCATAAGAGGGTTGGTAGATGTTAGAAAACACTTCTAAAGTTACTTTGTAGAAATTATTGCACGTGATCTGAAAATGAATCAATGTGGGGTCTACGAGAGGCACAAGGTCCCATGCATAGTGGTCCTTATGAATAAGAAGCATGCTAGTGTTTCAATGGATTTCTAAATGCTTTGGCAATAAGTCATGACAGTAGATGTGATGGTATACTAGGATAAGGATTTTATTGTAGTGCAAAACATGTGATGCATCATGTAGGTATAGTATTTACATTTACAAGATAAATCTTTAGCTTGAATAGAAGAATGCTTAGACCAAGTAGATGTGATGCTGTACTAGGAGAAGGATTTTATTGTAGTGCAAAACATGTGATGCATCATGTAGGTATAGTATTTACATTTACAAGATAAATCTTTACCTTGAATAGAAGAATGGTTAGACCAGGTAAGAGTACACATTGTTATGATGGAAATGAAGGCTAAAAAGGAGCACGTGCAACTTTAGGGACAATGGTAAGAGAGTTACAAACTATTATTATGAAGGGAGCTTAGAGGGATAGTTTAGATGTGTTGGAAAAGTAATGACTTGAGAGAAATAGGCAAGAAGGACACCTCTAGGCCTTGATAAATACATATTGCCTTGCTTTGTGAGCTTGCTTAGTGTTCGTGTTGTGACATTTTCTCCTCCTCGTTTTTTTGTTAGTATAATTAGCCTCTAATATGGCATCTGCTAAGGTCAGCTTGAGTTCGCATTCTCGATTTTCTGAAGGGATCAAGTCCAAGAACCTTGATTTCAAGCTTAATTCTCAATTTTTTGAAGGGATCAAGTGCAAGAACCTTACTTTCAAGCTTAATCGTGCTTTACGCCCACTATCCAAGAGATCATTGATTACTAGACGGTGCCATACTCCCCTAGCTAATATCAGAGCTTGCCTGCGAGTCGATCCTCTCCAACCTAGACTCAATACATCTAGTCAAGCAGCTTCAAGGTAAAATTTGGGTTTAATCAAGTTCAAAATGCTTGTATTTAGCGACGAAGGTCGTTAATCCTGCAAAGATCTACATGATTAGTGGTGAATTTTCGTTAATCCTGCCAAGATCTTCATGATTAGATGTTTATTTAAGTAGCCCTAATAAAAAAATTGACGTGCCACAGTAAATCGCACACTTGGATCTCGGCGGGAACTCATGAAGCATCATATTCAACGGCTATCGCAGCTCAGTACGTCCTTGCGTTCTCATGGGCAAAACTGTACGTATTAATCCGATTGTTAATTATGGGTGTTGCTAATGATTTGTAAGGCTTTAATCCAATCATGGGTGTTGCTCATTATGTTTTGTATAGCAGGTTGTGGGATGTAGGGCGTTGGATATGGCGATTACCAGGAACATTATGGGGCCTGCTCACGGGAAAAGAGAGCACAATCAAGGAGGTAGAAGGTAGGGCTGACTTAATTAGTATAATTAATGTGCTCACTCATCTTGATTTGCTTGTAATTGTGGACCTTAACTAACCTGCAAATGATTGCAGAAAAAGTAGACGAAGCGGCTGAGAATGTGAAGAACGCTGCAGTAACAATTGAGAAGGTGGCTAAAGCCGTGGAGAAAGTGGCTGAAACCGTGGAAGAAGACGCAGATAAAGTTGAAACTATGGTCGGCAAGGTAACTTCTTCTCTTGTGACTCATAGAGAATATAACCTGTGATCTTGTTCCATCGGAAAAGGCTATTCTCATCATTTTTCTAGTTGTTACCCTAGTTGCAAAAATGTTATCAAAAAGATGTCTTCTCACCACTCGTGATGGGCTGACAAACCACCATACCATGCAATATTGCTTGTCCCCAAGTTGCTTTGATGAGCCTTGATGTGTGCAAGCCTTAGATTGTGTCTCTGACTTGTGAGTAAGGCCTTGCCTCTTCATCCTTAGGAGCATGCCTATCTAGTGGGAAGAGGGGCCTCAGCACCCACTCAATGGAAAACATGGGCTCCACTAGATAGGAGCATGCCTATCTAGTGGGAAGAGGGGCCTCAGCACCCACTCAATGGAAAACATGGGCTCCACTAGAGCCACTTCGTTCACCTTGCCACACTCCACATGGGCTTGAGTGGAAAACATGGGCTCCACTAGAGCCACTTCGTTCACCTTGCCACTCTCCACATGGGCTTGAGTGGAGCCACTTTGTTTAGCCAAGTCCCATATGCATCTACATGATACAAGTGGAGAAAATGGTCAATAGACATGCAAAATTGGCATGTAATGCATAATAATTAGTGGAGATTTTTGTCTTTCCTTCGTTGCCTTTTGTAGATTTGCTGATAAAAGTAAACCTAGACCATTGTTCAAGATGAATGTTCACAAGTGATGTACTAATGTGAGAAAATTGCATCTATTAAATGCACCGCCCTTTTGCCCTTCTAGCTTTGTAACAAATTTACCAATTAGTGTTAGCATGTGCACTTTGGCTTATCAATGATGAAATGATGCTAAGGCTTTGCATGTTGGATGTTTATTTGCTTGTAGTTGGAAAATAGTAGAGAAGAGGTGACTGAAGCCGAGGGTAATCTCAAGGGCTCTGTAGAGAACCTTAAGAAATCAACCAAAGAGTTGGTTGATAAAGCAGAACAACTTAAAGACAAGTCAAGTGATTCAACCACAACATCCAAATTCAAATCAAATCCCAATGATATTTTCCATTATTTAAGCATAAAGCACCTCTTATTTTCCCATCAATTGATGCAAAGTCAGGACCCTTCCATTTTTCGCAAACTCATACTTGCAATTGTAGTTGTCATTTGCCACCTGGGAAGTTTTGCTATCCCTGCTCTACCCCACTTTTATCTACCACATATATGGATTAGCGTCATCCACTTCACCTTGTCTCCCATGTATGCATAAGATGATGCCATGGCATGTACCCATCCTTACTCTACCCCACTTCACCTTGTCTCCCATGTGTGGCATGTACCCATGGACTCATGATGTTTCCATTTCCTATATAAGGAGGGCCATTACTTTGTATTGGACACCAAGTCCTATCTTAGTAAAGCTGTAATGCTAGGAGTGTTTATCAATGTCTATTCTTTTAGCTATTTTCTCTAGTCATGAGAATAGACTTATTTTCCCCTCGATTGATAAAGTTTACTAGTCTGTAATTAACTCTATTACAAGTTAAGTCATAGCTTGGTACATACTTTGGTCTAATATCACCATGAGAGCTATGTTATAAATAGGTTTATTTATGAGATTGTATTCCAAGTTACACCATGTACTTGGATGGGGAAAAGGTGAGACCTCGAGGGGTGAGAATTTGGAAAAATTTAATTGGTGAAGGGTTTTACTAGTAAGAGACTCTACCATGAAAACACAACACATCCTCTTAGGGCAAGAAAGATGGATTTACCCTGTTATTTGGAGCCACTTTGTGTAGGAAATTAGGGCTAGAGGTTTCTTGGGAATATTGGCATATCTATGCTTGCAAATTCACCTCTATCTAGGGGGGTCTACTAAAGAATATGTAAGATAGCACGTGCGTTCAACAGAAGGGGTTTTTTCTCGAATGGAATTACAAAAATATGTACATACATAAGGGGTTTTTAAATTGAAAAAGTGAAAATTTTCATATATAAGGGTTAGTTTTATTACCAAAATCCATACATAATGGATATATTTAAATTTTCATATATAAGGGTTAGTTTATTCTTTCTACTAAAGAATATGTAAGATAGCACGTGCGTTCAACAGAAGGGTTTTTTTCTCGAATGGAATTACAAAAATATGTACATACATAAGGGGTTTTTAAATTGAAAAAGTGAAAATTTTCATATATAAGGGTTAGTTTTATTACCAAAATCCATACATAATGGATATATTTAATATACCAAAATGTATTAATAAGGGTATTTTTAAATACCCCTTTAATGCACGTGCTATATAGGTAGTGTTAACATAGTCGACCCCTTGAGACCTCTATAAAATCCACCCTCTTCACCTCATTGACCCCATCATTTTAAGCTACTACACCCCTATTTTATTTTAAATAGGGGTGTAGTAATAAAAAAATAGCAATAAAAAAATCATTATTAATTTATGTGCAAAGTGATTTTAAGCTACTACACCCCTATTTTATTTTAAATAGCAATAAAAAAATCATTATTAATTTATGTGCAAAGTGATTTGCAAGCTTTATCAGCAATGTGCTTGTGAATGCAGGCCTCTTCATCAACAAGTTCCCTCTGAAATCAACCCTCTTGCTTTATCCAATAACACCTTCAAATATTTAATTTGTGGTGCAAAAGAAAAAAATTGAAGTAGATTGGTTGTGGAAGTAATACCTCTCATCCTTGATCTATTCAAAGCAAGGTGATCCTCTTCCCACATTCAACACTTGGCATCTCTTTCTCAACCCGATCATGATTTGCATTGTGTAAACGAGGTAACCAATTTTCCAAATTCAAAAGGAACTCTTCTTCAAATGATGATTTGCATATGGACAATACTCATGGCTTCACCAATTCTCCACTTCCTAAGCCCACACTCGATCAAAGACTTTCTTTGATCCAATCTCAACTCCAAGAAGAGCAACAATGCCACATGCACATGGAATCCTTATTGGAGCATGAAAAGTGTGCATGGGGGCCAACAATTCTCTAGAAGATGATCATCTTGCCAATATTCTGAAAGTAGTTTGAAGCCCAAAGCACACACACAAAATCAAAGATAAGTCATCGCTCTTTCACTTTTACAAAATTTGATGGTAGAAAGGATGGCCGCATTGTTCTTTCATGGTGGTTAAGTCAATTTGATGATTACTTTGCTGATGAAAACTTCTCTGAAAGAGATAAAATTAAATGTGCCACTAATCACATGGTTGATAAAGCATCTCTATGGTGGAATGTACTCCACAATGCTACTGTGACAAGCCAACCACTTGGCTTGAGTTCCAAGACAAGGTCAAAGAGTCTTTCCTTCCACCTCAGTTTCATTTGCAAGCATGCTGCGCATGGAGAAAATTCACTTGGAATGGTTGTGACAATGTGTCACAATGCTCTGAGCATTTTTTGTAAAAATTATTACATCTTTGCATGCTAGAAGATGTGAATGATGATACTTTGCAACAAAAGTATGAGGAATGCCTTGAAGAAGGTTTGCAAGAAGAGGTGAATGTGTTCCAACATTCTTCTCTCTATGAGGCTATTTCTCTTGCTCCTTATGTGGAGAAGAAGCTTCGCTCCATCAGCAAGTTTGTTAGGCCTAGATGATTTGTTCAACTTAATTCTTTCATTTCAAATAGCACTAACAATATTCAACACTCACATGCACCTACATTTCCTCCTAAAAATATATTGAATGGGGCAACTTCAAAGCCAAATTTTGTAAATTCAAACCCCAAGCCTAGTCACAATAGTGCTCACAATGTCTCATCAAAAGCACCTATACCTACTCCTCCTTGTCATCGTCAGGCCATATTGTGGAAAATTGCTTTGCCAAGTTACCACCTCCAAAGAAACCAACTGTCGCGGTTCACTACATCGAAGAAGAAGCTCGTGAGGTTGATGATGACACCATTCCAAAATGGACAGAGGACAATCTTCATGACGAGGTTAATTAAGAATCAAACAACCCTCCAGGTATTCCCTAATCTATCCATTCATTATTACGCATAAATCTGCATTCCAAAGGAACTCCGCACTTCTGAAATTAAAAATCTTGAAATTCAAATTGGGTCATAGAAAGATCATCCTGATTTCTTGATTGCACCTTTACATTCCATAGACATCATTTTAGGAATACCATTCCATCATCAACACAATCCTAATAATGATTACAATACTCATACTATGTAGTTTACACCACATAATGGCACACTAATATCTCTTTCTTCCCTTAAACTTTTTCCATTGATTACACATACACAAGAAAAAGAGCACAAAGCATACATGATTTATGTGATTGAGGTAGAGAAAATAAATCAAACACTCACTCCACATCAACAAAATTTTCTTGATTCTTTTCATGATTTTTTTGTTAATTTTTTGTTAATGAGTATCCCCCTCACTTACCTCCTCGCCCCAAGGACCATAAAATAAAGCTCTTACCAGGAAGTCAACCACCACATCGTACACCTTATAGATCAAAATATCATTTCTTATTAAAATAAGTTCCCCCAAAACAGAAGTTTAAAAAGAATTTCCTAAGGTACATTAGAAATAAATTGTAATCTGCTAAAAAGACCTTAGCCTAAGGGTCTAAATTTTTTTGTTGAAAATTTTGGATTAAGGTTCTGAGGGGCCAATCAGATTAATCCAAATGTAGGGAGGAGATAAATTGAAGAAATAAAGAAAATCCCCCCAAAAATGAGTAAATACTCACATAAGATGAAGAGTGGACTAAGGACCAAAGGAAATACTAAAAAAATAAATTTTTGACACCTTAGAGTGGGGATTCCCCCTCATGAAGGAGGTGCCTATTTCACATGTGTGGTGGAGTTTTAAACTCTCAAATAATGAGATATTTCATCTGTCCTCTCTCCTAATTCAAGTCTAGTTCAAAAAGTAAGCTGAACTCAACCAAAAATGGTCAAAATTTGACAAACTGATCTGGAAAATTTTAGAATCAGTTTGCTTGGTTAGAGGCTCATTTTTTCCTATAAATAGAAGCCTCCCCCTTTGTAAAAGCTTAATATTGTTTTATGCACTGTTAGTCTACTCCTCCTCAGAGCCAAAAACATTGAATTCTTTGATAATTCACTTGTTTCTACAAAGGAGGTGATGGCAAAATTTTCTAAAAATTGGTGAAATAAGTTTTATCTTTTACTATCCAAAAAGAGTAATCCCCATCAATTGTGTATTCTAAAAGTGAAATTTTCATTTTATGCATAGGAAGATGCATAAAGAAATTTATTTTTATTCCAAAAGAGTTATTCTCATCAATTTTCATTTTATGCATACGAAGATGCATAAAGAAATTTATTTTTATTCCAAATGACTCATGAGTTATTCTCATCAGTTTTCATTTTATGCATAGGAAGATGCATAAAGAAATTTATTTTTAATCCAAAAGAGTTATTCTCATCAATTTTCATTTTATGGCGCATAGCAAGATGCATAAAGAAATTTATTTTTATTCCAAAAGAGTTATTCTCATCAATTTTCATTTTATGCATACGAAGATGCATAAAGAAATTTATTTTTATTCCAAAAGAGTTATTCTCATCAATTTTCATTTTATGCATACGAAGATGCATAAAGAAATTTATTTTTAATTCAAAAGAGTTATTCTCATCAATTTCCATTTTATGCATAGAAAGATGCATAAAGAAATTTATTTTTATTCCAAAAGAGTTATTCTCATCAATTTCCATTTTATGCATAGAAAGATGCATAAAGAAATTTATTTTTAATTCAAACATTATTAGCGACAATAACATTGAATGGATTCCTATAAATGTTGTCAAGAACTATACCAGTACTTTTTGCTGGTCACATGTCGGGATGCCCCACTATCTAAAATCCATGAATAGTTAACAACTAGAGCTTGAGTGGATGAGCATACCTCTTTTATGAAAACCCAGAGTTCCAACTCAACTTGGGCGTTGTTGGCTGCTCATTTTCCTTCCATGAAGTCTTCATGGTGCCATTCTTCTTATCATCCTTCGTCTTTCTATAGTCTTTGATGGCATGACTCTTCTTGTTAGTAGTAGCACCCTCCAGAAAACTTCTTCTTGTCTTTAGAAGTAGCCCCACCTTTGCCTTTTGCATTGGCCATAAATACGCAGTGTCACCACCATCATGGGTCTTAAACCGCATCCCCTCCTCAAATAGCATAGCACTAAATTTGGTGGTACTCTAACTCGGGTGTTTAGTGCCATAACCAAGCCATCATACTTTGACGATAGAATTTGGACGCATCTTTAAGCCAAATCTTTGATGGTCTTCATGATTCTCACAATAGCAATCTGGTCTCACAGGTGATCCAAGAGATAAACACTTCTGCATCCTCTCCTTCAGCAAACTTTTCAGCAGAGGCAGCAAGCTAATCCTCTAGGTTTTGAATCCTGGTCTAATTCTGGGTCTCATACTAAGTTCTTAGTATGGTCCAAAACACGAATGACTTTTGTTTTGAAATTAGAGTAAGAATATAATCACTTACACTAGTAACAATAGCATAAAGTCCATCTACATTGCATCACTTCCATGCCCAAAGAAGAGCAACATCTCGTGGAATCATTCATGCCCAAAGAAGAGCAACATCTCATGGAATCATTCATGTGTTATCGCTAGGGTCAGTGGGGTTTCCACCGGTTCTTGGTCCATTCCTAGAATGGTCTCTAGTAGCTCATACGAATCAAGGATAGTGTTGATTTTAAACTTACAAAGAGTGTATTTTGTCCCATAGATGCACAACATTAGAGTAGCATCAAAAGTAACACCAGACGTTCAAGTAGACATCACTCCAAGAAGATACTTCTATGTAAAGAAAGATTAGACTTTGTGTACTTTTATTGCTAAGAGAACCTATTACTCTGATATCATGTAAGAATATGGCACAACAAAAAATGATACAGTAAGAGAAAGTAGACTAGAGAATGAAATAGAGAGAATGGAGAGAATTTTAAAATTCATATTATACCAAACAAGAGATAGGTACAATATAATGGTGTTGTCCACCTGTGTGCTCTATTGTAGAGCTTAGATGGCAATCTAGAAAGACTTTGGATGGAGGGCGTACTTAGAGTATCATGGGAATATATGCTCACAAGCATTGGATGATTTTAACTTGTGCCAACTATGTCCATTTATAGTGTTGCAGGTAGTGTCGTGTGGGGACGCATCCAAGATGTGGGTGGCTACGCTGCATTGATACGGCTCACCACCCGCATATTCATAACGCGTCCCAACTGATCACCACCCACACTAATGATGAAATTAGTATTTGAGAGAATATTCCCTATACCTTTTTGGACCCTAGCTAATTCTTGTACCCGTCATCATCTCCATCAACAATCACAACTATGACTTCTTCCAGCATTAAAGCCGAGGTTCCCACTACAGATATGTGTACCAATGGCTTCTCATAATGGGGGTTGTACAAATGTGCACCATACATCAATGTGAGATACATGCTGAGAGGCGAGCATTAAACATATACTAACAGAAGGTACACTTACTCTTTTTGGAATAGAGTTTATGCTCGCGCAATGTTTGTAGCACTACGCGTACATGTTCCTCATGTTCCTCCACTAACTTAGAATAGATTATAATGTCATGTTCATAAAAAAAGACAAGAACAAATTCATCCGAGTAGGGTCAAAATATATCCTGCACATCAGGTGGTTGAAGGTAGCTAGGGCATTGGTTAACCCAAATGGAATTACTATGATTTCATAGTGGCCATATCGGGTATTGAAAGTAATTTTTGAAATATCTGTTTCTTTGATGCTAATCTAATAGTAGCCAGATCTTTAATCTATATAGAGAAAATCTTGGACCCATAAATCCTGTCAAGAATTTCATCAATGCGAGGAATGGGGTACTTGTTTTTTATAGTGTCTTGGTTTAGCCCCTTAGTGGATGATACAAAGACAAAGCATACCATCCTTCTTGCTTTGAAAAAGGATAGACACTCTCCCCATGGAGAATTACTAGGGCAAATAAATCCTTGCTCAATAACAAAGCTATTCCTTGAGCTCAATGGCTTTAGAAAGGGGGGAGATCTTGTAGAGTCCCTTTGAGACTGGTTCGGCCCAAGAGATCAGCTATCCATGCATCTGCCCATCCTCTCGAGGCACAATGTGACCGATCGCCATCCATACATGCTCCACATAAGCATGCAAACCGTCGTGTGTAAGTCATGGGGGCCGCCATACACGTGCTCCTGATGGAATGTAAGCCCAAGGTACCAGGTATTGTGTCACAATCATGGGAGGCTCTACGGTCAATCATGCCACCATCCACATGCCCAAAAAATCTACTGACAATCCGAGCATCACGTTTGGGATACGATGATGCTGCACTCCCACACAAATGTTGGGAGCACCACTCGAGTATGTGGCCCACATCTCTGAACCGCTGAGCATCCTGTCACTCGCAGAGCTGATGACACCTCAGGGGGCACGTTTCACACATGCGCTTGCACCATCATGCTCTCCCTTCTCGTGACCAGTCTCAAAAATCACTGGGATACTAGACTGCACATGCCACCTATAAATCCATAAAAGATAGTCTTAGTTATTGTTTTCTTTAAGATGTTCTAGTGAATTTAGTTTAATTGTTGCGAATATAAGAGAACCATAAGTACTACCTGTAGAGCCAATAGAATTGTCGTGACGACTTGAACTGTGCGCCACAACCATCCGACCAAACCCATCGCTGGCCACGTATGATCCCACAATCTCCTAAAAAATCGTCATGGAGACGAAAACAATGTTGCACAAAATGTGCATCATGTGAACGATCATCACTGATATAGAAATGATACTCTCGAATAATGACACGGGTCTCGGGGGTACTCGCTATCCCATCTACATGAGCCTCTGCATGTCGATAGCTAATGTGGACCATAATAGCAACCTGGTGAGGTAAGTATTACAAACGTTTAGGACACAAAAAATCAAATAAGTAATATAGCTCAAACACGAAACAAATATTATGAAATATAACCATTACCTGCTCTGAGAAGTAATACTCAGATTGTAAAAGGTGAGAAGGTGTAGTTCTCTGCAAAATCGATCACAAAGATGACCACACCAATAGGAAACTCTGCCAGGCATGCTCGGAACTGACGATCCTTCCACTTGGCACAACGACTGTGCCGTATATAGGGGTAGATCTGATCCCTAAATGTGGCTGTGAAAGTGACAACGTGGTGTATGTTTGTCCACGAGCTACAACTTCCTGGACTGTCCCCACCACTCTGGAGCTATCCCCACCACTCTGGAGCTGGTGTGTCACATACTCATACCATTGCCATGGCACTATCTCTTGGTCACTTGCATCAAGATCTACCATCTGTAGATGTGCAAGTGAACCACATGATGTGCAATTGCTCTCCACACAAGGCATCCTATGGAACTGGGCATCCTCTGTGCGTACACACAAAAGAGAGTGGATGAAATCACGAGGACTACGAGGCAACTCTCTATGCCCATCACTAAGAGAACGGAACACATCATAAAAAAGTTTGAACTCAACATGGTAGCAACAACATGTGTCACGCTGATATGAGTACCTCACAAACCAAGGCTTACACCCCTCAAATGACCTTTGCCCAATTTTAAGCTCTGGATACAAAGCTACAAACTGAGAATACAACTCAGTTTGGGTCATTTCAAGAAAGCAAGCACCATGCTCAATGAACACTCCTCTTGTCACTCTCTTACGCAAAGCTGTCTTGAAAACTGGCAAGGCACGATAATTCTCCTCCCAAAAACTTTCTATCAAGGTTCTAGTGGTTTCATCTAGTAGGCGATCATGCCTAGCTACACGACCACTACTCGCCCAACCACCGCAAAGCACCAACCTCATTGGCATCTAAACTTTGTCATCTAATAAACCCAACTCTAAGTGCTTGTGGTGCTATGGAAAGGATGCGAGATGTGGCACTAACCTTATCCTTCATTTGGGAGCTACTTATGGCTGCCACAATAGCCCGTCGAGTAGCCAAAGCGTCCGCAGAGTTCCTCTTCTTGTTAACTATATAGGAATGACAACACTTTGTAGCATCGCCATGCCAGCTCTCCTCTCTCTTCGACCTCCAATATCAGAAAGCGCCCTGCAGTTGGCCATGTTGGGAGATCGATCAAAGCATCAAGCACACATGCCTGTGATGAAGGCGTGAGGTCTTTGAAATAGGAATGGAAGATTGCATGGGCACGACGATGTGCCCCTAACTTTGATAGTTCTTTCCTATCCACACGATGGGCGCCCAAGGAGGGGGGTGGGTTCTTGTAGAAGAGAAGGGGACTCAGGAAGGGCGGGTTCATGTGGTTTATCTAAACTAAGGGGTAGTGGGGGGGAAGAGGGCGGAGGGAGAGGAAGTGGAAGAGGAGGAGCAAGGCTTGGATCATCGCCAACGGAAGGTGTTGCTCGTTGACGTGCTCTTCACTCTCTCTTTCTCTCACGAGCTACCCTTTTCCTCTACTCCTCTTCTTGAACTTGGTGGACAGGGGGAAGTCTAGTCCTATCACGTTTCCGACTCCTACAACTTTGTGAACCCATTCTCAAGGAAGCTAAGAGAGAAAAATTTATAAAGGCTCAATGATGGGATAGTACTAGAGATAAGTGTGGGATAGTACTAGAGATATGTGATTATATAAGGAAAAATAGGTTATCCACTTCAAATCTCATTGGATTTTCTATCTAAGATTGATTGGATAGTTAAGATAAACATAAAGATAAACTATTATCCACTTAAAAATCAATATTATTAATAATATTTATTAACAAGTCTAAATATTTATCATTACTAGATATATAAATATATCTTTAAATATATACTCTTTCTGTTTGCCCATCACTTTGAGGATGATATGCAATACTCATATCAAGTGATGTCCCAACGGCTTTAAAGAATGCCTACCAAAAATTTGAAGTGAATCGAGAATCTCGATCCGATACTATACTTTTAGGCATACCATGTAACTTGAAGATATTCTCCACAAATACATTTACCACATCCATAGCGGTATATGAACTCTTGATAGAGGCAAGAAATGAGCGACTTTTGTAAGCCTATCTACCACCACAAAAATGATGTCATATCCTCATTTAGTTCTTGGTAGCCCCGTAATGAAGTCCATTGATATACATTGCCATTTCATCTTTGGCACGTCTAATGGTAACATAGAGCCTGGTTTCTTTACATGCTCAGCTTTCACCTGTTGGCATTTTAGACATTTCACCACATAATACCTTACATAAGCTTTCATTCCTGGCTAAAAGAAACTCTTTCTAGCCTTAGTGGATGTCTTCTGAAATCCTCGATGTCTTGCTATGGCAATATCATGAAGGTCATGCATCAACTTGCTCTTGATCTCTACAACATCAGGTATGCATAACCTTTTCTCCTAATATAATATTCCATCAATTACTTCATACTTTGCAAATGCATCTATTTCCTCTTGTGATCAATATTTCTTTGTCAAACTCGCAAAAGCTATTTGAAGAAAAAATCTCTTGGGATCTCACTCTTTACCTGTTCTCCCAAACTATTATGTATGACAGTGATTGCACTCACTAAAGCAACTTCTGGTTTTTTGCTCAATGCATCGACCACTTTGTTTTCTCGTCCTAGTCTATAAATGATTTCAAAATCATATTCCTGCAAAAATTCTATCCACCTTCATATTCTACCCTTCTTAAAGGTCTGTCATCATAGGACTTGCTTTATGAGATAACTCAAAAATAAAGACTTCGTAAAAACCTACATGTCCTAGAAATCCACGAACTTCTCTAATCGAAAGAACTCCCTGCAAGCCGATCAAAAAGCTCTCCCATTCTTGGCAATGGGTACTTATTCTTGATCGTTAACTTATTGAGCCCCCTGTAATTAACACACAGTCGCATAGTCCCATCCTTCTTCTATACAAAGAGAACAGGAGCACTCCATGGTGACACACTAGGCCTAATAAAAACTTGCTCAAGCAATTTCTACAATTGCATTTTCAGCTCTACACTTTCCTCCACATATAAATGATAAGTCGCTCTACATACAGTTTCTGCACCAGGTATGAGCTCTATTTCATGATCTGTAAATCTATACGGAGGCAATTCAGTCAAATCATTAGGAAACAAATTCTGAAATTCTTGAAGCATAGGATGATCATTACCCTTTTTTTGTTCCTTAAGACTTTCTGTCAACAATTCCACGGTATATACATGACAACTTTTCTTGTTGCTTTAACAAACTATATAACAAACATCATTCTAGATTCTACATCATATATTTGACCTTGTAAGCAATAATCTTTACCATCATCTCCAATCATGCAAACCCGCTTCTCATGACACATTATTCTAGCCTTTCACGTGGCACTAACCAATCGATCTCTAAAATGGCATCATACCTTCCTAAAGGCAACACATGAAAGGTATGATGCCATTGACTTGAGGTCACCTATGACGAAAGACATATGCTTGACATAATCCTTACATTTCTGTTGCTTTCTTGAAGCAAGCTCTACCATAAGCTTCTTTTGACAAAATTCAGTTATTCCTAACTGTTTTGTCATGTGGGGTGATAGAAAACTATGGGTGCTTCTCGAGTCAATCAACACTTGAAAAACATTATTCGCAATCTTAATAGGAATTTTTATAATTGAAACTCAATTTTTAGCCTTACCTGCATGAACAGCAGCATTGACATGTGCATATTCTTCAATCTCCTCGGCCATAATTGCAGCAGCTTTTCCTTTTGCTCCACGAGCATTGTCATTCCTTAAAAATCCACTTACATTCTCCTGCACATTTTGTCTTGTTTTCTAATCCTTTGTAATTATTCCCTCACGTTCCTCATGTGATGCTGGTTTGTTTTTGCACTCATAAGTTCTATGACCCTTTTGTAAACAACGAAAACATAAGCTTTCATGCCGCACCTTTTCTACCAACTCTGGGGACAAATATGTGAAAGGCTGATTACCATTCTTCTTCTCGCCAACAGTATGCATTCTCCTATTCTACATAAAATTTTCCTTCTTATCATAAAATGGATTTGATCTCTTTCTTTTATTTCCAAAACTTTCTTCATTCTTTCCCATCTGTTCCTATGTCATGGCACACAACATAGCATCTTGGACTGTAGTTGGCTTGTTACCCTTAACCTAGAAATTTGATTTACATGTTTAAGCCATTCACAAATCGAGAAGCTCTTTCCTTTTCTGTTAAAGAGGTTGAATATTTCTGCAAGTCCCAAAATTTATCATGATATTCTGCAATAGTAAGTGCCCTCTGTTCTAAGTTTAAATATTCATTCATTTTCTCCATATGATATTCTAGCGGACGGTATAAAAGAAACATCAACCTCTCCAAGAGGATTATGGTTGTGGAAGGGTGTGTAAAGTTCTTCATCATCATCAAGGCTTAAAGCTCCTCCTTGCCTTCATCAAGAAAGTGGAGAAGTGATTATCATCCTCGTCAAAGTTATCATCCTCTAGGTGCTGCAGTTTGTGCACTACCACCTATTGAAAAGCACCGTCCCCCTGCAGTACCGAATCAACGTCATACTGTTGTTGTGCAATGCCTGCACCTGTGCACCACTTGCTATCGACATTTCCAGCTCGGCTGTGTTGCCTTCTACCTGTGCACCAGCGCGAGCTGATATCTACCGCTACCTGGCTGCCACCTCCAGAACTGTCGTACTGCTATGCGCTGTTTTCTCCTCTATACCATCCGCCAGCTACCCTCCAACAGTGTGCTGCCACCTGGCGGAGTTGTAGCTACCGCCACCCGCCAGCGTCGGCTGTTGTCATCACCTCCGTTGACTTGTGTGCCACTTGCCGCTTGGCTCTGCCACCACTTGAACTATCGGCAGAGCCTGTACTGTGGCCACCTGCTCTCGCTTGTGTGTTGACTAAATTTCCCAAAGCTGCCGCCCCCTGTTGGAAAGTACTACATGTGACCGGTTGCTGTGCATCACCAATTGAACTATAGCCAACTATGCCATACTTCAGTTTTGTACCAACTAGTGGCTGTCATATTGCTTCATAGACTTGCCTTGTGGAAGCCTTCTTATGGATTGTCCTTACTCCAGATTTGATAACAGAACTACATCTGGTGGTTATATTCTTAGACATTTACACGCAACCTTTATGGATTTGGATTTGGATTTGGATTTTGGATCTAGTAATACCCTAGTGAGAGAGATTCTTGTGGGTCATCCCCATGGTGTGCTTTTGGCATGAGAGATCCCGTGCCTCAACATCAACTTCGACTTGGGTATTCTACATCGGCATATTTTTTTGCTTTTGTATACATTATTGTATAGATCTTGGCTTGTGAGCCCGTGGATTGTTCTTGAATGAGTTCCTAAAAGGGGGCAAGCCTGTTCCCCGCTCAGAGTGTGTGTACTGTGCAAAGTTCCCTAAACTCTCCCCTCTCTCCCTCTCTCTAATTTCTCTCTCTATATTTATATCTCTTAGACACGTGGTTGAATCTATCAGAGCACGTCCTGCTGGGGCTTATGGTGGTATCAAAACAAGATTTCCTTCGAGGAATCTTTCTTGGGGTGGTAGAGCCATGTCGAGAGGATAGAGCAACCAAGGGCCTAATGAAGGGAACAACTATGAGGCCGATCTTGGACTTTAGGATGGGAACTAGGGTCATCGATCTTGGACTTTAGGATGGGAACTAGGGTCATCGATCCATTACTCATGAAACCGCGACCATGTCATCAGAAGAGTACCATGATTTTAAACAATTTAGATGTTTGCGTAGACTTCAGAGATGAAGAATTTCTTGCTTGGAGAACCAAGAGGGATTAGAATAAAAGAAGAGCTCAAATGTCTGAAGAATTCATCAGGGAAACAACAATCGAAGCCGAAGGAGTTGAAGTTGCCAAAGCCTGTCTCCGAGCCAAAGGAGTCACCATTGCAGAAGGATCAAGAGCCACCAAATTTACTTCTCATGGAAGAGACAGGGAGGCTATTCCTAGGCCTTATCTCTCAAATGCAGCGTCTTTTGGATACGTGAGGGAAAGGAAGGCAAAGCAGCCTACATCAACCGCTAAGATGGACTTCAAGCTGGGAGAAAAGAGTGTCAAGTTTGATGCTTTTCATGAAAAGCGAGATACACAAAAAGGATTATCTTTTGTTAAGCAGTTTGATGCTGCTTTTGGAGGAGAGGTGTTCTCTAAAAAGTAAGACCACCTCTAAACAAATAGAAAAGAACATTATATAAGATAATGAATATGTGTATTATCTTATAGAAATTTATATAACTAAAATTATAATTGAACACCCACTCAAGATCATTGGTAATAGGACGGGGAAAGGAGGATCCACCAATAGAAGACCACCTCTAAACAAGTAGAAAAGAATATTATATAAGATAATGAATATGTGTATTATCTTATAGACATTTATATAACTAAAATTATAATTAAACACCCACTCAAGATCCTGGTCTGTTAGTATACACTCAATGCCCACCTCTCAACATGTATCTTACTTTGATGTATAATGCACATTTGTTAGGCCCCCATTATGAGGAGTAGCCATGGTGAATATGTCTTTAGTGGGAACCTCGGCTTAGATGCCGATGGGGTAATTATTTGTGATCATTGATGATGGTTAGGAGATGGTTACGGGTACGAATGTTAGCTAGGGTCTGGGGCATCGCCCCGGCTGGGGGGTCCCAGGGGGTTTGGGGGTAGGAGTGGGCGGTGGTCAATGGTCGATGGGCCGCTTTGTTGATACACAGGCGGTGACCGTGTCTAAGCAATATAACCGCCCTCATTGTATACGCGTCTACCACACCGCCTACATTACTATATGTGGACATGGTTGCCATGAGCTAAGGTATCCAATGCTTGTGAGTATCCACACCCTTCTACACTTTGTACATACTCCATCCAAAGTTTGTCTAGATTGCCATCTAAGCTCTACTTGAGAGCGCACGGGTGGATAGCACCATCACTTGTACCTCTTTGGTATAATCAGAATTTCAAATTCTCTCCATTATGTATCTATTGCATTGTCTATTGTGCTTTGTCTTGCTATCTCTTTCCTCTATGCCATATTCTTATATGGTATTAGAGCTTAGGTTCTCTTAGCAGCAATAGTGCATAAAGTTTAGTCTTTCTTTGCATAGAACCCTAGGAGTGATGGCTTCTACCTCTACTGGTGCTGTTGGTGCTGCTCCAATCTCGCGCATTCGTCTACCTGCCTTCACAGATGGCAAGCTTGATGAGACAAACTATACTCTTTGGAAATTCAAAATTAATGCCATTCTAGACTCTTATGAGCTCCTAGAAACTGTCTTGGGAATGGATGCAGAACAAGTGGAAAGTCCCAACCCCAACAACCCTACAAACATTTCCGCTAGATGCGACACTTCTTTGGGCATGGAGAAGGGGCAATGCTAACGCACTTTGTGCCATCGTCACCAGCGCATAAGTGATTTTGCTCTCGCTCTGATTCAACATACTACCAAGGCTACATAGGCTTGGATCATACTAAGAAATCAGTATAAGACTCGTAATCAGAACATGATTTTGAACTTGGAGAATTAGCTTGCTTGTTGAAAAATTTGCTGAAGGAGAAGCTACTAAAGCATTTATCTCGCGGATCAAAAATCTGCGAGATCAAATGGTTACTATAGGGATTACACACTAGTGAGGAGTTGGCCCGGAGGTGCATCCGAATTCTTCCACAGAAGTATGACGGCTTGGCTACATCACTAAACACTCAGGTTAAAGTATCATCTTTATCATCTGAAGAATTTAGTGCTATGCTACTTGAGGAGGAGATGCGGCTGAAGACCCAGATGGTAGTGATGTTGCATTTTCGGCCAATGCTAAAGGCAAAGGCACAAAATCTTCTGATGAGAAGAAGAAGTTTCAAGGAAGCTGTTATTACAAGAAGAGTCACGCTGCCAAATACTGTAAAAAGAAGCAGGCTGACGAGAAGAACAGCACCTTGAAATCTTCATGGAAGGGAAAGGAGTCAGTCACTCAACAATGTCGAGACCGAGCTTGGATTATCGCGTACAACTTCCAGAAGGAGTTAAAGCACATAATGTATTTCACATTAGCTTATTGAAGAAGTACATGGCTGATCCAAATCACATATTGGGTGACAATACAAGAGTGGAAGAAGTGGGAAATTTTGACATAGAGCCAGAGACAATTTTGGATCGCACGGTTAGGAAGCTTACACATCGAGACATAGTTGATCTCTTAATAAAATGGAAGACATATCCAATTGAAGATGCCACTTGGTTGTCCGAGGATCATGTGAGGACTCGCTATTCTTAGTTCATGCGCTGAGACTGGTGCTCTTTTTTTAACTTGGGAGAATGTAACGTACTTATATGTACGTATTTTTGGGTCCATTTGACTCGGTGATTTTTAGCATCTATATTTAATGCTGAAAAATAGGAAATACTTAGAAGACATAAAAGATTAAGTTTGGTCACAAATTTAGTAACTTAGATATGTCGATTTTGGGTCAATTTTGAAACTTTTTATGCATGTTTTGTGATGTCATTTGTAAGTGATTTCTATTCTATACTTAACCATGTTAAATAATGTATAAGAGGATCATAGTGAGTAGTTTAGCCTAAAGGAAAATCATATGGGGGTTTACATAGTAAATATAACCGCTGCAACAACGAATGCCCGAAATGGGGTCCGGACACCGAATTGACCCTTAATTTTCAGTAACGGCCTCGCATGAGGGTGTAGATAACTTTATTTGTCAAAGAGATGTATAAAGAAAGTTAGTTCATCACAGGACGAACAAAGTCCATGTTCAGATAATTGGGAGATTCCGCACGGGGTGGCCGATATTTGCGAAATGAATCTACTAATTCTCGTGGGGTTTTTTTTTGGCTTCTTCCAGAGCCTTGAGGATTTTTGTGCAGGATAGAGAGACAGAGAGAGAGAGAGAGAGAGAGAGAGAGAGAGAGAGAGAGAGAGAGAGAGAGAGAGAGAGAGAGAGAGAGAGAGAGAGAGATTTTTGAGATTCGGGTCGACCATCCTTAGAGAGAGAACGCCGGACAGAGAACGTGATTTATGCCCTCTGGGAGCCATTTGGTAGAACCCAGAGTGGACGAGATTTACTAGAGGCATACTCGAGATAGCCCGTGAGACGTCAAGTGTGGTGGTTAGGTGGACAGGCGTCGGAGAAAGGCCCTATTGGCTTGATTTTGTGTTGGTGATTCTCTCTCTGATTTTGAGATTTTGTATTGACGAATATTATTGTTACTTTGGATTTGTAAATGATTATGGTTTATTGAAATTCTCTTTGTTTTTTGAAGTATGATGTGTTTTTTCTGTAAGTTTTGAGAAATTTTATGCTTAGATCATGGACCAGAAAATGGGTACATTTTCATCGACAGTTTATTGTCCCTTGTTTTTCTTGGGTTTAAAAGGTAAGCGTGTAAGAACATTCAAGGGTACCATGGACAATTTCCTGTTTTACACACTCAAAATGTTAAGAGTTGTATTTTGTGAGACAAGTTGCAATGAAGCAACTCGCCTTGGGAAATCTTGGAATATGTGATCGATGCCACATCGTTCACATATGGGTTTGAAAGTATTAGTGATTGCGGGTATGGAAGTATTCCAAACTATGTATTTTGCCACTTTGTACGATCGATGACAATAGAAACACTGAAGTGTTTGCTTAACTGCTTCATGAGCAAGTTCTATCCTTGGAACTGTGTTCATTTGGGCTACATGAGATTGAGCTTTTGAGGTAATTGTAGTCAATTAGGACATTGCGGTGTGTCGTGCCCAAAGGCTTTGCAATATATGCAGTATAGAAAAAAAGGCATCTTGTACACACAATGGGAATTGGGATGGATGTCAGGATTACAATGAACACAAGGCATTTCACCCATCACTTGGAGAGGCATTAAGGATGATTGGTGTTGAGGGGGCTCATCCTCTCTTGGAGATGTCCAGTTCAAAGCTTTTAAGCAAGGCTACATAGAATTCAGGGAATGACAATTTCGATAATTGGCCCATACCTGCCTATATGTGTTACAACCCTGTGTTTTTCGCTTTGGACAACAAGCAGGTGAGCACAGGCACGGGCACGGGAACGGGACACACAGTGTGGACAAGCATCCGGTTTGGGTATGAAAAGGAAAACCAATATGTGGCCAGCCCAAGTGTGAAAGGGGACAAAAAAGGATTTTTCAAGTCATAAGTGACAGAGAACCGGAGTGAGGAGACACACCCACTGTAGACACCAATAGGTGGGGATAAACAATGAGTGGTACCTCCCCAAGTACACACAGTAGTATATATATCTATGGATAAGGCTAGGACCACTAGGCACTAAGTACGAAGCATACTTAGTGTACTTAGCAGTACTAGACTAACAAACTGTTACATAGGGTGGCCAGTGCCTTTACCCCAACAACCTCCCACTTAAAGGCAATGTGCCCTCAAGAGAAAGAAAAGAAAAAACAGCATATACATCATAATGTACAAGACCAGTAGACTGGCCTTAACCTATACCCATTAGCCGTCTGCAGTATGCAAACCGCTCAGCAGCCAATCCTTTTGTCAACAGATCTGCCGGATTGTCATCAGTGTGAACTTTCACAAGCTGAAGTTGCTTGTTCTCAAGCACCTCCCTGATAAAATGATACTTCACGTCGATGTGCTTTGTCTTTGCATGAAAAACAGGATTTCGTGCCAACTGTATGGCACTCTGACTGTCACAATGCAACAATGGAGTATCACTAGAGTAGCCCAAATCTACCACTAGCCGAGATAGCCATATAGCTTCCTTGCATGCCTCAGTGGCTGCAATATATTCAGCTTCTGTAGTAGACAGAGCAATGCATTGCTGCATTCTAGATACCCACGACACTGCACCTCCAGTGAAAGTGAACACATATCCGGTAGTAGACTTCCGGGTATCAGGGTGACCGGCATAATCAGAGTCTGTATAACCCTGCACTTTTGCATCTTGACTGCCGAAACATATACACAGGTCCTGTGTACCCTTTAGGTATCTCATGACACCTTTCACTGCATCCCAATGCTTCCTGCCAGGTTTAGCCATGTATCTACTAACCACTCCCACTGCAAACGCAATATCGGGCCTGGTTGCAACCATAGCATACATGAGACTGCCACACGCTGATGCATACGGAATCTTTGACATCTCAGCCCTCTCGGCATCTGTCTGAGGGCTGTCCAAAGCACTGATTTTCACATAAGGAGGCAATGGAGTACCAATACTCTTCCCCCCCTCCATGTGAAATCTCTGCAAGACCTTGCCAATGTATTCCTTCTGAGACAAGTATAGCAACCGCTTTTCCCTATCCCGAAGTATCCGCATGTCCAGTATATGGTTGGCATCACCAAGATCCTTCATATCAAAGGTCTGGTGCAATCTTTTCTTCAAGGCATCTATCTCCTTATGAGATTTTCCAGCAATCAACATATCATCCACATACAAGATGAGGATCAGTAAACTGCCATCTGAAGCTTTCTTGGTATACAAGCAGTGATCAATGTCACTTCTCCTATAACGTTGGGTTCGCATGAATGTATCAAACTTATGATACCATTCTCTGGGTGCCTGCTTAAGACCATAAAGACTTTTCTTCAGTCTGCACACAAGCTTCTCCTTTCCCTTCACTGTAAAACCTTCTGGCTGCTGCATAAAAATCTCTTCATGTAAATCACCATGAAGAAATGCCATCTTCACATCCATTTGGATCAAGTCCATATCTGCATGTGCAACCAATGCTAATACAGTTCTGAGAGTTGTCATCTTAACGACGGGAGAGAATATCTCATCAAAGTCAACACCATATTCCTGCTTGAACCCCTTGGCAACCAGTCTGGCTTTATGCCTTGGCTTTTAACCAGGTGTGATTTTAAGTCGATAAACCCATTTGCATGGCAGTACTTTCTTGCCAGTAGGCAAGGGTACCAATTCCCAAGTGCCATTTTTGTGAAGACTGTCCATTTCACACTTCATAGCAAGATCCCATTGAACCTTGTCTGCCCTCTGCCTAGCCTCTCTGTAGCATGAAGGCTCTCCACAATCAGTGAGCATTAGATAATCAAAGCCAGGAATAAATCTGTCTGGCTGCCATGTCGGTCTTGTTGACCTTCTAACCTGATGACCATTATCAGGAGGTGGCTGTCCAGCCTGTTCATTACCCAATTCTGGCTGCATTTGCATGTCAGGATGGTCAACTAACTGTGGTACATCGATTGGGATATAATCTGCCATATCTGGCTGTCCATTTGGACCTGCTGCAGCATCATTTAATGGCTGATTATGCTGCTGTTGTGGCTGATTTACAGCCGGTTTGTGTTGCCCATGATGCCTGTCATCATCAATAGTTACTTTTAAAGGTCCCTGCTGTACAACAGGTTCCTTGAACATGACGGTTTCATCAAATACGACATCATTGCTGCGTATTAATTTTCTATTTGTGGGATCCCATAATCTGTAGCCCATCTCACCTTTGTCACCATACCCTAGGAAAATGCATTTCAGAGACTTTGGATCCAATTTAGTTATGTCCTCCCTGCGTACATGCACATACGCGACACAACCAAAGACCCGTAGGTGTTTGTAAGACGGAGGCTTACCCGTCCATGCCTCTTCAGGCACACCACCACATAATCTCTTATTCGGTGACCTATTTATAAGGTGCACAGCTATCTTTACAGCTTCAGCCCAAAAAGTGTGGGGCAATGCAGCATGTGACAACATAGATCTGACCTTTTCTTGAATGGTCCTGAACATTTTCTCAGCGGTCCCATTCTGTGGAGGATCATACGGTGCAGATAACACCCTTTGAATGCCCTTTGCCTCACAGAATTCCTGGAACTCTTTGGACAAATACTCTCCACCATTGTCAAACCTCAAAGCTTTCAGTTTCTTGCCTGTCTCATTTTCAACCAGTGCAACAAACTTAGTGAAAGCAGTAAAGGTATCACTCTTTCTTTTAAGAGTGTAAACCCACACTTTGCGGGTGGCATCATCTATAAATGACAAAATGTACTTTGCTCCTCCTAAAGATACAGTAGGCATCTCACATACATCGGTATGGACAAGCTCCAAGAGCTGTAATTTCTGATTTGATGCCCTCTTATGAGGAATCTGTACTTGACGACCGTAGAGACAAAATTCACATTTCTTTAAATCTGAAAATTTTAGACTCGGCAAGTAACCAAAATGAGCCAGTTGCTCCATTCCCTTAACACTCATATGGCCAAGCCGGCTATGCCACAATGAAATCTTTGGCAGCTCGGCGGCATTTACATCGGAATGCGGACAATGTCCTGCATGAAGCGAATACAAAGTGTCAAGTTTGGGACCTCTGGCTATAGCCATTGCCCCTTTGCTGATTTTCCATTTCTGATTACCAAAAGTGGTATGATAACCATCGTCATCCAACAACCCTGTGGAAATCAAGTTCTTCTTCACCTCAGGAACATGCCTAACCCCTTTGAGCATCATCTGCTGGCCATTCTCAAGCACAAGTCTGACATCACCAATACCAATGATCGAACATGCATGGTTATCACCAAGAAATACAACTCCCTTCTTCCCAGCTGAATATCTGACAAACAGATCTCTGTAAGGAGTAACATGGAAAGAAGCTCCTGAATCTATAATCCAAGAATGCATATCTGATCCATCACCAGCATGAAGTGTATGAGCCTCCAGTGAAGAGGTGAAGCATACCTCACGTCCACTGTCACTGTCACTAACATAAGTAACATGCAGCTCCTCTTTTTCTTTGCCCTTAGACTTGCCTTGAGCCTTGCCTTCTTTGGCTCTTTCGTCGTTCTTTTTCTGAAAACATTTTTTCTCTACATGTCCCTTCTTGCCACAATAATTGCAGACAAGATCTTTCTTCGAGCGGGACTTGCTCCTTTCTCTTTCTTTGTCTTTACCACGTGTCTTTGACCTGCTGCGTGTATTCAAGGCATTTGACTTCCCAATAGCATTATTCTTTCTATTCATCTCTTCCTGTAGAAGAGCGCTCTCCACATCTGCAAATAACAGTATGGCATTCGAATTGCTAGTAGAAGTCCTGAATGTATCCCATGACTCAGGTAGAGAACATAGGATGAGTGTAGCTTTCAGCTCATCATCGAGCTTCAACCCTTGGTTGATCACCTGGCTGAATATGCTGTTGAACTCAATAATATGAGTGGACATAGGTGTCCCCTCCTTCATCTGAAGCCCAACAAGCTTCTTCAACCAATAAGCTTTGCCCGTGGCACTTTTCTTGGCATATGTATCCTCAAGACGCTGCCACATTCTCCACGCAGTAGGTTCATCTCTGATGCCTACAACCAGTGAATCAACAACTGTAAGCATTATGGTTGACATGGCCAAGTTGTCCATCTTCTCCCACTGCTCATCAGTAATGTTAGAGGGCTTAACACCCTTCTCCTTTATAGGTTTGTACTGGTCCTTCTGCATCAACACATTGTAGCACTGTGTCCTCCATATGTCGTAGTTTTTAGCTCCTTCAAGCTTCTTTATCTGGAACAAGGATGACACGTCGCTACTGGAACTCATGGTAAAGAAGGAAGAGTTTGTTCCTCAATGGAACTGCCTGACTCCCTGTAGGCGTGCAATTAAGCACTAGTCACTCCAAGAAAATTCTCCCGCAGCGGAAGTACAGTCAAAAGTGAACTGTGTACTGTTTTAGTGGCACAAAACCACCTGAATATTCTTCTCCCACTTGCTGCAGAAACAGTACAGCAAGCTGATTCTGCTGTTTTTACTGGCGAAAATGCAGTACAGCTGCGTATAAACGCTCCAGAAAAAAACCCAGAACTGATATAATGATTTACAGCTGCACTTTTTTGAATTCTGCTGGTCAAAACAGGTCAAACCTGCTGTTTGACAGTCCCAGACTGTCAGAAAAAAGTAATTTTCTGATTTTTTTATGAAGATCCCTGATTTTAGACCTCCAATTGCTTCAGTAACTTCCCCCCCGACTGAATATACAGTCTAGAGGTGAAGTGGCTCAAAAGCCCTCTGAATGCGTGAAGATAATCAGAGATTTGACCAGAAGATCTAAATCAAATTTTGCACTTTCAGTGCATAATTGTGCTCCACAAGATAATCTGCTGCATGTAGAATACTCCCACTTGACAGATTGCCGGTCAGCAGGCTACAAAAGCCCCAATTTGACAAAAGTCAAAGTTGGACAAAATTGAACAAATCTGCCCCAAAAGTGAATGTACTCACAACAGCAAATTACAGCATTTGTCCCACGGACAATGGCATCAAAAGCCCCTTGAATTGACAGCACATTCCATGCATTAACACAGTAAATGGCATCACGCTGCTACTGCTCACAAGGCATTTGACTGCATATCCATTTGGGTTGCATCCAACATAGCATACGCTGCAAGTATCAAGCATAGATCTGCCCAATGCATACACTCAGTGCCAACACTGACGTACAATCACTGGCCAAGTGATAAGACCTGTCTCGACACTGTTTGCGGCATAAGCTAAGCCTCAGTGCGAGTGTAAGCCCTGCCACAAGTAGAACACCTGCACCTGTACGTGTATATGCACAATACGCGGTACAAGGAAATGAAAATGGCAGGAATGGAAAGTACAATGCAAGTAATACAAAGTACCTGGCTAATGTGCCAATGGCAAATGTGAGAGGAGCAGCCCACAACAGTAATGATCAGATGATTAATGCGTAGAGCCAAGATCAACACACAGACTAGCAATAGGATCTCCACAAACAGGAGCAGCATCAAGGAGAAAAATGAGCAGATAGCTGCTCACAGCTGGTATATCGCATTGTGCAATACTTTCTAGCGCAAGAACAATTTACTAAAGAACTCTTGCATATTCCAAGGCTTGAGACTCGAAATTATCTGCCTCAATCACAAGCTCTGCTTCTCACTCGCAATGGACAGGTCGGCCAGAAGTAGATCAGCCCCCAACTCGCCCAGCCATTGGTATTTTGTTCAAACAGGCACTAGATGCTTTGCTGCAAGTGCTCCCAGCTTTCCCAAAAAATAAGCTTCAGATGGCGGCCACACAGCAGCCAGCACAGATTGCACCAGCGGCATGGAACAGCCCGCCAGAGATGCACAAGCAGCAGCAACCAAACGATGGCAGCAGCAGCATGTCGTCGATCAAGCTGGACAGCAAGGAGTCGCCCAGCAGCAGCCAAACGATGGAGAGCAGGTCGTCGACCACAGAGGGAGCAGCCAGCTCAGAATCGGCAGCCCACAACTGAAGCGATGATCAGCCTCACAGAGAAACGACCAGCAGATCGAACTCGTCAAGGCCTCCAGCGTGAGAGAGAAGCGAACAGCAGCCCTCAAGCTCCACGATTGAGCTCAGACAACTCGCCCACAGCAGCCCGTCGGCTCTCCAAACGAGCTCCTCAACAGATCCGCTCACAGCAGCATCGAAGAGGGAGAAGAGAGCATCATGGGGAAGGGAGCCTTAGCTCTGATACCAGTTGACAGAGAACCGGAGTGAGGAGACACACCCACTGTAGACACCAATAGGTGGGGATAAACAATGAGTGGTACCTCCCCAAGTACACACAGTAGTATATATATCTATGGATAAGGCTAGGACCACTAGGCACTAAGTACGAAGCATACTTAGTGTACTTAGCAGTACTAGACTAACAAACTGTTACATAGGGTGGCCAGTGCCTTTACCCCAACAATAAGGTTTTTAAAACCTTTGAGGATAAAAATAATATTTGAAAAGCATGCATTTTTAATACTTTGCTTTTGGCATTTTTGAGATAAAAAGCGAATCGTTTTCTTTATAAGGGTCGCGAGCAGGCAGAGGAAGTGTGTGTGTGGAGATCGCCGTATGGATCTTTGGGGGTGATGGCCATGGCATGGCGCAAGGGTGGTGCTGCTGCATGGTTATTGCTGTCGCGACGGGTACAAGGCTGTCGCCACCAGGTAGTACTGTTGTCGCTTGCCGCCACCGTTGTCATCGCTGAGTACCGCCGCTTGATACAGAGGTGCCCTCGCCTAGTACAGAGGTGCCGCCGTCGGGTACGGGTACCAGCACCGCCATCGGTGGGTGCAGTCGTCGCTGTGTCGTCGGGTACTACTGCCGCCGCTACCGCCGGGTGCTGTCGTCGTCGCTCGCCAGGTACCACAACCGCTGCCGTCGCTATCGTTACGTACAGGCACTGTCGCCAGGTATAGTCACCGCTGTAGGGTACTGCCGTCGTTGCCGCCCCGCAGGGTACCACCGCCGGGTATAGGAACAACCAACGCCACCACCGCCGCCGCAAGGTGCCCCCATCGCTGAGTGCTACTGCTTATTATCGTTGCCATGTATGGATTACATCCGGGCAGCAATGGGCAGTATAGGGCAGCCAAGCAAGCAACTAGATGGGCAGCAGCTAGGCAGACATCAGGAAAGAGTTTCTCCGCAGACAATATGGCAATCAGACGAGATGGGAGGCTCTCTACGCCAGGTGGCTGCATGTGTGGAAGTAGTCAGTGTGGATCTCTCTCTCTCTCTATCTCTTGAAAGAAGGTGAGCTGAAGGAGGCACCGAGGGGCTAACAGCCAAGGAGAATCTCTCTCTCTCTCTCTCTCTCTCTCTCTCTCTCTCTCTCTCTCTCTCTCTCTCTCTCTCTTCGCAAGCAGGTTTTGTTTACAAGATTGGGATACAGAGGATCAAGCTGCATATGCACAGGATGATGTTCTTAGAAGAGATGTGTTGTTGCTCTTCGACTTGGACTTATGTGTATTTAGGGATGGCTTGACACGTCCTCTATCTTTCTCTCTCTAGGTTTTTGGCACCGTGATTGGATGGTGTATCTGTGGGTTTCTTATGGAAACAGGACATGGATCCTTTGAGAGGAGACAGGACTTTGGTGTCGGGGATATAGGCCTATGGTTTATGGATACATGTCTATGGTTTATCAGATATAGGTCTTTGGTTTCGTGAGGAAAGCATGTCTCTGGATTCATGTGAACAAGTTCTCGTTTTCTCAAGGTTACATGCAAGCTGTGACTATAGGAAGGACATATGGTTTGGTATAGCCCTACTGCTATTTGGGAAAGGGTTGTGAGATCCATGGTTGAGATGGAGAAGACCTTTTTAAGCACGGAGGTGTTATACAGGTGTGCCTTCTCTATGGAATGCTTTGCTGTAATAGCGAGAGATCTTATTTGGAAAATCCTGGGTGAAAAGCTAAAAGGGATCCTATTGGTAGAGGATTCGACAAGATGTACTTTGTACTCATATTTGATCAAGTAAAGAAATACCGCAAGGGGCGCCACTGCGTTTTGGGGCCAATCAGTGTCCTTGTATTATTTGCAGGAGCATTCTAGCTCCCCTATTTATTTTACTTTTCCAGGTTTTCATGGGTGATGAAGTGTTTTTTGTGTGAGTGTTTATTCCACCGCCTGTCAGATTTCTGAAGGCCGATTTCATGATTCCATCACCGAGATATCATCGACTTTCTTAAGGAGGCGAACCCGTGGTTGTCACATCAAAAGCTTCTACACGAGGAAAGTGGAAAGGAAGTACAGGAGGCAGTACAAGATTGTGTCTTTGCCTATATGAGGTGAAGAGCAAACGCTCAGGAGAAAAGACACCAAAGATGGGAAGTAGTCATCCCAGGAGAAAAGACACCAAAGACGGGAAGTAGTTAGCCAAGATGAAGCTCAGGAGAAAAGACACCAAAGACGAGAAGTAGTCAGTCAGGAACAAGAAGCAGCTGAAGTGTTATGGTGCAAAACATGGGTTAAAGGCTATGGCTTTCGACATTTTGTCACCAGTGGCATCTTCACGGAGGCTTCATGGGGCTCGGAAGGCAGCTTCTTTCTATGTTTAGCAGTGGTGATCTACTATGCTTCATTGGGAACTTGTGCTTACCACTTGGATGGAGTACAAGCAGGTTTTGGGTGCCTATGGATGTATCAGATGAGGCTCAGTTTTTTGGAAGCAGAGGAACTTGATGAGGTTCTTATTCTAGAGCAGATACTGGCACATAAGGAAAGAAAGGTACGAGGTAAAGTTTCCCGTCGCTTCACCGATGGATGCGAAGTGGATGGAGGAGGGTGACTTAGCAGATTCACCTTAGGTATTGCAGCTTTATCTTGATGGAGCCGACTCTTGCTACGGCTCATTCAGGTTCAGCAGAGCATAGGTCAGGAGCATTTCCTGATGCTCAAGAGGGGGGTAGCACCTCCACTCCCTTGTTACAGACAGGCTCAGTTGTCATCTAGGAGTCGCTTGGTGACATCTTTGTATTCACCCGAGGTACTGAGGCTGACAGTACATTTGCTTATGGGACTTCTATGATATTGTGTACTAGTCACACATGAGATGGTAAAGTTGGGTATGGTTCACAGTCGGCCACACCATGAACTATAACTGCAACTATGGATGGTTTTCACCTTTGGAACTAAGGTATGACTGAGGAAGATTGGGATGTTGATCTTTGTCATATGGTTTTGGCTGTTCTTGACCATAGGATCGATCAATTGGATATTGAGATGATGCTATTTGCGGAGTTGGTCTCCTTTGGAATGGCATGGTTTGGTTGAGCTCAAAGTTTGCAGCAACCTGAGCTAACACTTCGAGACTCTATGAAGGGCATAAGTTTTGCAAGCAGTCCTAGAGTTGGTTTGGTTTGGTTCATTGATATATGGATTGAACTCTATTTGTGCATGTATTTATACACTTTTCGAGGTATTATTTTATTCTGGTGCTATTGGATCTTGGTACCCTTGAGAATACATTGGGTAATACTCTAGATGTGATATGGTTCTGGCTGTTCTTGACCACAGGATCGGTCAATTGGATATTGAATTGATGCTATTTGCGGAGTTGGTCTCCTTTGGAATGGCATGGTTTGGTTGAGCTCAAAGTTTGCAGCAACCTGAGCTAACACTTCGAGACTCTATGAAGGGCATAAGTCTTGCGAGCAGTCCTAGAGTTGGTTTGGTTTGGTTCATTGATATATGGATTGAACTCTATTTGTACATGTATTTATACACTTTTCGAGGTATTATTTTATTCTAGTGCTATTGGATCTTGGTACCCTTGAGAATACATTGGGTAATACTTTGGATGTGTCAGGATGAGATGCATGTATGTTGATATGATACATCAAGTACTTTATTATGTTCATGGATGCATCACTGAGAGTGTGGCTCCTGTGGGATGGCCATGTCAGAGTGGGTAAAGCATCATAAGGGACATATGTGGGAAGTACTTACTGGATGTAAAGTTTAGATGCATTGAGTGCTTTCATATGCTCATGTTGTACCATCAATCATGTGTCCTATGGGATATCCATGGGTATAAGGCTTGCGAGCAACCCTGAGACTGTAATTGTGGAGTGGGTAGAGCATCTTGAGGAGCATATTATTTGCGAATGCATAAATGTGTCATGCATATTATTTGCGAATGCATAAATGTGTCATGCATATGTTTGTCATATGTAGAATGATGCATGGATTTATTTTTGGCTAACACAGGTTACGTGTTTCCACTTGATTTTAGACTTTTGCTCCAGGTTCTGAAGGAACAAGCAAGAGTTGTTCGTCACTTCAATGTGACGATTTGGCCTTATTGTTCAGGATGATTGTTTCATCACCCAGATGCACTGGAGGGGCATTGCTCTGGTCATATGGGGAATCTTTCTTCATTGGATGCTTACTGTGTTATTGAGTGCAATCAAGGATGCTTGCTATTTTTTAAGAGGGGGGTATGTTGCGACCCTGTGTTTTTCCCTCTGGACAACAAGCAGGTGGGCACGGGCACGAGCACGGGCACGGAACACACAGTGTGGACAAGCATCCAGTTTGGGTATGAAAAGGAAAACCAATATGTGGCCAGCCCAAGTGTGAAAGGGGACAAAAAAGGATTTTTCAAGTCCTAAGGTAAAACCTGAGGATAAAAATAATATTTGAAAAGCATGCATTTTTAATACTTTGCTTTTGGCAATTTTGAGATGAAAAGCGAATCGTTTTCTTTATACGGGTGGCCAGGCAGAGGAAGTGTGTGTGTGGAGATGGATCTTCAGGGGTGATGGCCATGGCATGGCGCATGGGTGGCGCTGTTGCATGGGTATTGCTACCGCCGCTGACGAGTATAGGGCTGCTGCCACCAGGTAGTACTGCTGTTGCCTGGTGCCACTGCCGCTGTTGAGTACCGTCGCCTGGTATAGAGGTGTTGTCGTCGCCGTTGCCGCTGCCACCGTCGTCGGGTACGGGTACCGTTGCCGTCGGTGTCGGTGCCGTCGGGTACAGGTGCCGTCGTCGTCGCCACCACCGCTGGGTACTACTGTCACCTCCAGGAGCCGCAGTCGGGTACCGTGCTACCGCCAAGTACCGCTGCCACTACTGCCATGTACTACCACCGCCAAGTGCCGCCGTCGTCGTCAGGTACCATAGCCATTGCCGTCGCTACCGTCGGGTACAGGCACTGCCGCTGCTCCCACCATGTACAGTGCCGCGCCACCGTCGCCACCGGGAACCGCCACCGCCACTCGGTCCTGCCGTCGCCGCCAACATCGCTGAGTGCTACTGCTTGTTATCGCTGCCATGTATGGATTACAACCGGGCAGCAATGGGCAGTATAGGGCAGCCAAGCAAGCAACCAGATGGGCAGCAACTAGGCAGGCATCAGGCAAGAGTTTCTCTGCAGACAATATGGCAGTCAGACGAGGGTCAAATGGGAGGATCTCTACGCCAGGTGGCTGCATGTGTGGAAGCAGTCAGTGTGGATCTCTCTCTCTCTCTCTCTCTCTCTCTCTCTCTCTCTCTCTCTCTCTCTTGAAAGAAGGTGAGCTAAAGGAGGCAACCAAGGAGTCTCTCTCTCTCTCTCTCTCTCTCTCTCTCTCTCTCTCTCTCTCTCTCTCTCTCTCTCTCTCTCTCTCTCTCTCTCTCTTCGCAATAAGGTTTTGTTTACAAGATTGGGATACAGAGGATCAAGCTGGATATGCACAGGATGATGTTCTTGGAAGAGATGTGTTGTTGCTCTTCGACTTGGACTTATGTGTATTCAGGGATGGCTTGACACGTCCTCTATCTTTCTCTCTCTAGGTTTTTGGCACCGTGATTGGATGGTGTATCTGTGGGTTTCTTATGGAAACAGGACATGGATCCTTCGAGAGGAGACAGGACTTTGGTATCGGGGATACAGGCCTATGGTTTATGGATACATGTCTATGGTTTATCAGATATAGGTCTTTGGTTTCGTGAGGATAGCATGTCTCTGGATTCATGTGAACAAGTTCTCGTTTTCTCAAGGTTACACGTAGGCTGTGACTATAGGAAGGACATATGGTTTGGTACAGCCCTACTGCTGTTTGGGAAAGGGTTGTGAGATCCATGGTTGAGATGGAGAAGACCTTTTCAAGCAGGGAGGTGTTATACAGGTGTGCCTTCTCTATGGAATGCTTTGCTGTAATAGCGAGAGATCTTATTTGGAAAATCCTGGGTGAAAAGCTAAAAGGGATCCTATTGGTAGAGGACTCGACAAGATGTACTTTGTACTCATATTTGATCAAGTAAAGAAATACCGTAAGGGGCGCCACTGCGTTTTGGGGCCAATCGGTGTCCTTGTATTATTTGCAGGAGCATTCTAGCTCCCCTGTTTGTTTTACTTTTCCAGGTTCTCATGGGTGATGAAGTGTTTTGTGTGCGAGTGTTTGTTCCACCGCCTGTGAGATTTTTGAAGGCTGGTTTCAATATGCAAGGTCTGCTCTGCAGCCTTAGCTATGCCATGGGAGTCAGTGCTTAGACCAAAGACGAGGTGGGATTGAGGGGTCTGATGATCAGGAGTGGCATGACTTTTCAGGTCCCATCTGAGACCCATGATCTTGGTGGTATGGAGGGAAGGATATGCATGCTTTATCTAGATCAGGATACCTGGATAGCAGGGTCCTGGGGACATCATTCTTTGCATGGGAGATATCCATGGAGGAGGGGTTGGCATATGTAGCACTTCACGAGGATATTATTGAGTTTTCCAGACAGGGCGAGGTCCTACTGTTAGTGGACTTCAATGCTTGCACGAAGGACAGACAGGGCTTAATGGTTCCCACATAGAGGCAGTTCTAGTATAGTGGATTACTTACTAGGTGTAGGTGTAGGGATGAGGCATGGGAGGTGTGGGTGTGAGATTAATTCACATAAAGAAAAGTAGGTGCGGGATCAATGTCTATGGTCATGGAGAAGAATATGGTCTGTCCTTAACAGGGGGGTGGTGCGATCATGGATGTGCGAGGCAAAGGCAAGATAGCCTTGTTTATTTTGATCATGCACTTAACCTAGTCTATTATTTGCAAGCATGTGGGGGTGGGTCCCTCCCACATGCTTGCAAAGTTTGGTCCCCATCGGAGCATGTTTGGGTATGATGGTATGGGGAAGGTCCAAATTTTCCATGGCCTCTTAAGTACCAAGAGACTTGAAAAATCCCCACTGACTGCTAATTACCAATCCAAACATACTCCGATTGTGACCAAACTTTGCAAGCATGTGGAGGTGGGCCCCTCTCACATGCTTGTAAAGTTGGGTCCCCATCGGAGCATGTTTGTGTACGATGGTATGGGGAAGGCCCGGATTTTCCATGGCCTCTTAAGCACCAAGAGACTTGAAAAATCCACAATTACCAATCCAAACATACTTCGGTTGTGACCAAACTTTGCAAGCATGTGAGGGTGGGCCCCTCCCACATGCTTGCAAAGTTGGGTCCCCATCGGAGCATGTTTGGGTACGATGGTATGGGGAAGGCCGGGATTTTCCATGGCCTCTTAAGCACCAAGAGACTTGAAAAATCCATACTGGCCGCTAATTACCAATCCAAACATGCTCGGATTATGACCAAACTTTGCAAACATGTGGGGGTGGGCCCCTCCCACATGCTTGCAAAGTTTGGTTCCCATCGGTGCATGTTTGGGTACGATGGTATGGGGAAGGCCCGGATTTTCCATGTCCTCTTAAGCACCAAGAGACTTGAAAAATCCGCACTGGGCACTAATTACCAATCCAAACATGCTTTGATTGTGACCAAACTTTACAAGCATGTGGGGATGGGTCCCCCCCACATACTTGTAAAGTTTGGTCCCCATCGGAACATGTTTGGGTACGATGGTATGGGGAAGGTCCGGATTTTCCATGGCCTCTTAAGCACCAAGAGACTTGAAAAATCCACACTGGCCGCTAATTATCAATCCATACATGCGATTGTGACCAAACTTTGCAAACATGTGGGAGTGGGCCCCTCCCACATGCTTGCAAAGTTTGGTTCCCATCGGAGCATGTTTGTGTACGATGGTATGGGGAAGGCCAAGATTTTCTATGGCCTCTTAAGCACCAAGAGACTTGAAAAATCCGCACTGGACGCTAATTACCAATCCAAACATGCTCCGATTATGACCAAACTTTGCATGCATGTGGGGGTGGGCTCCCCCCACATGCTTGCAAAGTTTGGTTCCCATCGGGACATGTTTGGGTACGATGGTATGGGGAAGGCCCGGATTTTCCATGGCCTCTTAAGCACCAAGAGACTTGAAAAATCCACAGGGACACTAATTACTTACCCAAATATGCTCCGATCATGACCAAACTTTGCAAGCATGTGGGAGGTGGGCGCCCCCCACATGCTTGCAAAGTGTGGTTCTCCCCATCGGAGCATGTTTGGATACGATGGCATGGAGATTTTCAACAAACAATATGATAGCCAAAGTATTTAAAAAATTTTAAAAAATCAAGAACATCAACTAAGATGTAATGATACTCAATAATGAAAAAACTCATAATGATATAAACATTAAATAAGTACATTAGAATGAAAATGAGCTACCCCAGCTAGTCTGAGGTTAATCACTATCCCAGCTAGTCTGAGGCTAGTCACTACCCATAAATCTAAGTATAATGTAAGTGAGCTAACCCAACTAGTCTGAGTTTAGTTACTATCAACGACAACCCAATCAAAATCGTCATCTCTAACTACTGGTCGATGTGCGCGTCGAGGAGGCTGTTGTGCACGTCGAGGAGGCTGTGCCGACTGCGAGAATTGTCGAATATCTGCGAGGAGGTCTGCCTCAAAGGCAAGATCACAAGCTGGTGCCGGTGTACTTGGGAGCTCACGAGTCCCATAAGCTGCTATAGCCCTCTCTCTCTCTCTCTACGTCGTGCTACTGCAAGACGTTTGTCTGTAAACCCAAAATCTATAATCAGCAATGGTACGTGTGCCACTCTGCTCGTGTAAGCTCCTCTGCTCTGTAAGGATATGCTGCTCATGAGAAGCAGCACTGCTGTTAGCACCATCACCCGAGGTGCCACTAGGACCAGCATCACCCACACACTCATAAGAAGCAACACTGCTGCTAGCACCATCACCCGAAGTGCCACTAGGACTAGCACCACCCACACGCTCGTATGCTGTGATCTGGCCCTCGTGAAGAACTCTCTGGTATGCATCAAACTCATGTGCACTCCACTCAATCTCTGGAGGCACCTCAGGCTTCTGATCTCTATCATCGGCAGCGTCGAGTCCCAATTCAGTAGCTGAGGTAAAATCAAGAGGCCTGCGAGTCCTAGCATCTACTCGAACGAGGCTTGGGTGAAGATCATCAATGCCCAAAACTCTGTATGTCACTAGGTCGACCGTGCACGGTAAGAGGGACATGTTGAGAAGCGTACTAGCTCCTGGGTGATGCAAGACAAATGAAAAAAATGTCCACATCCCAGGGCATATCCACCAGTACTATCAATGTCCTTGATATAGAGAGCGCAACAGGCATCACGTAATAATGGTGGTGCATCCTGAGGGAGAGGTCGTCGAAAAACCTCTGTAACAGGTCGTGGATATAAAGACAAGTAGGACACTGTCACGTCTGAGGATCTGCGAAACTCTCGAACATGCAGCATCAACTGCTCTGCCCTATACTGTGCAATCTGCTCCATAATCATGTGATGTTGTGTCTCAACTCTAGAACTCTCTACCTCAATCCAAGCCTACGCAAAAAAGTAAAGCATAAAAATAATTGATTAGTCTCTCTCATTAGGTATTACTTAAAGAAATTTATAACTTAAGATCTTAATTATAACTCTTTTACGTGCAAGAGAAACCTACCTGCTGGATGTCAGACTCTCTCACATGCCGTGCCTTTGCAGTAGCTGCCTCTACCGTTATAATGCAGCTCGAAGGCGGTCAATCTCCGCTCTCGTCTCTACCAACTCCTGAGTGAGTTTCTCAGTGGTAGATGTGGGACCCTACGTGACACAATTAACCATGCCGCTCATGTAAAAATATAAAAAAGTACATATAAACATATAAATAAATGACTAATTTAAAAACTTAAGAAGTAATAAATATGTAAATACCTCGACATCTGTCGTCGATATCGATCGTGAGAACAAGCGCACCACGTGCTAGATGCTCTCCGTAGTACTCCGTACGTCGATGCCAACCTGGGTGCCAAGAGCCTCGACTGTCGACATAGGTACAAATGAAGGATCTGTAGGAGCTACACGAAGGGCTGGTGGAGGCCGCCTACCCTGGTCCTGGAGACGGCCTCGGCCAGCACCACCACCCGGCCGATGGCTGATGTAATCCACCTCCTCCCCTAAGACAAACTCCGCATATAATTTCTTTGCGAAGTATATGAGAATCTAGCGGTTGTTCGGCATCCTCCCATATGCGGCAACATATCGACTATAGATATGTGCCACCATACGAGGATGCGAACACCATGAAATACTAAAGGGCTTGCCCGCCCCAGGCCTCATCCCACGACTATCAAGGAAAAGATCTAAGTACGCTCCATCTCTAATCGGACCAAGATCACAGACCTGACGATATATCAGGCCATGTGACACAGGAGCAGTGCAATGTTGGGCTATCCACTCATCTACATAAACAATATCGTGAAGGCTACGAAGGGACAAAAGCATCGCCTCCAAGTCTGCCACGATATGTAATGTAGACGGTGTGTCTCTAGCACTTCTACAGATAGCCGCTAACTCGCGGTCTATCTCCACGATGAGGTCCACAATAGACGAGCGGCCCTCCTCGTGTGATGCCATGCTAAAACCGAAGCCTAACACAAAGGTCCAATGTGAAAGATCCAAGGTGAAGGGTCCAATGCTTAGTGCTAAGTAGCACTAATAAAGCTATAAAACAATGCTAATGGACCCACTAATGCTAGTCCAAATCAAGAGAGTAAGGAGAGTGAAAACGACTTCTGACAAGGAAGCAAAAAAAAAAGTTTTCCAGTTTTATAACATCGAACGAGGTTCGGTGGCATCATGCACTTTAGGGTTTGCAAGATGTACGCTCTGGGATTTTAGGGTTAGTGAAACAAACGGCCAAGATACACACTTAATTTTAAGATTGGTGAAGGATCGACGGCCGGCTGAGATTTGATATTAGTATCTCGTTCGAGGTACATGGACGGCTTAGATTTTAAGTCATTACCACGATCGAGGTATGTTGATGGGGGTCGAGATTCATTAAATACCTCGATCGAGATATTTAAACGGCTGGGATCGCATCTTCCAACGTGCGTGAATGGACGGTGGAGATTGCATCTTTGTACCTCGAACTAGATATGTGGACGGTGGAGATTGCATCTCTTTACCTCGAGCGAGGTATTTCAATGGTCGAGATTTGATCTCAATATCTCGTTCGAGATATGTGGACGGTGGAGATTGCATCTCTATACCTCGAACAATGAATGGTCGAGATTTTATTTCAATATCTCATTCGAGATACGTGGACGGTGGAGATGGGCTAGTCAAATATGCCTAGGGGGATACAGCGTGGCATTGATGTGGATCCGAGTGGCATGAATATCTCGATCGAGATAGCGTGGTGGCGGTGACCTGTATTGGTGATATGGATGATGACTGGAAACCCGGACCTGCTAGCGTGGCATTAGTTGGTATCTCGTTTGAGATATGTCGCTTTAGGCTTGGGAGGTACGTGTCGTGTTTTACTTGATGGCGATATCACGATCGAGGTACTCCGTCCCAGATGCATGGATGTCCCAATTTTAGAGAGAGTGAACAAAAGTGAGTATCCTCATCTTGCAACCGCCCCTCCATCCAAAGTCTATCTAGATCGCCATCTAAGCTCTACTTCAGAGCATACAAGTGGACAACACCATCACTTGTACCTCTTTGATGTATAATCAGATTTTCAATTTCTCTCCATTATGTATCTATTGTGCTTTGTCTTGCTATTTCTTTCTGCTATGCCATATTCTTATATGGTCATCTATTGGTACCTGAATAGATGCATGAGCTCTATGTATAGAGCTTACCTACGCATACATAAGCTCTATGCATGCATGAATACTCTCATAGAGCTCTATATATGCATAAGCTCTATGTACAGAGCTTACCTACGCATTTATGAGCTCTATGTAAGAAAAAGGAGAATACATAGAGCTTACCTATGCATAGATCTATGCATACATGAGCTCTATGAGAGTATGATACTTTAATAGGGTACGAATATTAACTCTATTTGTACATAGAGCTCTATACATAGGTAAACATAGCTGTATGTATAGCTCCGAGGGTTCACCTGAAAATATGTAAGATACCACGTGAATTAAAATGAAGGGATTTTTTAATTCAAAATTTTAAGGTAAATTTATAGAAATACATTTACAAAAAAAGTTTTTTTAATCGATTTAAAAAAAACCCCGTAAATCTATTTAAAAAATGATCATTCTATTCATGAAAAATTAGAAGTACGAGGTTTTTTAAATACCCCTTGAACGCACATTATACATAGAATCTCTTAGTAGTGCACACCCCAAGATATATGCATGCATAAGCTCTATGCATGCATAGCGTATACACAGAGCTCTATATATGCATAGGTAAGCTCTATGTAAGCATTCTCCATATGTCTATGTAAGCACTCTTCGTATGCATAGAGAGTGCATAGAGTAGCTCTATGTAAGCACTCTATGCATACATAGAGCTCCATGGAAGTATGGAGCTCTATAAGAGTATGCATATGAGCTCTATGCGCACATAGAGAGAGCTCTATGCATAGGTAAAAATAGCTCTATCTATGAATAGAGCGTACATAAAGCTCTATGTATACATAGGTAAGCTCTATATAAGCACTCTATGCATGCATAGAGCATACATAGAGCTTTATGCATAGAGAGCTCTCTTCTCTTTATAAAAATGAATGCATGCATAATAATAAAAATTATCCCAAGCACCTGGGGACTCATCATAAACAAGTAAAGAAAGAAGAAGTGAAAATAAGAAGAAATTCTTTAAATGTTAAGTTAGGATAAAAAGGACATCTTGCATGGAATGACAAGACTACACATGCTTTTATATAGTATGTTATGGCTACACATGAAGCTGATTCAAATTTATTGCTTTGGGCTATGGTGTGCTATGGCTATGCATAGCTATCTTCTATGCCTAAAAATATTATCATAATTTATTCAATAAATATTCATAAATCTATGCTATGGTTATGTACGGCTTTATGCTATGCTTTAAAAAAAGCATTATGGCTATTAGAAGAAATAATTTATGGCTATGTTTAGATTTATGCTATGGCTTTATTGTAATTTATTTAAGAAACAAAATGTAAATGGGAAGGCCGAGTGAAAATTTCCACCTTGTTATATCTACTTGCTGCTTTGTGAGGTCCCCCTGTTCACACCGAGCAACGGATTCGAGTACTAGCAGCGGAAGTAGCACTTCTCGCGCGGGACAGGGGTCCCACATTCGGGGCCTCGCCCACGGATATCCGGACAAGAGACTAATCCGACGGTTGTTCCAAAACCGAACTCGGGAAAACTTCCTTTACCCGGAAAGCACGGGCGATTCCACCAGGATAACTTTTTACTCTATCGTAGTCAAGATTATTTCTGATCAAGTTGATCCAATTGCATCTTCAAGATACTTGATCAAATCAAGGAAGAAACTTGCACTTGGATCATTGGGATCAACGCTTTTTTCCCCATTCAAGAGGCACAGCCGTTGATTCCTATCCATAGAACAATTACTGTCCGGGATTTACTTTATCTATCGTATTAACAAAAATTGAGTCTCGATTTACGGATCCATCAGTCCAGCCTAACCCCATCCGATCCCATGGGTTAGCCAACCGCCCAACCACTGTAGTGATGGGATCCAATTTGGAATTTGGTTAGGTTTTGTCCCGGGTACCAAGGAAAAGAGTTCCAAGGCCCCCTAGCCGGAAGTTCATGCAAACATAAAATTAGGCACACCACTTACACACCCAATATGAAATTGCCTTTTTCTTAGCATCAGTTAACTTTAAAACAATCCTTTAATGAAACCATAGTACCACTGATCACAGTCTTCCAATTTATCCGGTTGATTCTCAAATTTCCCATCATTCCTTCATCAGAGTATCTATGGCATCATTGGCAACTAGAACGCTCACCACCTGACCACTCACAGGGGCCGTTTCTATAGTTCCTAGCCCATAATACTCGGCAATATAATCACTTATCAAGATGGACTCTCGTTGAAGATCAGCAAGATCAACCAACAGATCCATATAAAAGAGCCATGGACTCATCCGTTGAGGACCAGCAAGGTCAGTCAACCAGATCCATGCCCGGTTTCACAAAACAACTCTTACTCCTTGTTACAATATCTTCCTCGACGCACGCGTGGGTATCCTAGGCGACCCAGAGCCCGAGCACCGTATGGTCAGCACCCTCTAGGATCCTTCGCAGGTGACCTAGCGGTTCACTCATAGGCCGCTTCCTTGGTCCCTCATCCACCGTACCGGAAGCTCACCATTTTAATCGAACCGAGGCTGGTCAAGACCTCGGCCGACCTTGCTACGCGAGACGTCCTCCATTGACTCTCCGTCACAGCAGTTGCAACTTTAACCACGACCTTAATCACAAGACGGTCAAAATGCTTCCCCAGCATTCTTGACATAAAACAGCCATTTACAAACAGCATTTACAATAGTTTACAAATACAGTTTCTATATTAACTCTCATTTTTCTACATTATCCCTCATTAATCCACATTACTTATTCCACATTCCATTTATATATATACTCATCCAATCACATCATTTTCCATCTCTTCACTTCAGATTCCATCACATCACATATCATATATTCACATCCATACATCCACATCCACATCCACATTCACATCGATACATCCACATCTACATGCTTACCTCCATTTTCACATCCTCATTTATACATCCACATCCCGTATCCACATTCATACATACACATCCATATCCACATCCATACATCCACACCCACATGCATACATCCACTATCACGTCCTCATTCATACATCCACATCCACATACATACATACATCCACATCCACATTCCCATTCACATCTATACATCCACATCTACATCCACATACATACATCCATCCACATCCACATTCCACATTCACATCTACATCCACATTCACATACATCCACATCCACATTCCCATTCACATCTATACATCCACATACATACATACATCCACATCCACATTCCACATTCACATCTATACATCCATATCTACATCCACATCTATACATCCACATCTACATCCACATACATACATCCACATCTACATCCACATACATACATCCATCCACATCCACATTCCACATTCACATCTATACATTCACATCTACATCCACATTCACATGTATGCATATACATTCTCATGCATATATCCATTTTCACATTCATACATCCATACTCCCATCTCCACATCCACACATCCACATACATACATCCATTTCCACATTCCCATTCGTGTAACCATATGCCTTCACATCTAATCTTTTACATCACATCTATTCTCGTCCTATCACAACCCATATGCATCTTATCCTATCACATACACTTCTTACCTCATCCCATACACATCTTATCACATCTTAATTCATCTTATCACCTCTTATCATCTCTTATACACCTCTTATCACATCCTATCACATCTCATATCTATTTATAGAATACAAGAGAACTCTTATATTTGATATAAGATTTCTTTACACATTTACTTATGCATAAATTCCATTTAAGGAGATTAATACTTTCGAAGAAAAATCAATCTTTTATGCATCTTTCTATGCATAAATTCATTTTAAATGAAAATGACACTTTTGAATTAAAATTCAATCTTTTATGCATCTTCCTATGCATAAATTCAATTTAGATGAGAATGACACTTTTGAATTAAAAATCATTTTTTTAAAATGCATCTTCTTATGCATAAAGTCAATTTGGTAGGAATTACACTTTTAGAATAAAAGAATTTCTCTTATGCATCTAAGTTATGCATAAAATCCATTTATGATGAAAATCACACTTTTAGTATAAAAAGAATATCTTTTATGCATACCTCCATGCATGAAATCCAATTATGATAAAAGTTACACTTTTATAATAAAATAATCAACTTTTATGCATACCTCTATGCATGAAATTCAATTGTGACAAAAGTAACACTTTTTACATTAAAATAATCATCTTTTATCCATACCTCTATACATGAAATCCAATATGATAAAAGTATCACTTTTGATATTAAAAAAAATTATCCTTTATGCATACTTCTATGCATGAAAATTAAAAATGATAAAAGTAACACTTTTGATATAAAAATTTTCCTTTATGCATACTTCTATGCATGAAAATTAAAAATGGTATAAGTAACACTTTTAATATAAAAAATTATCTTTTATGCATACTTCTATGCATGAAAATTAAAAATGATAAAAGTAACACTTTTAATATAAAAAATTATCTTTTATGCATACTTCTATGCATGAAAATTAAAAATGATAAAAGTAACACTTTTGATATAAAAAATTTTCCTTTATGCATACTTCTATGCATGAAAATTAAAAATGATAAAAGTAACACTTTTGATATAAAAATTTTTCTTTATGCATACTTCTATACATGAAAATTAAAAATGATAAAAATAACACTTTTGATATAAAAATTTATCCATTATGCATAATATTAAAATTCAATTTCTCCATGATTGTAATGAAATTCTTTCAATTAATCTAGGATGATAATTCCTAGAATATGGTAGGAAGTCCTCTTTTTATGCTTTGAATGAGATTATTTTATGCATAATTTTTATAAAATTTTTGCTATAGCTCCGCTGCTATGACTGATAAATCTCAATTTTTCTAAGGGATAATGCTTATCATTAAGAAAATAATTAAAATAATCTCTAATTGGATTATCAATCCATAATGGATTGAATCATTAATATACATAAACTAAAAGCATAGAAAAAAGCCATTAATTTGACCTTAAGCATAGCTTAATCTTGGGTTAAAGAAAAGCTTTATGAAAAGCTTGATTTGGATTGAGAACGGTTCATGAGTATGACCATTTCTTGAGTGAGAGAGAGAATTTACATAAAAATCATTAGAATTTAAACATAAATGAAAATTAACTTCAATAGCATTATGTAACTCTTCACTACTATTCAAACTTCAATAGCATTAAAAAAAAACCATACCAATTAAACTTCTCAAGCTTGAGAGGAGTTGAGAAGAGAGAAACATTGAGAAATTATAGAAAGATCAATATTCACTAATTACCTTACAACTTGCTTGATTCTTTGTTCACGGTAGAGGCCCCCAACCAATCAATTGGTTAAGTATGTTGATGGAGCCACTAATGGGGATTGAAGAAAGAGGGAAGCTCCAAAAACTAGTGAATTATTAAATGAATTCACAGTTTCTGGCTTAGGTGGAGTAGAGTAACGATGCATAAACACTATATATTTTTCAACAAGGGAGAGGCTTCTATTTATAGGAAAAATTGAGCTCCTAACCAAACAAACTGATTCTATAATTTTCTAAATCAGTTTGGTCAATATTTGACCATTTTTAGATCAGTTAAGCTAACTTTTTGGAACTAGACTTGAATGAGGAGAGAGGAGAGATGAAATATCTCAATTTTTATGAGTTTAAAACTCATTCAAGCATGTGAAATATGCACCTCCTTTAAAGAACTCCCCTTCCTTACATATGTGTCATAATGGAATCATTTTAATATTGCTCATAGTTTTTTTTTTACTAATAAACCTTGTACATTTTCAACTCTTCATCTTATGTGAAATATGCACCTCCTTTAAAGAATTCCCCTTTCTTACATATGTCATATTTTTAATATTGCTCATAGTTTTTTACTAATAATCCTTGTACATTTTCAACTCTTCATCTTATGTGAAATATGCACTTCCTTTAAAGAATTCCCCTTCCTTACATATGTCATATTTTTAATATTGCTCATAGTTTTTTACTAATAAACCTTGTACATTTTCAACTCTTCACCTCATGTGAGCATTTACTCATTTACAAGTTGGATTTATCTCCTCCCTACACATGGATTGATGCTATTGGTCCATAGGAACCTTAATTGGACCATAGTCTAAAGATTTCTAAAAATCTAGACCCTTAGGCTAAGGTTCTTTATAGCTATTTTCAATTAATTCCAATTGCACATTGGAAAATTCTTTTTGAATTTCTGTTTCAGGGGAACTCATCTAAATTAGAAGAGATATTTTTCTATCCAAAAATATTCAAAATCTGAATATTCTCTCTCTAGAATATTTTTCTCTCTCTAGGCTAAAACAGATAGAAACAAGGTCTTTATATTTCTGAAGAGGGATTGATTACAGGGAAAGATACTAGACATCAAAAAGGGGGTGGGGGAGGAATCTTACATGCTTCCACTACTCGCTCACTATGAACCGTTTACAACGGCAAGAATAGTTATATGTAAATGAAAAACGGCAAGAATAGTTATATGTAAATGAAAAACGTACGTTTGCAGGGGAAGACCATCACCAGAGATAGCTGTCGCGAGAGTTTTTTAGGCGGAGGCATCTGCAAGTTGAAGGGTCGCAAGCTGCCACTTGCGTGCAACCTGTGTCCGAGTGGGGAGTCGAAGTGACGAGAGGACAGCAATCCTGGAAGAGTTTAGTTTTCCAGGTCCTGGGAAATGCTTTGCGACACTTGGATTTCCATTCTGCAGCTGAGTGGAACAACGGCTCTGTACTGTGGCCTCCTGATTCGAGGTGGTCCTTCCAGTACGCTGCATCCTCCTTATCGCCCCATACAAGGCAGTATAACAAACAAGTGGAAGCAGCAAGGTAGTGGTGCTGCCGTGCTGCAAGGGAGAAGAAATGGTAGGCGTCGGGAGACGGTACAAAGGGACCAGCTTCCATGGCGGCTAGCATGCCCATGCTGTACAGGCTCCCGCTGTCTAAGCCCTCTCCCGCAGACTTTGACACTAGATCCACCAGATGATCTTGCTCCTCGTATGCACAGCCCATCTCATACAAGATTTTTGGACTGAGGTTCAGAAGTGCACGTTGGGACCAGTATTTCACCTCCCCCGTCGCCGCTCCTGCCCTCTTTGCAACCACGAATGCCAGCTCCATCGCGGCCCTCTCCACTCCATACAGCAACGCATCCTTCATCATGCTCTCTGCTTCGTCCAGCTTGCCCTCAGTCTTCAGCATATTTCCCAGCTCCAACATGGCTAACGGGTTGTTCAATGCCACCGCTCTCTCTAAAAGAGCCTTCTTCTCCTCCTTAGATGTTATGGCCATGTACAGCATGGCAAGCGGATCACCAGCCTCCACTCCGCGTTTACAGAGATCTGACGCTATACTAGTGTTGCCTTCTTTGAAATGGAACAGAGCCAACTGAGTCACCGCCTCAACGCTGCCACCCTTCACTGCTTCCTCGAACCAGTCTTGTGCCCGCTCTCTGTATCTCCGCTGCTGCTGGCCATCCACTGCACTGAATGAGAAGGTGTTGTATAAGAGCGCAATCTTGTTCATGACATCCGGTCTCATGTGCAGCTCCCTCTTCCTTACGAGCAACTCGTGCCAACCTTCTCCAGTACCTCGATTGCACAAATGGAAGAGTGCTTCCATGGCCTTGCTACTCGTGTCGCTTGACTTGTGCACAATGCTCATGGCTATGTCTTCCCAGCCTTGCAGCATCAAAGAGTCCACCAGCTCGTAATCTACTGTCGTTGTATGCCGCTGCATTTTGAAAAAATAGCAGTCATCGTCTTGCAGAGAGTTAAAACCCTGTTCCCTTAACCACTTCAAGAGACGTAAAGCACCTGAAAGTTCCTTGCTCTCTTTCAGGACTGTGGCCAATGCCCAAAAAGAGCTCTTTCGTCCTAGTAATGCAGCTGCCCCGTAACACTCGATGGAAACACTTTCCATCCCTGCTAGGTAGTGCAAGTCACCCACAAACTCAATGTATGCGGCCTCCCGGCACTCCCTAGTCAGACTGGCTACATCAATGCTGCCGCTAGCAAAGTCGAGAAGAACCCTCCCCACCAGGCTTCCTGCTTCTATGCTCCTCTGCAAATAATCCCTTTCTTTGGGAGGAATTGTCTGAGACTTATTATACGCTATGTAGAACAGGGCAAGCATTGCCTGTGCATGTGCATAACCTGTTTTGGCTGCTTTGTGTAGAAGATCCAAAATGTTCTTCGAGGATCCGTTTACTAGAAAACGATTTACCACATGAGGCCCTGGTCCAAAATGGTTCAATTCCAGAGCAAAGACACTAGATAACTCCACTTGAGCAAAGGCGTTGCCCAAGTTGCTTAATCTGAACAGATCTTTGATTTTTTCGGTGCAGCCCTGAGAGATCTGAATCCTGGCCAAGTAGAATTCAACCAAAGGCAGAGTTAAGCTGTTCTCGGAGATCTCGGCTTCTGAGATGCATTTCTGAAACAACTCAAGGGCAGCATCAACATCCCTTTCGCATCCATAGCCATGGAAGCTCATAATTCCCAGGAAAACCTTGGCCACTGCCGCCTCCGAGTTCCTAAACTTGTGCAGTGCCTCCTCGTAAACGCCCTGGTAAAAAAGTCTCCTGCCTTTTCTAAGCTCCTCATCTTCTGTTTCCGGATCAAACGAACTTGTCCAGTAGTAGGCAAGATTGATTCTGTCTGCTTCCCCTAGGCTGTGAGCTGAAATGCCTCTGAACTCTCTGTCGGCTAGATCAGATGTGTCGAAAGCGGGAAGGCAACTTAAGATTTCTGCAATATCTGCAGGTCTCTCTGAAGGATTCTCCGCTAGACAACACACCACAATGGGAATTTTCCCGAAAATTTCTTCTAGAACCTTTCCGAGACTGTATATATCGGACTGCATCCGGTCATATGTCTCATCACGTCTCTTCTCAGGTGACCAGTATCTCTTAGTACCGGTCTTCTCTGCAAATTCCTCTCCCTGGAACTTGGCAGTGCCAAAGTCGCAAAGCTTGGCTCTCAGCCCAAAATCCAGAAGGACGTTCTCACTCTTGACGTCCTCGTGCGCAATCCCCTTTTTATGCAGGCATTCAAGGCTGCAACACACATCTCTGGCAATCCTCACCTTGAGACTCTCAGATAAATCTAGGCTCGCTGTTTCGAGCAACATCTTGAGAGAAACATTGTAAGCTAGCTCCATCAACACACAACTCCTTTCCTCTTCATCAATGAACCGGCCTACGTACTGCACTACATGAAATTCTCCTTTCATGAGCTTCATGATCGCGACCTCTCTGTTAACGGTGGTCTCCTTAACATTTTTTTCATAGCGCTTCAACGCCACAGCTTGCCCTCTGTAGACTGCCGCCTGAACATTCCCGTAGCCCCCTTCGCCAAGGAATATGTTATTCCTACTCAGGAGCTTGTCATCTTTCACATTGATTGATTCATCGGCACTGATTAGCATGCTGGGAACGAGAGACATCGTTTACCTGGAGATGCTCTGTGTGTGTGTGTGTGTGTGTGTGTGTGTGTGTGTGTTAGGGAAAGATCAAGTACCCCGCTAGCGTTCCGAAATCCCTTTAGTTCCAACCACGCGGAGTTCATTTGATGGCCCCTTTGATAACGCGGCAAACAAAGAAGGAAAAGAAATTGTTTTAGTACCAACCACGCGGAATTCATTCTATCACAATGGGTGATTTTGATGGCATAGATGCCGTCAGATAACTAAGGCGCTTATAAAAAAAAATTTAATTTTAAGTCTCAACTACGCGGCATTCGCTTTATCACAATGAACGCTCATTTTGATGGCATAGATGTCCCCACATAACAAGGCTCTCTAAGGCACTTTTTTTATCTCTCTCTCTCTTTAGTAGATACAAGGGTAAAGAAGTCCTCAAACTTTTTTCCTTGAAAGAAAAAGTAGGGTCACCCTTCAAAAAAGGGGGGAGGGACACACACACACACACTCATACTACCCGAGAGGGAAGAGAGTTGGGTGGACCTCAAGGAGGAGGGGGCTCCAAAAATGATACTCTTTTTTTTGTTAGAAAAACGACACTCTTTTTTTGTTAGAATTAGCTAATATTGTGCACGCACGCATGCACACACACACACACAACCCTAGGGACAAGGGGACAAGAGGGACATATACACACAAATACATACATGCACACACACACATACACATGCACACATTAACCCAGGGGGGAAGAGAGAGGGGTTTTATGGTTAGGGGGTGGGAGAGGATCTAGGAGGGAGGGAAGCACAAGGTTGGGAAGAGAGTGGGAAAGGGGGGGCACCCACACACAATACATACATATATAATATATACATGTGTGTGAGACCCCTACTCTCTACAATCTATCGGAATGCTAGCAGCGGGGAGGAATAGCAACTACACAGGGTAGAGTATCCCACTCGGGGCCTTGCCTACGTCTATCCGAGCAAGAGACTATCCGATGACTCTTCCCTAAGCCAAACCCCGAAAAAATTTTCTTGTGGAAAACATGGGCGATTCCTCTAAGGAAAAATCTAACACAAACTATCTAACATGGTCATTTAGTCTACTGGTCTTCTAGTCCAGACTGGCCACGTTGTTGAATGACCTAGCCCAAAGAGGAGCAAGTCTTGCACTTGGTTCAAAGAGATCAACGCTTTTTTCCCCCTCGAGTGGGGCACAGCCGTTGTTGCAGCCGTTGATCCGGTCCCCTAAAACAAGACTTGTCCGGGTTCTCTCTCTACCGTACGTATCTTGAACTAAACTTCTACCCTTCATTTAATTATAAGGAATTCCACAGATCCAGCCTAACCCCATCCAGTCCCATGGGTTAGCCGACCACCCAACCACTGTATTGGTGGAAATTCAATTACTCATCCACCCATAATTGAAATGCCATTTTTCTTTCGAAAACAATTACTCACACACTCCTCTTAAACAATTACGCACACGCTCCTCTTAAGACAAGGATGAGTAAATCAAACATCAGTACCAATGCATTTTCATAGCTTGAATATACCAAGTTCCATCCTTTTCAAACAAACATAAGTATCATTCCGGATGCCCCGTTGAAGGTCTACTGACCAACCAACGAGTTTCAGTTTGAGTTTCCAAAAAATATTTCTTATACATAAAACTTCTCGCCAATCCATAAAGATCTCCATCGTCATACGCATGGGTGTCAGCAACCGCGAGCCCAAGCATCACGCCTGGTCAAAACCCTCTAGGATCCTCCTTAGGTGTCCTAGCACTTCACTCAGGAACCGCTTCATCGGCTCCTCGCCCAATCGTACCGGGAGCACACTATTTTAATCATACGAGGTTGGTCAAGACCTCAGTAGACTTTCTTGCGTGGAACATCCTCCGATGACTCCCCGCCATCGGCTGTTGCAACACGATCTCTTCTTAGGTCCACGGCCTTATTTAAAACAATAAACCAAATGCTCCCCCTAGCATTCTGGCGTAAAACAGTCCTTTTATTATCAAGACATGTTTCTATGTAAGTAAAGATTTCCATGTGATAAATTCTTATCCATGAAAATTTCTCTAACCTTTCTCTATTTATTTTATTTAAAACTATTGAGGTATAAACATGCTATGTGTAAGCATAAAAATGGAACCAAACATCTTCCTTTAGCATCTTTATGATTCATGCATAAGCATATCATAAATATGAGAATATAACCAAACATCCTCTTTTGATATCTATGACATTCATGCATGTCATGAATATGAGAATGTTACCAAACATCCTCTTTTGACATCTATGACATTCATGCATAAGCACGCCTTAAATATGAGAATGTAACCAAACATTCTCTTTTGACATCTATGACATTCATGCATAAGCATGCCATGAATGTGAACATGAAGATGTAACCAAACATCCTCTTTTGACATCTTAATATTTAGGTATGACATCTATGACATTCATGCATAAGCATGCCTTAAATATGAGAATGTAACCAAACATCCTCTTTTGACATCTTAATATTTATGGATAAACATACATACATACATATATATATATACATACATACATACATACATACATATATATATATATACATACATACATACATACACACACACACACACATATATATATCTAAATAAAATACATAAAAACATTTTCTTTAAAATATAAATGAGTTAAGCATGGTCTTCCCATGAATATAAACATGAAATGCATCCACAAGTCCTCTTTTAGTATTAAAATTTATAGGTACACACACACACACATATATCTAAATAAAATACATAAAAACATTTTCTTTAAAATATAAATGAGTTAAGCATGGTCTTCCCATGAATATAAACATGAAATGCATCCACAAGCCCTCTTTTAGTATCAAAATTTATAGGTATAGACTCATAACCTAAGAATAAACATAAAATGAATTTATTTATTCACATGAGACCATGGGCATCATCCTTCATGATCTAACCATCATTTATATGACCACCCATACATAGAAGGTGATAAGGAAGAAGAGGGGATAGCCTACATGGAGGTTTACCCACACAAAGCATATGTTTACATCTTAATCTTCATTATAAGAGGGTTAATATTCTCATAACTAAACTTTCACTAACTTTAGAAGAATATGGTTTAGAACATTAATCATGAATTAACATACTTTCCAAGTGTAGAGAAGGAAGAAGAGAAGTCCTAATCTCTTGTTTATCACATGAGCATTAAGAAAGACCACTAAAAAGTGGAGTAGAAGAGAAAAAACCATACTTTTAGATCATTTCTAAACATGGAGAAAGTAAGAAAAAGAGAGTAAATAGTCCATAGTTTAGGCTTACCACCAAGGTGTGATGATTCTTGATCTTGATATAGAGAAGAGTAGCCTTCCAAGGAAGAGGCTTGGCCTTCAAGGAAGAGGATTAGCCTTCAAGAAGAGGGTTAAGGCAAGGTAGAATGGTTTAGTGAAGCACCATAGCTTCCACAAGAGAGGGAAATGAAGAAAATAAACTAAAATGAACTTTACACTAGTTTTACACAAGTGGAGGGCTCTATTTATAGGTGTGGGAGGCCTCCAACCAATCCCAACTAGGATCTAGAGGCTTCGAGCTTTAGTTTGGGCCAAAATGGACAAGATTTGGACTAGTTAAGCCCACTTTTTGATCTAGTTTGGATGAGGTGAGAGGAGAGATGAAATATCTAGCCACCTCATGTACTTTTCTGAATAAAAAAATGGCCCCTTGATGTGATTTCTAGGCACCCTCTTGAAGTGTGATTCTCTCTCCTTGTAAGGTGTCAATTTGCTCATTATTATTACAATAGTCACACTCTCCCAAGTCTATGCCACCACTTGCCACATGTTTGAATATTTTATGTTTTTTATGACAAATATCTTCTGTTTTTCCAATGTTCCACATTTCCCATGTGTGTAAATATTGATATCTAGAAAGATCTCTTATTTTTTGCCTTTGAAAATTTTTACACTATCATTTTTGAATAAGGGTGTGTTTCCATGCACCCATCGTCCAAGAATTTAACCTAATCTATAAATCCTTTTTGGTTTCTAATTGGTCGATCTATATTATAGAGCCTAGAAGAATATTTTCCATAAAAAGGATTTATTAAAATTCCACTAGACTAAATTCTGATGTGCATCCACCGTCCAAAATATCTCTCAACTAAAAATCCTTTTTAAGATGCTACTTTGAGGAATGTGATCATAAAGTCTGGGACAATCTCTCCATCAGAAATATTTCCAAGATGTGGTCTTCTCTCTCTAGAATAATTTTCTCTCTCTAGGTTAGAACAAGGTAAACAAGGTCTTTCATTGCACAAAAGAGAGTGGGTGATCACTGGGAATTGAGGGAATGTGTCATACACCTTTAGAGGTTGGAGGAGGAATCTTACATTCTCTCCCACTTGAAAAACACGAGATGTCCTCATCTTACAAACTAGGGGTAGTCCTTTACCAATTCATCTTCTTTCTCCCAAGTGGCATCCTCTAGAGGGTACAGCTTTCACTTGACCAAAAATTCCCTTAATACTCGTTTTCTAAGTGTCTTCTCCTGTACATCTCGGATCTCTTCAGATTCAAGTTCCATCTGACCTTGAGTTGGAAATGTTAACTGTTCATCATCTGAACATGACTCTGACTGGGTACATGCTTTTTAAGTAAAATGACATGAAACACATTATGTACCTTCAAGTGTGGGGGCAGTAAGAGTTTATAGGCTAGATCTCCTACTTTCCTTGTGATCAGATATGGTCCACAGTATCTAAGAGATAGCTTCTTGTATTTTCCTAAGGATAAGGAACTCCTTTTGGGTCGTACATGAATGAAGACCATATCTCCTTCTTCAAATACTCTGTCAGTCCTCTTCTTATTCGCATACTGCTTCTGTCTATCTTGGGCAGCCTTAATATCCTTCCAAATTAATTGCATCTAATGATCCATATCATCAAGCATCTATCTGGACTTCTCAACCCTAATCAATGGGTCGGACCAAGTTAATGGTGTGAGGCAATCTTGTCCGTACAGAGCTTTGAAAGGGCTCATCCTGATGCTTTGGTGATAAGAGGCATTATAAGCAAACTCGACTAAGTGTAAATATCTTAGCCACTTCCTTGGTTCTCTACCACAGTATGATCGAAGAATATCTTCAATCACTTGGTTTACTTTTTCAGTTTGACCATCAGTCTCTGGGTGATAAGCTGTACTGAGATCCAAAAAAGTTCCTACTGCTTCAAAGAAGGCAATCCAAAATCTCAATGTGAACTTAGCATCTCTATCACACAATCCTCCAGGGCAATCTATGCAATCTAAAAATCTCTTTTAGGAAAACTCTAGTGACAATGTAAGTCTCTTTTATTAGAATCAGATGGGAAACTTTGGTTAGTCTGTCAACTACTACAAAGATGGAGGTGTAACCTGATTGCACTGATGGTAATCCAATAACAAAATCCATACTGATACATTCCCACTTCATTTGTGGAATGTCTAAAGGATGCAACTTTCCTGGCATCTTCGTTGACTCTTTGGCATACTAAGCATTGATACACATGATTGAGTAGATCCTTTTTGAGCCTTGGCCAAAAGAAACTTTTCTTGACAGACATGTAGGTCTTTATGAAACCTAGATGTCCAGCTATCAAGCTATCATGGGCTTCTCTCAGAAAATTTTCCTTTATTTCTTCAACATCATTGGGGATGCATAGCCGATTATTGTAATACATGCATCCATCTTCTAATTTGTATCCACCATGAACTCGGCTCATTTCCTGAGGAGTCTTGCTCTCTTGCATAAGTAAGGTAGCAATAGGGCCAAAAGTTTTGTCCTGCATGATTCTTTCTTTTGCTTCACTGACCAAGGGATTTGATACTAAGGTTACTGCAAGCAAGGAAGCTTTCCTACTGAGCGCATCTGCAATCACATTCTCTTTCCCCTGGTTGATATACTTAATCTCAAAATCATACTCCTGTAGAGTCTGCATCCATCTTCTCTGATGCATGTTGAGGTCCTTTTGAGTGAGAATCCACTTCACACTTTGATGATCAGTCACATTAAAGTGAACCTCTGCCCCAAGAGATAATGTCTCCATAACTTTAGAGCGTATACTACACTGAGAGTAATTCCAAGTCATGGACATCATAATTCCTTTCCGAGCTGAGCTTTCTGGATTCATAGGCTACTGCATAACCTTCCTACATGAGTACACCTCCTAAGGTAAAGCCACTGGCATCTATTACTACTTCAAAGGGTATGGAAAAATTTGGCAATTTAAGAATAGGGTTGGTTACTAAGGCAGCCTCCAGCTTATCAAAAGCACTTTGACATGAAGCAGTCCACTGAAATGGAACATTCTTCTTGAGAAGGTTGGTCAAAGGAGATGGTATCAGAGTATACCTGGGTATAAAGATTCGATACCACCCAGTTAATCCTAAGAATACTTTGACTTCTTTCACTGTCTTGGGCTCTAGCCAATCTAGGACTGCTTGGATTTTAGTGGGGTCAGGAGAAATTCCATCCTTAGATACTATGAATCCTAAATAATCAACACGATCTATTGAGAAGATACATTTACTCTTCTTTGTAAAAAGTTTGTGCTCTCTTAAGATCTGTAAGACTTTACGCACATGACCTTCATGATCCACTGCATTCTTAGAGTATATCAGAATGTCATCAAAGAAGACAAGAACAAAATCATCCAAGTATTCCCTGAGAATATCCTACATGAGGCGGTTGAATGTTGCTAGGGCATTTGTCAATCCAAAGGGCATGACTGTGAATTCATAATGACCATAACCAGTATTAAAAGCAGTTTTTGGAATATCTTGCTCTTTGATTCTGATATGGTAATACCCAGATCTAAGATCTATTTTTGTAAAGATTTAGGCCCTACTTAATCGATCTAAGAGCTCATCAATCCTCGGAATAGGATACTTATTATTGACAGTCAACTGATTCATACCTCTGTAATCAATGCATAGCCTTAGTGTCCCATCTTTCTTTTTCTGAAAGAGAACAGGTGCACTCCAAGGTGATACACTAGGTCGGATAAATTCTTGCTCTAATAACTGCCTCAATTGCTCCTTAAGTTCTAAGGCTTCTGGGACCAAGATTTTGTAAGCACGTTGGGTTGATGGTTGAGCTCCAGGAATCAAATCTATCTCATGGTCTACTTCACGTGCTGGAGGCATCTCAGTCAATTCCTCTGGAAAGATATCAGCATACTCACTTAACCATTCTGGCTCCTTAGACTCTAGCTCTTTGCCTACAAGATTCATTTTAACAACATACACGGATTACTTGTTCTTGAGTCCTTTCAACAGCTTAGAGGCTTTGACTAACTGTAAGTCTAAGGATCCAAAAATTCCTGTTCCCTGAGCCTTGTTTTCTTGAAGATCAAGAAAGGAGATGGTTCCTTTGTGACAGTGAATATCAGCCTGATTTTTGTGGAGCCAATCCATTTCAAGGATCCCATCGTAAATTCCCAATGGTAGGATTTTGAACTGGCACTTTGTTAAATTCCCATCTAAATAAAACTAAATAAGATCTGTTTCATGACGTGTGAAAAGAATCTTTCCACTGGCCAACTCTACTTGCATAGATTTTCTTGATTTCTGATCTAGGACTAATTTACGCAAGCATCCAGGGGAAATAAAAGAATGAGTACTACCAAAATCAATCAAAAGCTTAAAGTTCTTACCTTGATAAAATCAACTGGTGCTTGAATGATAGAGAACTGTTGATTCTGGCCTTGATGCTCAATAGCAGCATGAATTCGTCCTTTCTCTTCATCCACTAGCTCTGCCACAGTGGCAGCCTTGACTGCTGTTGTTTGGGGTAGAACTCTTTCTCTTGGGTTTCCCCGTTGGGTTTCCCCGATTCTGGGAGGGAGACTTGAAACTTCTTTGTACTGAAGTTGGAGGTCGTGCTAGTATCCTCCCTCTGGAATTTTCTTGACTCTCGCAAGGAAATCTTTGGTTACTCTGGAACGAAGGGGTAGGTCTTGGAATTATGGGACCTTGATTACCTTGGCCCATTGACATGGAAGGGGTTGGGCAGTCCTTGAGCTGATGCCCAAAACCTTGACATCCAAAACATCTATTCTGGCTTTTAAGTTCATCTTTCTGTACCTTAGAGAAAGACCTGATGCCTCTGGAAATATGCCATGGGGGAATCATTTTCCTTCTGCTTTAAATTCTCCCATATTCTGGGTTTGACTAATCCCTTGCTGTCTCTTTGGAGGTGGACAGTTGGTAGCACTTCCTGGAGTTTGAATTCTCTTGAAAGAGGAAGGTACTAACTTTGGTGGAACCTTTACCACAAAAGCTTTTGAAAATTTCTTTGCCATCCAAGGACTGCTTCTGCCATGGAAGTTGGCTTAGCATTTTTTACCAATGTATCCAAAGGTTCATTTAACTTGCAAATGAACCTATCCAATAGCTTTTTCTCGTCCAAGGGTGGAGCATACTTGAGGAGGAGGGCAAATGCCTGGTGATATTCCTCTATCGTTCGACTGCCCTGAGTTAGCTCCAGAATTCATTCATCTTATTTTCTATGAACCTTGGGGAACAAAATCTCTTCCGGAGATAGGTTTTCAAATCCTCCCAAGTCTGGGTGTTCCTATCCAAATGATTAGTATCACAATGATTTCTCCAAGCTACTCGAGCTGTCTCAATGATTTTCAGCCTACCAAGAGCCATCTTGCTCTTGTCATTATACCCAGTCACATCGGAGTATTCCTCCATTGCCTCTATCCATTTCTCAAGAGTTTCACCTAAATCTTCTCCTTCTCCTTTGAAAGGGCCCGGCTAAGCTCTATAAAGGGACTTGTGAACATCAGAATTGAGCTCTTCCTCCTCTACTTGAGGATCAGCATGTCTACTGCGGTTAGCACGATTCATGATCTTTACAATTACATGATATGAGTAAAATTTCTGTAAAGTATAAAAGGATTCTCTAAACAGAATGACCACTTTGTTATTGATCTAGATAATACAAGAAAAGATTAAGTATTATATATAACTTTTTCTAGGACCTTCAAAAACTTTCAAATCCTCTTAGGATTCTCACACGACGTGGGATAAAGATTTTATGTACAAGAAGAAGCAACATTCTCAATTTAGTGATTGTTGCATAGAATTCACTATTGGGTGATAAATCATCTACATCCTCGATACAGTAATGGTCTACAAGACCAACAACCTCTAATTCGTGGCATATTATTATATTCTGATTTAAAATTTCTATGTCTCCTACTAGAATTTTAACTATAAAAGATCTTTGATCTTCTTCCCACATTTGAGTCCACTGGGAGACCAAGGTCGGTTTGCAAACAATTC